>NW_024349800.1:13137259-13728922 GCF_902729225.1 Pteropus medius | reverse complement strand
ATTGTTTTTTTTATTCCTACCTCCCCACCCCCACCCTCTTTGGCAACCATCATTTCGTTCTCTGTCTTTGTAGGGTTTTATTTAAAACAAACTTGAAGTTCAAGAATGTTTCATTCTTATCTCTTATTGTTATGAATCCTGTTTTTCTGTTTAAATGCCCCCTTGTCACAGCCATCTGCTCTTCATCTTGATTGGCCCAACCCTGCCAATCTCAGTGATGCTATGACATTATATTTTCTTCTTATTTTATCTATTTGTCCTACATACTCTGTCATTTACTTGAGTAAAAGGCAATACCTTAACAGTCTCAGTTAATTCATCTTACCTAAATGAATAAGACAGCCAGTGGTTTAGGTAGTCTTTTACTTTTTTGTTTTATCCAAAATAAGACCCCATATTTTCATTATTTTTAATGCTATAAATATATCCACATTTTATTAATTTACAGGAAGTTTTGGAGGTTGCACTAAAACTTTATAAGCTCAGTGTGCAGCATAGAGATTGTAAAGCCAGCTATAACTAAGTATAATGAAACATAGTAAAAGGATTTTTTATAAAAATACATGGCAAAAAATAAACTTCTCAAACATATTTTATCTTCCTTCTATATATCTATGACTCTTTCAAATATATTGATAAAACATTATTTTTTAGCCAACACAATTATAAAAATGTACAAAATTTTATAACCAATAACTTGCAGCATGATAATAGCTAAAGCATGACAAAAAAATTAACTCAGTGGCCAAGAGAATCATAAATAAACATTGGAGCTTATTTTAGCCAGACTCCGTGATTTGGTCCAGAAAAAAGATAATCAAATAGCTTAAAAAGAACATAAATGGCATGTAATAAATTTTATTCAAAGACAATGAGAACTAAGTAGGCGCCAGTTCAAATAAGCACAACTGTTTTACAATTCTTTCACATTTTAACCCTGAAGAAATCTAGTGACAGGACCAAACCTGTTCTTTAACCAGTCAAGCAAGTAAAAAATATGATCGATACTGTAAAAAGAAAATGTAACCCCAGCAATTCTGGCCTTGAGAATGAAGGTGATTCTTCAGTAACAGACAGGGCACCTCTTTGATGGATGGTTTAACACTTCCCAGCATCTCATTTAGCACTTTCCGAGATCTAGTGTTAACCTGAACAGTTAAACTATTTGCCTATTTGCTCGCTCTTTCCAGATTCAGAATGGGCTGGAAAATAATGAGTGTCTCAGGAAAAACTGGCCGGCGTTTGCAAAGCTCTCCTTAGTCCACTGGGAGCATAATGTAAGTTAGATGCTCTTCTGTTTTTCTACTTTTAATTTAGTATCAAAATAATAAATCGCACATATAAAATGCAGTACTCTCATACCTGAGTGAGCCTCGTTCAGTCACAGTATGTAAGAGGTGTGGCTTTCCCAGTCCGTCTGCTTAGCTCCCCGGAACCCTGGCAGCACTTGTTAGACAGGATGCACCTTACTTGTTCAGGCTTCTACTTTATTAATACTAGAAGTTCCTTCATTTCAGGACTTTATAAAATAGAACAAAATTGGATAGTTTGGTGAACCTTTCTTATAAATAAGGACACCTATATGATACACTAAATTAACCTAAGCATTCGTATATTTCAAACAAATTACTAATCACAAACAGGGCTATCTTGTTTTGATCCCTATTCCCTTTTACAAAAAATTGGTGCCATTGGTACTGAAGCAAGAATGGCTAAAAGAGAAGTCTTTGTTCTCTTCCTGTCCCGACCCTCTTCTTTTTCAGCCATCCTGGTTTTATGACATGTGTTAATCATCTTCTGGGGACTATATTGTTTAATTTACCATACTGATACTTTATCAGGAATTTCCTCTTAATGGCAGAGCAGTATCAGACTCTTTGTAAATAATCAAGGTTCAAACTTCAGATTCTCTGCTCACTAGCCATGTGAAACTTAAAAAAAAAATCTCCGTACTTCAGTTTCTTTGTGAAGTGAAGATAATAATATCTGCCTTATAGATTTATTGTGAAGCTTAAATGAGTTAGTATGTATAAGTTATAACAGAGTCCAATACAGCATAGGCATTAGGTAAATTTTAGCTATTTATTTATCAAATTGATAACCAGAGGTCTGAATAGCATGGACCCATTGAGGAAAATAGGTAAAAAAAAAGGAAAAGGGGCATGGGCTAGATAGAACTCTATGGCTCAAATTTTAACTTATGTAGGTTTTCTTTTTCTGTGAAGTAATTTTTCTGTGGGTAGAAAGATATCTCTGAACTGTCTTACTCCAACACATAAGAGTGACAACAGGAGAGTATCTTACTTAGCTATGTGTCCTTAGTGCCTAAACCAGGGGCGAATACATAATAGATGCTCAGTAGATGCTTCTCGAAGAAAAGTTACTGACAAATGAGTGGGATACTGGGCATGGGAACAATTATCCTATTCTTAGACCTAGATTTAATTTCTGTCTCTAATCTTGGGAATATTAAACTCAGTAGACGTGAGCAAACCAAAAGTTTGGAGAATACTTTTAAACAGCCTTGGAAGGGCAGGAGCCTATAGGTAGAGCTGTAATTCTAACAAGTTGACCAAATGAGAATGCCATAAGAAGCGATCAACACAGGACCCAGCTTGAGAGGCTGTTGACATTCTGTGTAATTACTGCAAGTGCACCTTGGGTAGTCCACATTATTGTAAACTGCATTTCCAACACTGTATGGCATTAAATTAAAAGAAAAAAAAAAAAAAAACAAAGTTATAGCCATTAGCAAAGCTGAATTGGAACTCCTAGAAAATGTCAAGGAGATCTTAATTGTACTTTATATAATGGTCTCCTAGGCTAATAAGATATGATCTAAAACCATTAGGTATGAGAAGGTAAACATTTTAAGAGCACTTTTTTTGCCAAAAGGCTCTTCATCTCTATTTGACAACTCTTACTCGGCCTTGAGGTAAAGCTTTGCAGTGTTCTGAAATAACAGATATTGTTTGTGACAGAGGGAATGAGGCCCTGTGGTGTAGGACAGTATTCAAAGATAACGTATAAGGAGCAAGGATGTCTATAAATTTGATTCTTAAGTCACACATCACGTTCCCCACCTCCCACCCTCGCGGAGGGGGTGGGCAAGTATGTTCTAAAAGTTATTCCCCTGTCACGTAGCATGCAATTCCAAAATGCTGGGAAACACCCATTATTCTGACAAGCTTTAGAACGCATAAATCTATTTAACCTTATAAATGACTGAGATTCATTCTCTCAAGGTCGGAATCTCGCCAACAGAGCCATATATTCATGTCTTGTTTTTTCAATGAGCTTCTGAGCTAAGACAGTAGATCCTTGAATCCCTGTAGCTGTTAGAGATTTTACAGAGTCTCTGCTCTCAGTTATTAATGGAAGTCACCAACAGTCAAATATATAGGTCAGTGTCACTCTGTCACCATGAACTCCAAAGTCTTATCTTCTATTTCTGGTTTGAGGAATATACTTTTTACCTTAGTTTGTATTTTATTTACTGTAAAAATTTCATAAAGAAATATCTATTTCTTAATAAAACATATCTAAGTGAGAGGTAGAGTCCCTTCTACCTTCTACCACTCAGTGAACAAAAAGGACTATTGACTACCCCTAAAGAGGTAAATATGTTAAAAAAGCAGCAAAAATATGTTTGAACTTTACAAGTTTGTTAAGTGAAAATACAATCACCAAGGCAGAAATTTACTGAAATAGTCCCCGCAGCTGGAAACGGTGAGTGGCTACGGTTTGGTTCTGTTTGTAAACACAGTTTGGAAATCATTGTTCGGACATGTGGGCTTTCGTTCCAGTTTGTCTCAGTCTTGTGTGTATTCTGGCAAGCAACCTAAGGTTTCTTTATGCCTTTGTTTCTCTATTTGTATAGGGGAGAACATTAACACTATGAAGTTTGTATGGTGCTTTGGGACACCTGCACAAATTGTGCTGTTTTGAACAGATATTAAGAATGTATTTGTTTAATCTACTGCAAAATCGGGATAATGCTATCCTTAATGCTGGCTGGGTAATGTTTACTAAAGTGTGTTTGTTTCATTAAACATTAGCTCTTTAGGATTAGATGTTACATGAACCGGCCTACTTTTGTCAAATTAATTTATGAAACCCTAAGGTAAACAAAGTCAAAGGCCTTTGCTGTGGGACTTCTCAGAAACTTTACTATGTTAATGAGCATTATGGATCTCCTAGGTGGGTACGGTATGTGACATTTCCCAAACTTGCTTAACAATAGCAATTTTTTTTTGAACTTTTATTTGGGGGTCATAGGAAAGCTTTTGTGAAATGCTTGGCAGAAGAATAAATACCATTAATAAGTGCAGTCCAAAAATCTTAAAGAGAAAGCACAGTGTTGAAAAGCATCTCTCTTCTTTTAATATTTGAAGCTGCCTTACTTGATATGCAGTTAACTCACAGACCAGCTTTGCAAGGTTCTATAAAACATACTGGTTGAATCATTATTGAATTTCTGGTTTTGTAGGTAAAAAAAAATGATGAAACACCAGCATTTTCATGCATTTCTATCTAGTATTAATGCCCCTTGTAGATTGAACCCTTGGGGCTAGTGAGCTAAATATAGAATGCCTGCAAACTTCCACTCCCACCAGTTGAATTATATGTTGACCAGGGTCAGTTGTGTTTGTTCCCAAACATTTTATAACAGTTGAACTTGTTCTTGTAATTGCATAATTTAATGGGATATTATGTAAACCCACAGAATATAGCTATGAGTATGAAAAGAAAGTTGTTGATTCTATGAAAACTAGATCATTTGCTTTGTCAAGACTCGTTATGGTAAGATTTTAAAAATTGCTGTTAAATGAGGTATGAGTGAGATATTCTAAAAGATTGGTAGGGGAATCTTAAAATTGTGGAAATCTGTATTCTGCATTTTAAGTGATTTTTAATTCTCACTGAACACCAAAGACAACTGAAAATGGAAATTCGGGGTGATATGTTATAGGTGTGGTGTATGGGAAGAAATCAATATTTTTAGCGGAAGACCTATATTCAAAGAAATGATTTTGATCCTATGTCAAAAGATTGATGGATATTTTAATAACCAGTATGATTTGACACTGACCAATCAGAACAGATGCCTGTCCCATCAGAAAGGGTATTCAAACTTAAACTGTTGAACAGGCATGCCAGCACATGTAGGCCAAATGTCAGTTCTGCCTACAAATGTTTTAGGTTAAAATATAATATTATAATAGTTCATATCATTTTAAAACAATTCCTTATTTTAGACAAATGTTTTGATTATCCGGCCAAATGCTACTCATGATTACCTCAGAAGACTGTCGTTATAAGGACCTAGTGTAATATAGTTTATAAGATACTTTCCATATATATCATCCCCTTTAATGATCAGAAACTGAAGAAAAGAAAGTTGGCTCCTGTAAGCAAATGTCCTGGAAGAAGCCCCTTTGAAGCGACCACAGAAACAGGTAGGGGTTATAGAAATCAGAATTTAATTACGTAAATTGTTTCCTTGTTAATCATTTGGTGAAAGCAAAAGGTCACAAAGAGGAGGAAAAGAAAAAAATATTTGGAAACTGGATTCTAGGTTTGGGCAGAACAATCAGAATTTGTGCTGCCAGAGGCAGTTCTTGACATAAGTGAGTACTCAGTTGAGGGAAATTGGGGGAAATTGGGGGAAATTGGGGGATAATTGTACTGAGTATGTGACTGCCCTGATGTCTTTAACATTCTAATCATTGTTAACCCATAAAGGTATAGAGGGCTGTCCAGCCATGTCTGGGAACCACTATCCCACAGCTTAACCAGTACAGTAAGAGGCTCAGAAACCAAGATTAAATCTAGACTCAAAGAAGAAAAATATCACAATAAGCTCTGACTCTTGAGTGTCAAAAACATGAGGTCTATCAATAACTGTCTGTTTTTAATTAGCTGGAGGTAATATAGTTGAAAGTAATTCCAGTGTTCTTTGAGGCAGTAAAATAATCTTGTTAAATAAAAAATATTGTGATTATACCAAGGGTTTATTTTTCTTAAATTTCATTCCTTTGAAGTCAGTCATCTATCCTTTTGAAATATCAGTTACTGTTAATCTGTGCCTGGAGAAAGTCTGTGAGTTGGAAGTTACTATTGCCACCTGGAAATGTTTACCAGCACTGTAGCCTGGTACCTGGCTGTGTATTGGTATTATCTGGGAGCTTTAGAAAAATACTGATATTTTTCTCAGACATTCTGAATCAATGGGTCTGTGATGTTGCTGAGGCACCGGATTTTAAAAGCTTCCCACCTCAAGTGTTCATGGACCAGCCGTGTCTGCATTGCCTGGAGACGTTAGAAGTGCTGAAAATCAAATCCCACTTAGACCTACAGAGAATCAGAATCTTCATCCTAATAAGATATCATCTGAATCGTAGGCACATTAAAGATGGAAAATCTAAAAAAACTCTTTCTCAAAGTTTTGTCAAAGAACCTGCATTTGAATCATGTGAGATATCTATTTTGTTGCTTTAATCAAATGCAGATTTTTTTTTGTCCCCAGCTTAGCTCCTGAATGAGAATCTTTGAGGTAGAGGGAAGATGTTCGGCAGGGGCAGACATAAGCCTAAGGAATCAACAGTTTAACAATTACCCAGTGAATCTTTATGAACATCTAAATTGAGAACCATTGGGTCAGGAAAATAGAAGTTGGAAAAAAGGTACAGACTTTCAATTATAAGATGAATAAGATCTGAGGATCTAATGTATAACAGTGATTATAGTTGCTAACACTGTATTATATAATTGAAATTTGCTAAGAGAGTAGAACCTAAATGTTCTCACCAAAGAAAATGGGTAGATATTTGAGGTGATGGGTATGTTAATTAATTCGATGGGAAAGTCCTTTTGTAATGTATATGTATATCAAATCATCACATTCTATAACTTAAATATCTTACAGTTTTGTCAGTTGTACCTCTATAAATCTGAAAAAAATAAACTGAGAACCATTGTTTTAGAAAATGTGTCTTGAGACTTTCTGATATTGCTAACTAAGGTCCTGGATCTGAAAGGCTGTGGAAGGGGATGTAAGCAGGGCAGGTAGGACCTGCTTTGGGTATTAACAGGTACAGGTACTCAGTCATGAAGCAGTATCCTCTGCTTCCTAAGTCAAAATAATACTAACTTTAAAGAAGATGCTCAGACCATCAATTCTGGGACACTTTGTGTCTGCTCTTTTTAGGAACAAGTCAGATTTTAGGGTATAATCCGAGATGCTCACTTATGTTTACTCAAATGCCAACAGCTAACTGAGGTTTGGGACCAGTTTCAGTATTTTTGTTCCTCATCATAATTTAAAATAGCCATTCTCAGAAATAGTGTTCATTGACAGGGACCTAAGAACCTCTTGTAGAAATGATTGACACAAACTTGTCTAAATATTTTTTTTCTTCTCTTACCCCAATTATGAAGTTTGTGTTGTGTTTCTAAATATAGAAGAAACAGCGTCCTTATGTGATAGCTATTCTTACACTACCATGGAGGTAGCATAAATAAAAACACAGCTCTGGCAAAGATCAGTTCTATGCAGTACAAGTCTTAGATAGCATAATGTTTGCTTCTTATATGGGTGTAAATATTGTCACCCAATTCCAGAATAATAAAGAATTCTACTATAGCCTTTATTCCAGTAACTCAGGTGAATATACATCAACTCACGGCCATTATCATGGGTCTAGGCAGCACTTTATTTTGTTTTTGCATTAGTTTGCTAGAGCTGACACAATGAAATACTACAAATTTGGTGGCTTAAAACAACAAAAATTTATTGTCTCAATTCTGGAGGCTAAAAATTTGAAATCATGGGATCAGCAGAGTCATGTTATCTCTGAAAGCTCTAGGTGAAGACCCTTCTTTGCCTCTTCCTAGTTTCTCATGGTTGTTAGCAATCCTTGGCATTCCTTGTCTGTAGAGACATCATTCTGATCTCTGCCTCCATCATCACATAACACTCTGTGGGTCTTCACATTGTTTTCCTTCTGTGCATATGTGTCTCTATGTCTCTTCTCTTTTTTTTTAAGAATACCAGTCATTTTGGATTTAGAGCCCACCATCCTTCAGTATGACATCATCTTAGCTAATTATATCTGCAACAATTCTATTTCCAAATAAAGTTACATACTGAAGTTCCGAGAAAGACATGAATTTGTTGGGGATACAGTTCAACTCAGTACAGTTTTAATGTTTTTTTTTATGTCATTATTTATTATTGTTTTTCTCCTTTATCCTTCCTCATTCTCTTCCATCCCTCTTGATAGAAACTTTTTAAAATTTATTATTTATTTATTTATTATTATTATTTATGCCTACAGCAGCTGGTCTTCCTAGATGGTCTCCCATCCAAGTACTAACCAGGCCCGACTCTGCTTAGCTTCCGAGATCAGAAGGGATCAGGCTTGTTCAGGGTGGCATGGCCATAGACCATGGACTGTGGCTCCACTGGGGCACGAACCTTCTGCGTGTAAAGTAGATGTGCTAACCGCTACACTATGGAACCACGTCCTGATAGAAACTTTTAATTATGTTAAACATATATCCTTCCATTCTACTTTCCTTCTTTATTTAAATATGCATCTTTGCAAATGCAGTGTTGTTAAATTTATATAGAGTTTTTAATGGATATGATAGAGTTGTACCATAAACTCTTTTCTACTTCATACTTATTACATTCATTATTTTATTTTTGTAATCTTTCATGTTGATGTTTGTCCATTTAGCTAGTTTCTTCTCACTGCTGCATATTCCATCACTATCAAATACCACGTACGTTCATGCATACCTTTAGTGATAGACACCTAGATTACTTCTAGTTGTTGGCTACCATAAACCACCAGGTATTGCACTCATCATTCTCATCTGCATCTCCTGTAGACTTATGCAGAATTCTGTAGGATTTATACCATAAGTAGGATTTCCCTACTGTAGCATTGGGTGATCGCATATTTAATTTCACTGAGCTCTCACATTTTGCTGTGCAAAATGGCAGCACCAACCCAAAGTCTCACCAGCAATGGCTGAGAATTCTCATTTTTTTCTTACAACCTTATTCAGTTTTCTAGATTGTGCCCATTTGATTGCGAAGAAGGGTATCTCATAGTTGTTTTAAAATAATTCT
This sequence comes from Pteropus medius, assembly GCF_902729225.1. Lineage (NCBI taxonomy): Eukaryota > Metazoa > Chordata > Mammalia > Chiroptera > Pteropodidae > Pteropus > Pteropus medius. The sequence continues at coordinate 13,719,780 of NW_024349800.1, read as the reverse complement.
CCAATTACTGAGGTTAAGCCAGTCAGCATTCTTTTCTCTATATTGTCCACTTTTATTCTTTCTCTCTTTTTTTTAATTGGAAACTTTGCATTTCTCTTGCTAATTTTCAGGAGTTTCTTATATAGTCTATATATAATCCCCCCTTTTTTGATATCTCTGGCTCCCATTAATGTTGCCTATAGGCTACTCTTTCACTAAACAGAGATCTTTAATTTTTATTTTAGATTTTTATTGTATAAGTAATAGTCACATTACAGAAAAAAATATTTTTTATTTACTTATAATTTTTTTATTTTCAGAAATCTTTAATTTTTATGTAATCAAATCCACTTCATTTGGTTTTGTCTTTTGAGATCTTGTTTCAGAATATCCTCCCACTCTCCCCCCTACCTTCCAAGTCATGGTATCCTGAAAAATCTTCTCCTATGTTTAGTTTTTTCAGGTTTCTTTTTCATTCACATTTATATATTTATATTTACATTTGATTTAAACTAATACTCTTCACTGACTTTCATATTGTTTAGAATGGAGTTCAAAATCCTTATTATAGTGTATAAGGTTCCTCTTGAAAATTCCCCAGCAGACTTTCTAGCTCATCTCTCAACTCTTTCCATTTCTTCACATCTTAATTTGCTAACTTGCTCACATGTCCTTAAGCTTGCCACACATTCTCTCTGACCTGTACTTTTTGTATGTTCCTCCCTTGGCCTGGCACACTCTCAATACAGTTTTACTGAAATGATTTCTGCTAGTCCTTTAGTGCTGGGCTCTAAAGGACATCACATCCTCCAGAAAATCTTCCTGGAATCTAGGACTGGATTAGCTGCCTCCCTGTTTGCTACCCATTCCTGGTCATATTATAGTTCTTATATATCACACTACGTACAGTGTAACTGCCAGGCTATTTGTCTGTTTCTGTCACTAGATTATAAGTTATTTGAGGGACTGAACTGTGTCTTAGTCATCATTCGATCCACAGTGCCTAACTTATTGCCTGGCATATAGAAGGAATTAATAAGTAATTAAATAAAAAATGAATAAATCTTCTGAGTCAGAAAATTCAGCTCGTATTTCTTTTATGGACAGAACTGCATTCTCGCTATAGAATATATTCATGATCAGATTAACATTTGTTCTTAGTCTTCTTTCCTGGTATAATAAAGATAATGTCTTTAGGCTCTTAAATAATTCTAGCCCCTTCCCAATAGTCCCTGATTCCTAGTGTGTTGCCTATCAAGAACCACATAGAAGTCACAAACTTCCAGTTATAAAATAAGTAGGTTCCAGTTATAAAATAAGGGGTGTAATGTACAGCCTTGTGACTATAGTTAATAATAATATATTATATATTTGAAAATTGCTAAAGTTGTAACTATGTATGGATGGATGTTAGTTATACTTACTGTGGTCATCATTTTGCAATATATACAAATATTGAATCATTACATTGTACTCTTGAAACTAATATAATGCTATATGTCAGTTATATCTCAATAAAAAGAAAAAAAAGAACCATACAGTTTCTGCCATAATGGCAAAGCTTTTCTTCCTAATTATGGTAGCTAGGCCATGAGGCTCACTGCTCTAGGGTAAAAGAAGTGTTAACGCGAAAAGAGTTCTGAGCACATGGGAAGAGGAAGTAAAAATCTCACATCCTCTTTCCCAGGAGTAAGTGAGGAAAAAGGGGTCAAAGCTAGAGGAAATAAATATAGATGCTTCTCACCTAATGATGGGATTATGTCCTGATAAACCCATTGTAAGTTGAAAATACCTTAAGTCAAAATGCATTTACTTCACCTAAGCTACTGAACATCATAGCTTGGCCAAGCCTACCGAAAATGTGCTCAGAATATTTACGTTGCCTATTGTTGGGAAAAATCATCTAATAAAGCTTATTGTATAATAAAGTTTTGAATATCTCATGTATTAATTATGCATATCAGTTTGTACCATCATAAAGTAGAAAAATTGTAAGTCAAACCATCATAAGCCAGGAACCATCTCTAGTCAGTTACCAGTGTTCCCCTTCAGGGTCCAAATCTTGTAGCGTATTAATCTATAGCTGTGTAACAAATTGCCCCAAAACTTAGTGACTTAAAACAACAGACTTTTATTTCTGTGAGTTAAGAATCTGGGCATTTCTTAGCTGTGTCCTCTGGCTCAAGATTTCTAACAAAGCTATTATCAAGGCATTGGCTGAGGCTGTAGTCTCATCTGAAGGCTCAACTGAGAAAGGATCCACTTTCAGGCTCACTTATGTGTTGTTGGCAGGATTTAGTACCTCATGAGCAGTTAGAGTGTGGGCCTCTTTTCCTTGCTGGGTTTTCATTTGCCAATTATGTGCCATGTGGGCCTTTCTATATGACAATTCACAACATGGCAATGGGTTCCTATCACAGTGCCAGAGAAAACAAGCAAGAAACCACAATATTTTTGAAAACCTAATCTCAGAAGTGACACTTTGTCACTTTTGATATATTCCATTCACTAGGTCCAGCCCACATTCAAAGGGAGAGAATTACTCAAGTATGTGATTTTCAAAAGGTAAAGATTATTGGGTACCATCTCATAGGCTGCCTGATGCTTCCCAGTTGGAAATCTGGAAAGACGTATTTTCAGAGAGAGATCCTTCCCCATCCATCTATGTGGAGTGGCCATGTGGGAGCAAAAGTATATGATTTGGAGTAGTTAGGCAGAGAAAGGGCTGGAGCCAGCACTTCTGTGCCTCCCTCAATTGCTGTGTGGGGTGGTATTGATCTAGAATTCCTCCATTGCCAGCGGCCCTGCCAAAAAGTTTGCATGACAAGGGATAAAGTGATCTCTATTTCTGTGAGGCTGTGGTGCTGATAGCCTATCTAGAGGCCAGATAGAGAATATTGGTGAGATTCATAGTAATGGATTCAACCATTTAGAGCTAAAGTGGAGGTAACATGAGTAAGGGACCAGGCCCTGATCAAACCAAGTGAACTGATCTCAAGTTTCTCTTCTGAAAGACTTCAGCAGTGGATGCAGTCAGGGGCCCCAGTACTGAAGAAAGCACAAAACAATTATCTCCTAGGCCAGGGAACCCCAAAGATGACCCAAGCACTTGTATGCACAGATCCAAAGCTTCATTCTCTGCTGCCGAGCATCTCCCACCGTCATCCAGCATTACCTGGAGAGGGGGCAGATGGAGTTGGAGATCATCTGGAAAATTAAGCTGAGTTACCCACAACCGACTGTGTATATTAGAAGAGACTGAGGCACTTCTCAAATATAAGCTTCTCTCTGTTGTACATATATTAGGATGGGGAAAATTAGACTCGTTATAGGACATAAATATGCTACATTTCCTTGATGCCTTGGAGCTGTGGTGTTTATGTTTAAAATGCTTGCTTTATTAGGAACTGGACTTTTCCATGCATAATCGGTTATAAAATTAGCAAAATTGTATACTCAGTCATTATTTTTAGTTGCACAATACATTCAATGAATGGAATAAATTTTAAATAGACACATAGCATATTAGAAGGTAAAATTCTCTATGAGAAAAAAAGAGTAGAGTATGAGGGATTTGTTGTGTGTGTGCAGGTCGTAGTATTAACTAAGATAATCAGAGTAGGCCTCACTGAGAAGATGAGACTTAAGCAAAGAGTTAAAGGAGGTGAGGGAGTTGGCCAAGGAGATATCTGCAGAAAGAACATTTAGTAGAGGAAACAACTGAGGCTCTAAGACAGGGATCATTTCATATATATACACACACACATATAATTATATAATTATATAATAATATATACAAGGACGCACACACACACATATATACATATATAGTCATTGAACATGCCATAACCCCTCCCCCCCGCCACCCCCCCAAATAACTGTGATCTATTAGGTTGAGTGTTAGGGATAACACTGTAGACATAGAAGACATACAGAAAGACAAACAAAAAAATAAAAATAAAACTTTGTATAGTCTCTGCGATAACAATGAGTTATTTAAAATATAGAGTTGTATATTTCAGTGAAGAATAATATTGACTATGATACCCAACTTGGAGGAAAAATGTCTTAAAATAGACCAAGGAAATCTGCACTAAAGACAAATATTGAAATCTCAGTGACTTATTGCAAAAAAAGTTTTTTCTTCTTCATACAGATGAGATGCTTCCACCTCACCAGGACAACTCTATTCACATAACACTCAGGGATCAGGGACAGAGGATGTTTCCATTTTACGACTTTGCCATCTGGATATGGATCTTCCATGAGCTTTCCAGAGCAGAGGAAAAGAGAGTTCTTGGAAAATCATACTGTTCTTTTAGTCTTAGGCCTGAAGTGACTTATGCACTTATGCTTAAGTTCATTGGCCAGAAAGAGTCACATGTCTCAACCTTGCAGCAGGGATGGTTGAGAAATGTAGTCTTTCTGTGTGCTAGGGAAAAGGAAAGGAATAAGACCTAGTAAAATAGTGTTGTGTCTGATACAGAAAAGAATAAATCAGACTGTATTTGAATTTTCAGCACTGCTAAGCAGGTTAACCTTGAGGTAGGTCCTGAATGGAAGCAATTTTAACCAGCTTTAAACAGATAGTTTTTTATAATAAAGGTGAGGGGTTTTTGTTTTTTTTCTGCTTTGTTTTGTTTTATTTTAATTTTTTAGGAATCTTGCTTCCTTCTTCCTCTAATTCTAATGATGTCTTTTAGCCATTAATGACTCATTTTCCCTCTTCTCAAAGGAACTAAGCACATAATACACAATCAACAAATACACACATTTACTGAATTAAGGGATAAAAACTTAATACTCAATCAGCCCTGACACTTGTTAGTTTTATTAAAGATTTAATGAGGAAAGAGATAAAAGAATAAATGAGTAGAAAGTTCCACTAATAACTAACAATTTATTCATCTTTCATCTTCCTCCAAAGTAGCCATAATTAAAGGTCGATGATGTCATTATCTATAATAATACCTCTATTTGTATCTCCCTTTCAACTTCGCAAAGCATGCTCTGTTATCTCACTATATCCTCACACCATGCACAGACAGTAAAGTGGGCATTATCCCCATTTCGCAGATTGGGAAATAAGAATGCAGCGTTGCTAAGTGAGTTGCCTAAGGTCTTTAACCAGTCTTAATGTTGTCACTGGTAACCAGATCTCCTAACTCCTAACTTCCTGTCCTGTGCTTTTTCCCTCACTAGAATGTAGAGGTTCTCTACAAATGGAAATCATTCATAGAAGCAAGATAATAAAGTCTACTTGTTAACTTTTAACATGGAGAAATCCTAGTTGGCCATGATAATGTAATAAGATTGCAATTTTCAAAAACTTCCTTCCAGTGTGTGCAGTTTTAGAAATTATTCTGGAAGTGAGCGGGTTACAAGGCTTAGCTGTATGGAGCGGTCTGCACAGGGGTCAGGAAAGGTTTTCTGTAAAGGGCCAGATGCTGAATGTTCTAAGCTTTGTAGCCATGTGGTCTCTGTCACATACTCTTCTTTGTTCTTTTTTTCACAATATTTAAATACCGATTTTAGTTTACAAGATGTTCAAAAATAAGCCACAGGTTGCCCCACAGGCCCTGATTCAGGACACTGTTTGTCTATAGAAGATAAGACAGTGACCACTCAGCTGACTGCTGTAGCATAAACTTGGTGCTGCTTTCCCCAGGTATTCGGCCAGACTGGGGATACCTGCTTGGCAATTTTCTTTAAGGTCACAAATTACCCACTTTCAAGTGAGATGTACCACTTTTTGTCTCTGAATTTCTTGCCCTGCTAGTTGACATGCAGTGTCTCCCTTCTGGTACATTGCTAGATCTGGGACTTTGGTTTCATGAACTATGTTTGAGTTCCCCTTGCATCGCTCCTTTAAATGACATCTTTGGGAGCCATGAGGCATGATGCTCCCTTTCATCACTAGGTAACTGAACTTCTGCCTATTTGCTTGTGTGGAGCCTTTCTAAAGTGCCTTTCCCACTTCATTTTATAAACTTGTCCCTCTTTTTATCCTCTTAGTAATCTCTTACTAAAGCCTTTGAGAGTGAAGATTGGGGAATCTAGGATGTCAGTCATTGAATATAAGCCAGGTGATCATAAAAGGCCAGGGAGCCTCCTCAAGCCTCATTCGTTTGTTTCTTCCCGGAGTCCTGGCAGTTGCAGTAGGCAAGAGCAGTGCTAGAACTCTTGGAGGTCACCAATCTCAGGCGATCTAGGCATGCCTGTCAGAGATGCAGGAATTGCATTAATGCTCAAATGCTCTTCAATGGAAATCAATCAGTTTTTATATTGCTATGTGATTTTTTTTTTGGCTAATTTTTTTTTTATAGGCAGAACATGTTTGGTCATTCAACAGATGTTTGCAATCCACTATGAATCAAGCCCTGTATTAACTGCCAGGGCACAAAGAGAATTGATACGTGGGATATACTTAGTGAGCTTACATTTTTGAAAGAGATAGATGCTCTGTGGGTTGTTTGTTAGGATACAGAAAAAGTACAAATCTAGAGCTTTGCATGGAGTGTCACGGAAGCATGAAAGAGAGTCCTGATTCTTCAGAGGGGAGGGACAGCTAGCAGCAAAGATGTCATTTAAAGGAGTGATGTCTAAATTGAGTAGAAGAGAGAATGAAAACATTGGTCAAGACAGAGGGGATGACATGTACACAGAGGTGTGGTAGCATATGCTGTGATCGGGAACTATCCAGAGCATAATGTGACTTGCACATGTGGTGTCCAGGAAGAAGGGGTAGGTGATAAGGTACAAATGTGTAGAAATGTGCCAGAATGTACTCTGTGCTGAGATATAAAGTTTGTTTATTAATCCTGAAGGCATCGGTGAGCAAGTGTGGCAAAGCAGTGACACCATAGCTTTGTTTTTTTTTTTTGGAAGATCTCTTAGGCTGTGATATGGAGGTTAGACTGATGAAATCTAAGACTGCAGCAGGAGGTGATTACAGTTCTGCAAAAATGGTAAATAACAGAATTATGGCAGTAACAAAGCTGGCGGCATAAGTAAACAGGTTTAAGAAATGATTAGGAAACAACAGCACTTGGTGACCGATTATGAGTGTGAAATAGGGGAAGGTTTATTGCAATGTCCAAGTTAATGGCTTGGAAGTTGGGAAATGTTATCCAGCAACACTGGAAACACTGAGAGAGGAGCAAGGAGAAAATTAGGAGCCCAGATAATTCATTCCATTTTAGACATGCCAGATCTGAAAATCCCGTGGATGTCCAAGTGAAGACGTTCAGTATACAGTAGTAGAAGATGGGTCGAAGGTCAGGCACAGTGACTCTGGAGATATTTGATAAACATCAGTAACTATTTGTTGGTCAAGGCCATGGGTTTAGATGTGATTGTCTTAGGAGAATTTGGAGCTTGAGAAGTAATCAGGAGCAAGAAAAAAAAAACACAAGGAATTTTACCTTTTTAAGATCCTAGAAGAAACTACAGTAGCGATAGGAGATCAAGAAGGAATGGTCAGAGAGATAGAAATGTAATTGGAACCACGTGCCATGATGGAAGGCGGGAGCAGAAAGAGTGTGAGTCTAGTGAGATAAAGATAAACATTGATTTTTATGGAGAAAATAGGAGATTACTTATTAAAAACAATTCAGTAGAGTGGTGGAAATGGAAGCTAGATTGGAGTGATTTGACCAGTGAATAATTAAAGGAGATAATGTAAATATTGGATGTAAAGTCTTTGAAAACACTTTATTTACTGTAAAGAGTTATGTAAATATATAGTAGACTTTTATTAATGTATAATCTTAGCCATAGCTTCTGGACTTGGAACTGTCCTTTTAAATAATCTATATTTAATTTGCATGTCTCAATGATAATAGGATCATAGATAATATGAGTCAATAGATTCATAATAGACTCTACAACAACTTCGTATTCTCAACACAAATCCCCTCTACAGCTCTATTCATCCGCTGCAAGAAACTCATTGCTTTAGAAATACTTCTGTCCATTTATTGAATAAATTCAGTTATTAGAGGCCCTATTGAGATTTTCTGTTTTTATGTTCTGGGGCCCCTTCCCAGCCCAGGATATGGTTTCTTGCCTGCAAAAAGATAGACACACTTGGCCTCTGTCACCAGTCACACTGTTCCCTGACATCTTCCCATTAGCCCTACCTCTGAGTTTGAAGAGCAAGAAACCATATCCTCTGCTCTCCTTTACTTGTTTTCTTCAAAGGTTATTACATAGGCCCTTTGTGATTTCAAGGATTTGGAAATCTTTCTGCTAGTTACTACAGAGAAATAAAAAAGATTGAAAAACGAACAAACAAACATGGGAAATTTTCAAAAGTCTTTGAGTTAAGATTTTTGGTTTGTGAGTGAGGTTTTAAGTCAGCCTTATCCCTCTGTGCCTATGTTGGGGCTCCTCTTCCATGTCTTTTCCCCCTGATTCCATGTCCTCATGTTCTTCATGACGTTTTTACCAGGAGGACTCAAAGGTAACATGAAGACAGACCAAGAGAGACCTCCCTTTGTAATGTCTCTGGAAACCCACAGGCTAAGTGATTCCTATTCCAATGGTCTCAGCTCTCAAAGAAATGATCACCTTTATGTATTACCTCACAGTTATTTTCCACATACAACTGAAATACAAATCCTAATTGTGAAATACAAATACTTTTTCATCCTTCCCAGTTCAATATCATTTGTTAATTTGACATTCTTGTTTACGTCTGTAAGTCATTGATTTAAATATAGACTAGAGCAGGCCCAAGGAAAGTGGCCTGTGGATACTATCTTCCATGTCCTAATCAATCTACTAGCTAATGTTCTTTAGGAAGTCATTCAAGTGTTATAGACCCATTTAACTGTTTTATAATTCAGTTTCCATTACATCATTGTGTTCATGAAGTAGTCTGAGAAATGCTTTGCTGAAATTCAGATACACAATGATGAGGATGGTGCAGCGGTTATAAGCATGGGCGCTAGAGACAAACATCCTGGTTTTGAATCCTGGGTCTTCAATTGACTAGCTTTGAAACAATGTGCAAGTTATTTAAACTCTCTGTGCTTCAGATTTCTTGTCTACAGAATGAGGACAATATTAATGTCTCATATAGAGTTTTCATGAGGATTAAAATAATCCACATAAAGCACTATATACCAAGTGTGCAATAAAAGTTAGCTTTTAAAAATATATAATGGTGGCTCTCAACTGCAGCCGGGGGAGACTATTGAATAATCAGGATCTCCATGTTGGTAATGGGACAGAAATATACTTTGGGAAAATGCTTTGGTTTAGTCTAGCACACCACTCCTCTATTTTGGTTAAGAATCACTGGTATTTAGTTTTCTTCCTTTCAGCTGAACAATCATGTGCCTCATAATGACGTTTTGAGGTTTTCGTCAATTATGGACCGCATATATAACAGTGGTCCCATAAGATTATAATGGATAATAAGCAAAAAGTTGTTTGCAATGTTGAAAGAAAAGGCTGGACCTGATTATGATGTTGAATTTATTGCTAACTCTAGGTCGTTTAGGAAGCTCAGCACACAGTCTGCCTTTTGTGCACCTGGTAGCTAGGGCCAGGAGTCGGCAAGGGAGCCAGGGGAGAGGGCTGGGGAGGTGAGGAGCCCGGGAGCCTGTCTCTGTGTACACGCACATGCGCGCACACACACACTTGCACATAAACCCACTTCCCTTCCCTTTGTTTCTCTTTATCTCTCTTTCTTCCTAGTCCTGTTCCCCCCTCTCTCTCTCCCCACATCCCCCTTTCCTCCTCTTTTCTCCCTACCTCCCTTTTATTGTTTTTCATCTTAAGCTTTATCTCTCTGGGTCTCTTTTGATCTCTGCTATTTCTCTCCCCTTTTCTTCCTTTTCTTTCTCCCTTCTTCCCTCCTTCCTCCTGAAGTCTACTTTCCCTCTGAGGGCACCTCTCCCTGCCCCCTCAGCGTGCAGACAGACACTTTTATACCATATTTTTACTGTATCTGTTTTATGTTTAGGTATATTTAGATACACAAATACCATTGTGTTGCAGTTGCCAACAGTATTCAATATAGTAACATGCTGTTTGTATTTGTAGCCTAGGAGCAATAGGCTATACCATATAGCCTACGTATGTAGTAGGCCATACCATCCAGGTATGTGTAAGTAGACTCTATGATGTTCACACAATAACAGAATCACCTAACAATACACTTCTCAAAATGTATCCCTGTTGTTAAGTGATGCATGACTGATTGTCATTAAAAATAAAAATAAAAAAATCTGACTTTATCTGTTACAGGCTGAATTATATCTACTCTTCAAATTCATTTGTTGAAGTCTTAACCCCCAGTGCCTTAGAATGTAATTGTATTTAGAGAGAAGATCTTTAAAGAGGTGGCTAAGTTAAAATGAAGTCATTAAGGTGTACTCTAATACAATATGACTGGTATCTTTAGAAGTGGAAATTTGAAGATGGGTACAAAGGGAGGGCCTATAAAGACATACAGAGAAGATGGCCACGTAAAACCAAGGAGAGAAGACTCAGATGTCTAGTCTCCAGAATTATGAGAAAATAAATTTCTGTTAAGTCACCCAGTCTATAGTATTTTATTCTGGCAGCCCTAGCAAACTAATACATAATCTAATTGATTCTACTTTGTGACTGGGGTATTCTTAATGATTTCCATGCTATCCTTTGTTAATTCTATCTAGAATTGTGTCTAGAATCAATAACTCAGTTTATGGCATGTGGTTTTCGAGAACTATTTATTTACCTATTTAAAAATCAGGTATGTACATCTACACAGCTTTTCAGCACCTCCTTTGTCCACCACAGATCACTAACACAAGCTCTTTTTGTATCCTGGGTGTAATCTGTATGGGTAATGAGATTCAAGCTCATTTAGAGTAATTATATACTCTCTTTTTATCCCTTAACCAATCTCAGGCTTCAATTGCCTCTTCACAAGTATGTTCCCTCTTTTCAGTCAATTATATTGACAAAGTTGATTAAAGCACATTAGAATGTGATCAAGTCCATCCACTCTGTTGTCTTTCAAAAGCAGTAGACTAATGAAGTTCTTGTTCTTCTTCTGCATACATTTAGTCTTGTGGTCTTTTGAATTTTTGTTGGCTCTGTGTTAATCTGGGCTTTATTCTATCTACCCATTATAATAGTATGTAGGCACTCTTCTGTATTTTTCTGGATTGTTTGTCTTTCCAGCTATCTTTTGTATGATGGAAACATTGAACTCAGAGTCAGAATATTAGGGTATCATCTGTTGCTTGTTACCTAGGTCAAGTTGCTTAATCTGAGTTTGTTGTTGTTGTTTTTTTTTAATCTATAAAACATAGCTAAAATATACTCCATCTTAGAAGACATTACAGAATTGTGATTTAATTACATAAGCACAAGCACTTTGTAAATTATGTATTTAAGATATATACAAAACCTTATTTTTACTACTATTAATTTTTAGACATAGCCTTTCAGTTCTGAGTTCAAGAGATATTTGTAAGATCACATCAGTCTTTTAACTTATCTTTCATTTTTATTTATTTATTTTTGACAAACTCTCATTTTACAAAATTGAAACATTAAAAAAAAAATACATAGTGGAAAGTCTCTTTTCTCCTTCTCAGTCTTCCAGAACTCAGTGCCCCTCTTTGAGAGAAACTTAATATTTCTTATAATACTAAAACATCCTATCCTTTCTGTACCATAATCTTTTCTTCCTCATACTGCCACAATTTCTTTGCTGAGAACGTCCTCTTCTCACTTAGTTATATCCCCATCTAAATTCTCTGATTTGGAGTCAGAAGTTTCTTTTCTCTCAGTTTTAAAGACTAACCGTTAATAGCCTGTAGTGCACACCTAGCTTTGCATAATACAGTGACAAGTTGGTTTCCTCTCTAATCTTTAATGGAAGAAGACAATAAATCACCATCTTTGGCAGCAAGAAACATCTTTTAGTTCTTGTAGACCAAATGTAAGATCTGGTTTTGTACAGAGGTTGTGGTTTAATGTTTTCATAAAAGGCATCATGGCACAGTGGGAAGAGGGCCTCCTTATTCAGGTGAGCCAGACCTAAGACCTAGTCCTGCAGCTCTTAAACTGTTTGACTGTGGATAAGTTCCTAAACCTTACCTCACTGAATCTATCCATTTTCACATTGAAAAGTGGAACTAATAAATAATTACTTCAAGGATTTAATTACATGATATATATGTAGTGCCAGGTACATCATACTTGTTTCATAAATATTGACCCACTTTGTTCTAATACTGTTTTACATATTACATTTTCTCACTCTTTTATAATTTTCATTGAGAAAATTCCAAATCATAAATATTCTAAATCAATAAATATTTCTTGCTTATCTACTCTTTAGGTGACTGAGGTAGATGGTAAAGATATAAAGAGGGAAAGATATAATCCTCTTTTCTGCAAGGTGGATATAATCTAATTAGAGAGGCAGAACATATCCAAATCATAATAAGTGGCAAAACATGACCATGCTTAGACTAGGAATAAATAATTTAATGAGAAAAATAAAAGGAAAAGACTTTAACATGAAGAAATAAGAGATGAAACCATGTGCTAAATACAAAATGCTGTATTACAATATCTAGGGCTTTTATTCCAAAATTATGAGTAGCTCAATATTTGAAGAAGAAGGCAATGAATAGAAAATCAATGCAATGAAAACAATTTATACATATTTTTATTCTACTTTTTTAGAATAAGGAGTATGACTTGAAGTCTTGTCATACTGGAACAAAATTAATTCCCTTTTGACAAGAACTCAAACTGTTCCATTTTATTCTATTATATGGAATGTAGGAAAGCTGCTAAAAGATACAGCTTAAATGTGAAGACTTTATTCCCTCTTATTTGAATTCGTTATAGTAAAGTACATACAAGACATAATTAGACTAACAGTCAGTAGAAACTCATTTCTTGTTGACATAGTATATTTTTATAAACTCTTTGTCATTATTGAAGTTATTTGTCCAGGGTCTTTAAAAATACAACAACAACAAAAAACTAGCTCATGACTAAGACAGTACTTACTAAAACAAGAACCAAATAAAGCTGCCTTGATCACATTCATGAGGTAATTCAATTGAACTGTATTGCATGAAACCAGGAATACAATAGCTCAAATCTCTGAATGTAGCGGGATAATCAGGGTAGAGAATTTATTGTGGGGGCGATTAAAAATTGCATCAGAGAAATAATGATCTGTCCTTTAATTACTCTCCTTTGTAGTGAGCTTAGATCAATATCAACTGTTTGTTTTATTCAAGCTCCTTTATTTTTCTTTTTTAAAGAAGACATTGCGTGACTATGCAAGTGCACAAACGAAGAGAACCTTATAAGCATTTGGCAGGTAAGGGAGAAAGCACGATAAAAGTGACATATGTTTGATCCCTGCAAAGAAAGGCTTGAGCTGTGGCAAAAACTTAACAGGCTATCCAGAGTAAGTCACAGTAAGAATATTATCTTTTGCCTAATTTTTATTGAAATATGGTAAAATTGTGATAAATATATGAAAATAGAAAACATTTGAGATTATGGATTGTTTTTTTTTTTAAATAAATTTTCTAAGTGTCCCTTTGAATACAGCTATACAGGAGAGTAGCCTAGTTAGTTGCCACTTTTAATCTTTCTTTAGGTTCTCATTGTTAGTGCCAAGTGTTATTACTATTATTGTTTTGTTTTGTTTTTTGCCAAGGAGAATGAGGAAATAAATATTCTTTTTAAAAACAAAGGATGCTCCAGAAGCAAATCCAAACTTCCCATTCCATGCCAAATTGGAAAGAACATATGGATGTGAAAGAAAACATCCTTTGAGGGTGGCCTGTGTTGAGGGCACATCTTGTGATCTGCTAGGGACATTGCACCTGGTTTCCGACACCGCTGCCACAGACAAATAAAACAACATACTTCATTTGGGTGTGGCATCATACTGAGGCAAAGGCTCCTTTAATATAGATTCCTTTGAAGGGGCAAATTTATACATGACTTGAAAGACAACCTAGAAACAGTCTAAGTATTCGTGCTAATGCTGTAATGAACATAATTCCTTCTTGGGATGGCAGGAACTGTCACAGACCTTCTTTAAAAGTTGTGTCTCTGCACCAGAGAAGCCACTCTGTCAGTGACACTGGTGAAATAGCTTTGGAAAGAGTTATGCTGCTATTTTGTTAGGTCATATTGTCCTGCCTCATCCCAGCCAATGGTAAAGTTACATCGAGGATTTCTCTAGTGATTTATGGCCTCTCATTTTCACCCGATTGGTAGATAGTGCAGTGAAGAGTTAAGAACGTGGGCTCTGAAGGGAGACAGTTTGGGGTTGTGTTCTGGCTTTGCCACTTATTTACTGTGTGGCTTAACCATTCTGTACTTCAGTTCCTCATCACTGCCTTTCTCATTATGTTGTTATGAAGATTAAATAAAATAATCCAGCCAAAGTAGTAAAATACTAACTGGCACATAGTAAGCACTTATTAAATGCTGCAGGCATTATTGTTTTGGGTATTTAATGAAGACTGTGAAATCATGTTTCATTTAAATGCTCAAAGAAGGAGATATTTTGTAAATGATCAAGAATTAAATAGAAACTTGTTTTTTTTAAATCCTTGTAAATATTACTTCGATTCTTGTAAAAATGTACTCATGACATTTCATAAAGCTAGTACAGTAAAAATAAGGTAATCTCTGATGATAATCCTACAATGTCTCAGGATAGGCTTCTGAACATGATTGATCATTGTAAAGAACTGAAAATGGTATAGGAATTTGGAATTAATATACATTGACCCAAGTAATCCCCTTGAAGAATTTAAAATTTTTAATGTATACCTTATATGAGTTTTCCCCATACAATTTGCCTTTAAAAACAGTAAACAAGACATAATCTAACTAGATGATTCTAGTTAGTTGGCTATAGCTCATTGAAATTCCACTGTTTCTCTACAGTTGTTCACATTTTCTTGCACATTCACGTCCTTTGAATATGGGCTTTTAGATACAATTCTCAAAAACTGATATTTAAATTGTTCTTGTTTGGGTATAAATTTCTGCATAAAAGATGGATGCTTATAAGATACAGCCAAGATATACATATTCAGAAATTAAATATCTATTTGATAAATTAAATTTTCAACCAAAAAGCTAGGTAGGCAATATTATAAGAAAGATGATATAACTGTAGACTCACAAGAAATTGAAAATTATAAGAGAAAACTATTCACAAATCTTTGCTAATCTATTTGAAAAATTCAATCTATTTGAATTTAATCTATTTGAAATGTGTAATTTTTCTAGAAAATATATAAATTTTAAACATTGAAATAGAAGTTAAAACAACAGCAACAAAGGAGCAAATAGTCACACAAAAAAATCAACAAAGTTGTCAAAGAATTGTTTCTTTTCCTGCACCTTCCCATAGATCTTATGGGAAACTTCTGGACAATGTTTTTAGAATAAATTATGTTTATGCTAATGAAGCTGTTCCAGAGCATATATAACTATGGGCATGCTAATTCATTACATATGGCTAGCATAATCTACTACTAAAACTTGACAAAGATAGCAAGCAAATATAAGATTATAGGATATAAAATCATAAATAAAAACCCATCAGGGCATTAAAAATAGCATTTATTTTAGGAATACAGTGATAGTTCAACATAAGGAAATCGTGATTCAGTATAATTAAAGAGTTGTGGTTATACCTAAGAACAATGATCAGAGACGCAGAGAATACTTCTAGCCAATGAGTTTCATACCTTTTTAAACCTTAGACATTAAATAAGTCCTGACAGATTAACTGAATGCTCCTCTCATATGCCTGTCAGTCAGTCAGTTATTTATCTATCTGTCTGTCTGTCTGTCTGTCTGTCTGTCTGTCTATCTATCTATCTATCTATCTATCTATCTATCTATCTATCTATCTATCTATTTAGTGACTTTTGAGACTTGTTAAAAGATTTAGGAGCCTCCTGCTCTTCAGCTTTGTTTCAGGAGTGATATTGTTAAAAAAGAATTCTTTCACAGGTGTCAACAATGTTCAAAATACGTCTTTCAAACTCACCAGTTTTCCAATTTGTGCCTCAAATGGAGAAGAGAAGGACTGTTAACTGAAGTTCTGTTGGTTTTAATAAGGTTATAAGAGCAATCATTTACCACTCACCACCTTATGTTTATGCAGCACTCTTTCTCCGAGGCTGCTCTCAAGGCTGAGAAGCTGTGGGCGGAGTCTCTGTTGACATAAGCTCTAACTTAGAGTTTCTGAGGTTCCAACTCCACTGTTTTTGATAAGAAAATTCACTTTTTACTCTCATATGATGATAAGTAAAAAATGTGGATTGACTTTCTTATCTCTTGAGATAAATTCACCCTGGAAGAGAACTACAGGGAAGAAATCCTCTCTAGCGAATCCCTTTCTGTGATTCTCTTTAATAACTCCCATTGGCTCCCACTTACATTTCCTGTGGCAGCTGCTCCTCTCTCTGTGGGCTCCCTTTAAGTAATGGTTGATAATAGTGTTTACCTTTAGCTAAGTCTTCTAGGATAGGGTCACCACTGTTCCTCACTTACTCATATACCAAAAACTGCCAGAACCCTCTAGTAGTATGATAGCACCATATGAAGAGGGCCATCCTTACTTTTTTGAGCCCTCCAAGACCGTATAATCCTTATAAAGAATATCCACAGTCTTATAAGTTGCTTGGAGAAGCAAATCTACATGGTACGGTGGGATATCACTTGTTTAACAACTTTTTAATACTCATTTATGATTCCTAGAGGCATATTATAGATTTCCTAACTTTCTTTTAGCTTGGGTGAGCTTTTATACTTACCAAGAATATTCTTCCAAGGGCAAGGCAATGTAGAACCCTCCACTTCCTAGAAGTGTTGGACCTCAGATGACTAGAGTACTTGGCAAACAAGCCACATTCTTTTTCAGACATTCCTCCTTGGGCACAGGAACAACAAGTACCCAAAGCCTAAGAAAAATCACCAGGTACCATAGTTCCACAGGATAGGAATGCAAAATAAATTCTTTACATGCTATTTACAACTTTGTGCACATGTACACATGTACCCTGCAATATTTGTCTGTGCATGTGTGTGTGTGTGTGTGTAAATACATAGAAAATATTTACTGTTCAAATATGTGTGTGTGTGTCTGTGTGTGTGTGTGTGTGTCTGTGTTGGTCAATTCCTCAAAACCATTTACTCTCTCCTCCCAATCCTAAAACTAAGTCCAAGTTTACATCTGCGGTTTAAGGCACAAGCAGAATAATAAATATAGAGTACAGGGACAGGAGGCAGCAGAGTCTATAGAAAAAGCATTGGGCTGAGCTTTAAAAGAGATTTAGTAGCTGTGTCTTAGATATAATTCTGACTTTGATGATTTGGTTACCTTATCTAGAAAAAAGAAATGACTGCATATATCCAGTGGGGTCATAAATGTATTCAACTATATTTCAGTGTATAGAGAAAATGTGCTGTCTTTATTTTTTTTTCTAAAATCGATCCTATTTCCTTCATGAGTACTTACAATGCCAGGTAGGATATATTATAGACCAATTTAGTAAGTGTTTTCTGATTCAATAATTTAAACAATCTCATTAGATAAATTCTCAGTCTCTTTTAGATAAAATGTATAGACACTCTTTTCCTGACTCTGCTCCTTCTCAGGAGGGTGTCTGGATACACAGGGAAGTGTGGTTCAAGTGACTTCATGGTGGTAGGGGGGAGACCAGAGCCTCAGTTGCTCTGGGGTGTGCCTGGACTGGAGACATAAGTTGTCTGACTGGTCTTGTCCCTGTGTCCCTGCATAGTCTGAGATATCTGCTGTTGAGGTCTGATACATATATATCTTGTGGGCTGGGCTTTCAATTTGACATGGCTTGGCCATGATCCCCAAAGAAATTGTGGTATATACATGCAATGGAATATTATTCAGCCACAAAAAAGGAGGAAATCCTGCCATTTATGACAACATGGGTGAACCTGGAAGATATTATGCTGGGTGAAATAAAACAGACACAGAAAGTATGGTATCATTTATATGTGGAACTAAAAACGTCAAGCTTTAAAACCAGAGAGCAGTGATAGCCAAGGGCTGGGGGAGGAAAAATGGAGAGATGTTCATCAAAGAGTACAAACTTTCATTTGTAAGATGAATAAGTTCTGGGGATCTAATGTACAAGATGATGATTATAGTTAATAATGTATTGTATATTTGAAATTTGCTAAGAGTTAAATCTTAAATGTTCCCACAAACACACATACATGCACCAAAAATAATGTGAAGTGAAGGATGTGTTAATTAACTTGATTATGGTAATCATTTCATATCTATTAAGTCATCATGTTGTACATACTAAATTTATGTAATTTTTATTTGTTAATTATACCTCACTAAAGCTAGAGGAAAATTAGAAGCTTATTTCTTCTACATACCCATTCTATGAGGGTATTGGGGTAGAGGTAAAATAGTATTTCAGTTTTATACTGGTACATAATAAATTGCCTAAAAACTTAGCAGCTTAAAACAATACTTGTTTTTATTATATTTTATTATATGATTTGGGGGGCTCAGAATTTGGCAAAAGCTCTTCTGGGCAATTTTACTCTACATGATATCAGCTGAGACAGCTCACTTGCGGCTGGAGGATAGCCTTCCAGAAGAATTTACACATGTGGCTGGCAATTTCCACTAGTTTTTAGGGGTCTCTCTATAGGCAGGGCTCCTTAGGTTTCCTAAGAGGATGGTGGTTGGATTCCATGAAGCTTCGGTGGGAGCTTCAAGGCAATCTCAGAATGGCACTTCATATTGCCAGTCAGGTCAATAAGGTTAGCCTAGATTCAAAGGAGTGGGGGGAAAGCCTCGGATCTCTTGATGTGGAATGGCATGTACATATGGGTAGGGAAAGAATGACAGAGGTCATCTTGGAAAATAAGTTACCATATGCTCTAAACAGTCATTCAGAGACCAGTCTGGCATGTAGCTTCCAAGGTCATCTTGGGAGTTTTCTTCACCCCAGAAATCTGGAAGAAGGAAGGAATACATGTAGAACATTTTTTAACACAGCCTAGAAGAGACACACTTGGCATTTCAATTTACATTTCATTGGCTAGAATTTAGCCACATGGTCATACCTGACTGCAGGAAGTGTGGAAATTTAGCCTCTCCGTGGACCCAGGAAAAGGAAGGGAACAGAGTTATTGGTGGGCAGGGGTCACCACACACCCTGAATCAGGTCAGACAAGCATAGCTGTTGATGTAATATGCAGGAAGAGCTGAAATAATTAGAAAAGTCTATCTTTCTTGGCAGTGACAGACTTTCAAATCCATTTTCTCACAATGAGATTTTTTTAAAAATCTGTTTTAATACTGGAAGCTGAGTGCTTACACTGAAGTGGCCTATCACAGTAGATAGGAAACTCTATGGCGATAAGGTTTATAGAGTATGGAAATACATCTGAAAAGACAAAATTTTTTCTATCTTTAATCACGTATGTTTTATATAAGGCTATCTTTAAAATAAAATCATACACATTGTTTATAAGATAACTGCACACGCCGAAGTTTTATTGGTTTGACAAAAAATGTAGAATAATATTTTTATTTTAAAAATTGGTTTGCTCTTGAATATCAATATTAAAACCATCTCTAAATACTCCTCAGATAACCTAGAACATAGAAAAGGCATCGTATTCACCTTTACATCCCTCTCCCCTTCCCTAGAGCATTACTTATTTATACAACAAATATTTACTGAGCACCGACTATATTCTTGCACTTTTTTAGATTCTGGGCGTCCATCAGTATGACCAGCTCCTTTTGTTCACGGAGGCTACATTCAGTTGTGTACTTACGTTCTGGTGGGCTTATACCTTAGTAACTAGCCCAGTCTTCAAACTTTATAAATACTTGCAGAATGAATAGGAATTGAATTATTATTATCTAAAATACAAGGTGATTTTAGGCTCTTTAAATTAGAAAAAAAGAGAGCATGTTGAATCTGACCAAATGAAATTTGTAAAAAAATAAGTGAAAACACATAGCACTTACTAATTATATACTCAATACTTATTGCTATAATTAATAGCTATCAGAATTGTGAAAATACACCCAAATGAGTTCACCTCTTCCACCCAGTTGCTACTCAATAACAAATTATAGTTGTTAATAAAAGGTAGAATGTACCACTGAAATGAATGAA
Source organism: Pteropus medius (assembly GCF_902729225.1). NCBI lineage: Eukaryota > Metazoa > Chordata > Mammalia > Chiroptera > Pteropodidae > Pteropus > Pteropus medius. Next base: position 13,699,594 of record NW_024349800.1, on the reverse strand, counting down.
AACATATTTTAGGAAAAAAACATTTTAAACATTTTTTAATTAAAAAAAATGTTAAAATATAGCCTTCAAAATTATTTTGGTAATTTATATAATTTCCAGGGAAAGTCTTAATAGCTTTATGTACTTAATTACACCTATGATTATAACTGCTTTTATAATCAAGCAGTTGTTTCAAAAACATTTGTCTACCAACCATGTTGGTGAACAGCAATAATAAAATCAGCATATGACTCTCCGTAGAGCACTCTTTACTCTATTCTATACATTTATACACATCTCATTTAATTTAGCCACTAAGTGATTTTTAAGAAAAGTAAGGCAACCATAAATAAATTCAAACTCAGATAATATTAGGTTTGTAGACTGAACTATGGAAAATGAACAATTGAAAAATGAACATTGGGAACACTCAGTATTATTCCGTGTCACCTTGAGCAGGTTATTTAACTGTCTTCTCCTTAATCATTTACCCTTTGTTAGATGGGAAAACTTCCTCCATGGTTTTATAAAGATTAGATAATAACTATAGAGTAATTTCTGGAAAAAAGCTCTTGGCAGAGGTGCAGCAGGGATAGATAATAGTTTATCATTAACCAGCAAAATGGAATCAAACTCTTCAAGTCATGTGAAGCAGTAATGGCTAAGAGGTAGAGAGCATTAGATTGTGTGTAATAAGCATGAATCAGTAAATATTAGGATGAACAAAGGGAATGTGATGTATAACACTTGCCCCAAACTTCTTCTTGCCACAAAGATATCTCCTACTTAAACTTGACACATGAGTCCTATGATAGTCATAGAGTAAGAAAAAAATTGAAAACATACTTTCAAGTATAAGCATTTAAACTTCATTGGGAAACAAATTAATTAAATGCACTTTTCATAACATGGAAAGTTTATTAACAAGTTACTCATTCTACTTCTAGCCATTATTTCAAAGACCAATCAACAGCCCAGGAAGAAGCTGTTGAGAACAATAAATAGCAGGGAATTCTGTCTTTCAGATCTGGAAAATTTGTCTCCGTGTAAATTTTCAGATTACACGGTACATCTTCAGTGTGATTTTCCAATAGCAGCCTTTAAAGAAAGAGTAGCTCCTTTGAAGGAGATGAGGTCATTGAATCAGAAACAAGCTGGGGACATCTGACCTGAAAGTGAACTTAGGTTAGGGAACGAGACTGTAGATTAGATCACCTGTCTGAGAGCCAACCAGGAAGTCTCCATAAGAAAAACGAAGATATGATATTATTATTATAGGGCCAGTATATTAATTGGCCTTTATATTTATCCCAAGATAATCCCAACAAAAACATGGTATTATCCCAAGAAGTCAGAATTCTGGAATGGCTAGTGGATACAGGTGTGTGTTGTAGGCATGTTTTATAAAAGTTCCATGTGTATGTGTTTTTATTTAAAGATAGTGGCTCACTTCCCTATTAAAGGAATCATTATGAATTGTTTTGTAAAGAGTAGAAACTTTTGGCAAGGAGAGAATTACCAACTAATTGATTTTTTAAAAAATGTAATGAGTAGTAAGAAGCCCTCTATCTAGGCAAATTTAGTTAATAAATGTCTAAATGAACACTGAGTACATGTAAGGCATTGTGTTTGATTTGCAAAGTATAAAGGAATGAATCAGACATTACTTCTCATTGAGCTTACAATTTAATGCTGAAGATTCTCTCTATAAAATTGTGTGAGATGGAGCATCTACTATATATTTTTTTGAGAAATGTAAAATCACAAAGAAAATGCTAATGGGTAGAACTGAGAAGTATTTCCTGGAGTAGGTAAAATTTTAGGTGGACCTTAAAGAACGAGTAGGAGTTTTTAATAAGTAAAAGAAGAAAGGGTATCCAAGGCAAAATAAAACAAAATAAAACAAAAAATAGTACCAGCCAAGCCAAGTGGTCAAAAGCCCATTGTATATTCTAAACTCAAGGATTAGTGCAGAGTGGCTAAATTACACAACTCTCTGTTGGGGAGTGTGAAGTCAAGGCTGTGTACACCTTAATGAGGAGCTATTACTTCCCTTTGTTACACCGATAACAGAGGATCATAAAATATCCTTGAGCATCAGTATGGCATCATTAGATTTGTGCTTTATAAAGAATTAAATGGCAGTGTGGTGAGTGAATTGCAAAGAGTTTATGAACAGAGTAAATAAAGTATTTATTATGTTAATTGGATAATGTGCATGAAAACATCAAGTAAATTTATAAAGCACCACGATATGTGTAAGTTGCTATTGATATTATTATGGTCTAGAAAAGAAATAATGAGTACTTAAATCATGGAAGAGTCCAAAGCACTGGGGAACAGCAAATATTTGAGATGTTTTAGACGTAACAATAATAGTAATAAAAGTGACCATTTATTGAGCAGATACTATGTTTCAGTGCATTGCATGCGTTAATTCATTAATTCTAACAATCCTTTAAGAAGGGTCAACCCTTTTAAAGATCTGGGAATTGAGCAAAGAGAGCTCAAGTAACTTCTCCAGCTCTCACATACTGGTAAATGGTGAGTAAAGTCAGGAAGTTGATTCAGGCAGTCTGGCTCTAGATGTACTCTTAGGCATAACTACACAGGAGGTGATGAATTTTATGTAGTGATTAAGGGATAGGAGTCAAAAATGATCTGTAGTGGCTGTTCACCAAGTATCTTTTATAATCACAAGTTTTTCATAATGTTAATAGATGTCATATGCAGAACGGGTCCAACATCAAATAAAATACTAGGATAAAATAAATAAACATGTTTTCTACTGTAGGATACTTAGAAGTTTAATTTTCACTGTAAATCACCAAGAAAGTATGATACAATATATAGAGTTTCTCGGACTTAGTTAACCGTAAGTCTCTTTTTTAGTTTAAGCTTTTTGGAGATAAGTGTTCCTGGAACAAAATCTGGAAAATACTGATGTAGAGGTCTTACTTTGGGCACTAGATGCAAGAGCAACCGTATTGTGGATGAAATAGTATATCTGGTTTGAAAATCTTGAGTGTCAGGTGCCTGATGGGGATATGCATGAGAGGAGGTTATAGATTTGGATTTTGAAAGAGAAGTCAGTCAGAATTGGAGATGTATACATGCAAATCCCTCATATGTGGGTGAAAATGAAGACTAGAGCTTAGTGGCAATGGCTGAGCTCATCATTAAAGGGAAGAGTGAAAGAGAAGACCAGAAATACATTTTGGGTTTTGTCTACATGCAATGACGATTCCTATTTAGTTGATATTTAAATTTGACCATATTTTGCTAAATTATTTTTAATGGTGACTGGTCTGTTAAATTACAGCATATCCATATGTATAATTTAAGCCATAGGTATTCTTTTAAAAACTATATTTTTTTCAGTATAACTGACCCAGTAAGAGTATGAATTTCTTAATTTATGAAAACACTGATCTGGTTGATTTCTCTCTCTCTTTGGGAGAGATGGTCTTTAATTTTGAATACAGCATAACTCAATCATAAGCGCAGTGATGTAGACCTATGTGACAAATGCCACTTGTCCATATGACTACTTTATAGAACTTTAAGGAAATATTATTATTTTCTAAGTTTTAGTACAGCTTTGAATTTTAAATGAGGTCTCCAATTCATTTAACCCATAATAACAGAGATTCTTTCAAACCAAATAGTTCCAGAAAAATCTATTTTAGCAGAAACATCTGTGAACCATTCTAAAAGCTAGCAATAAAAAATAAAATCATATAATATCGGACCAGAAATAACAAATGCCAAATTGGATTCCTCCCTGGAAAACGAACTTGAAATTATGTTTTAAACCTACAGACTTCTAAGGGAAAATGTTTTTTAAAGTCATATTTAATTCATTGGAAAACAAATATTTTCAGCCAAATACACTATTGAATCCTTGATTTCAACACATTGAAGACATGTTTCCAGTGTCAAAGCCAATATTAATCTAAAAAGGGATAGAATTAAGGAGTCGAAGGTTTTGTTTTTGTTTTTGTTTTTTTCATTCTCCTAACCCCTCCCCAGTTTATCTCATATACTTTGCTAGATAAACATACCTAAAGCAAAGCTCTTGGTCCTGTAGTCTCTCTGCTCAGAAAAAATCTTAATAGTTCTCTACCACATAGCTACTGAAGACCAAACCCCTTAGCCACATCCAGGTCCTGCCTGCCCAGGCCTTTGTATGGCTTCCTGGTCTGATTTCCTTTTGCTTTACCTTCTGCCTGGAAGATTCTAGCCAACTCGACTGCTTGTTTACCATACACGAAGCCTGTAATTCTGCTCCTTTGCATATGTTGTTTCCTCTTCTTAGATTACTTTCTCACCTCAGCAACTTTGCAGTTTGTATTATTGCTTTATAGAAAAGCTTCATGGTACGTCGGTAAGATTCATGTAGCCTTGGGGATCGGCCAGACACTGGTTTCAAATACATTTTTTTTATCTTATTAGATAATGGCCTTTGGCAATTCTTTTAACCTGGCCGATTCTCAGTTTTCTTATCTGTAAAATGGAGATAAAATTTCATGTGTAAGATTCTTTAGCTCTCTGCTTGACACATAGACATTAATATATATGAATTAAATTTTCAATAGGTTTTCATCTTATGTTTGCTTTCTGAATGGGTACTTATCAACTCCACTAAAAAGACTATGGAATCAAAGAAAAATTACCTACTTCATAAGGTTGTTAAAATAATAAAGAGAAAATTATATAAAACACATAGTATAGTTTCTGGCACAGCGTAAGCATAATAAATGGAAGCTCTATTATGATTATTATGGTTTAGGTGTATAAACATCAGTAATACTGGCTTGTATACAATTTACCTTTGAATTTCTACCGGTGCTTAGCCAATAGTTGGTGACAAACTTATTCCTAGAATATATACTTCCATATTGTTGGTCGCAGGTCTAGATTCTAGAATTCAGTTGCATAAACATTTGATTAAATTTGGTACCTAATTCAACAGCTCAAAAGCATAAGAGCAGAACAAAAGATAAAAAACTTTTTATATTTCTTTTTTTAAAATAAGTATGGTGAAAAAAAGCACATATAACAAAATTTATCATTTTAACCATTTGAAAAGTCTGTAGTTCAGTAGTGTTAAGTATATTCACATTGTTATAAAGCAGATCTCCAGAACTTTTACTTTTTGCAAATCTAAAATTCTATACCTATTAAACAACAACTCCCCTTTTGCCCTTCCCTCTAGCCCCTAATAACGACCATTTTACTTTCTAAGGAGAAAACATTTTTAAGAGGAAAGAAGAATTCTATCGTGAGTACCTCACCCTCTGATCATCAGAGAAGGTGGAAAAACAAGAAAAATAACAAAACAGATGTCCCTAGCACAGCAAGCCTGTCACATGCTAACTTAATTGTGACTAAAACTTGGAGCAGGCTGGTCCTTGGCTGGGAAGCCAGGGATGAATATTAAGTCCTGTCTGGGAAGCCAGAGGTGAAGTAGTGTAGCAAGGCCAGAATCAGTTTCTGAACAAAGAAAGCCCAAGAGCTGAATTAGGGATTACCAGAAGTGTAGTCTGAAGACAAGCATGAGACACTGAGAGACAGGGAGGAAATGGGGAGAAGAGATGGAGAAGGGAAAAGTAATAAACTTCATTGCCGTGAGTGGATTTGACTGTCTTAGGCATCTTTCAAAGGGCCAAACAGGGGCCTCTTGGGCAATACTGAGAGGGACTTTATGGCACATGCCCTGGATCGGTTGAGGGACACTGCAAGTGAGGGAAAGGCCCTTTCCCACTTCTCTACCCTGGCCAATTGGTAAAGTATAAGAATTAGGGCTCATAAGTTTATTCACCTGATTTTACCAATATAAACATTTTTGGAGGAGTGGGAGAGAGTGTTTTAAAAAAAAAAAGAACAGGATTTGTCTGGGTCCCGCCCAACTTCAGATGGGCCTGCTGGGGAAAGGTGGTGCTTAAGGAAAACAGGAAAAAACCCAAAACTTCTAAACTGAAAGTCATGAGTCCTAGATATTTTTTTCTATCTCCACCTAGTCTTTTTGTATATGACCTTTGGCTGGTCCAACCTACTAGCCTTTGGCTCCCCTTAGGATTGTTTTCCTTGTAATTTTCAAGGACTTTGCGTATCGAGTTGAACCACTAAATAAAACCACATATTTTCCTGCCTCTGATGGTGACTATTTTAGTGTTTTGATTCTCAGAATTGTTTCATGATCATATTAAAAGTTAATACTAAATGGTTCACATATCTGAAAATTGAGGTTAACCCCAACGAACAAAACAAAATGAACTTTAATAAATGATTTAACTGCTATAAGCAAATCAATTCCTTGACCATGAAATACTGAAAGACAAACTTCCTTCTTAGTTCATGCCTGTCTTTGCTGGAATTCCATAGTAGACTGTGGGCTAAGAGTATAGTAGGTGCCTGGAGGGGATGACAGGCTCAGAAGACAGATGGAATGTCTCCATTCATTCTGCAGTGCATGGGCATTGCAGATACAGTGATGACTAGACACATGTAGTCCTTCTGTTCTTGGAATTTTCAGTCTAATATATAGAAATAGGGAGTTTATATTCTATGTGAAATAAAATATTAAGCAAGTAATCCAGAAAGGAAACAAAATGGTGGTACCTCATGAGAGTTCTAGGAAGATAATAAACAGCAACAGTGATATACAATAAGGACAGAGACCTTTAGAGAAAAACTGCCCCAGAGTGGAGAACCAAGTTCTTTTAAAGTGAGCAAATATGTGTACATGACTTATTATATTTCAGTGCCTAGCTTCTGTTTGTATCCATGGTCAGCCAGCATGGGGCTTATGCTCTAGTCTCTGGAGGAAGGAAGGGGATTCACTCAAGTCACCTTCACACTGCCTTGAACTCTCTGCTTCCTCCCTCTACCTGGAGTCCCCACTTCCTTGTCCCCTGTGCCTTAATTTTCTATTGCTGTAACAAATTACCACAAATTTGTTACTTAACACAACACAACACAAATTTATTACTTTGCAGTTCTGTAGGACAGAATTCCCATGTGGGTCTCACTGAGGTAAAAATTAAGATGTCAGCATAGATATATCCCTTCCAGAAGCTCTATGAAAAAATTCATTCCTTTGCCTTTTCCAGCTCCTTAGAAGCCCCACACATTCCCTGGCTCACAGCCCCCTTCCTCCTCCTTCAAGGCCAGTAGCATAGCATCTCTCTGATGCTTCTTTCATTGTCACTTGTCTTTCATCATTGCTGAGAAAGATTCTTGATTTGTTATGGACTCATATGATTAGGTGGGGCCCACCTGTGTAATTCAGGATAATCTCCACATCTCAAGATCCTTAGTCACATTTGTGAAATCACTTTTGCCATGTAAATTTACATATTCACAGGATTAGGATAATCTTTCGGGGCTATTATTCTGTCTACCACATAAAGGTAGCTAGAGCTTTCAGGTTTATTATAGGAAAATTAAATGCCATCATCCCAATAAAACTCTAATGCTCTCAGCAGTTGGCTAAGAATATTATGGAGAAAGTAGTGAAATAAACAACTTCATACTAAAGTCATAACGGCTGTCAGAATCTGTAGCTTCTTGTGGCATTGAATTATAAACCTTAAAGAAATTCTAACAAATCAAATTTAAGGGTAGATATATACCTGATTTCAATTAAATTGTTTTCTTTGGAAAAAAAAGTTATCATTGGGACAGAGGAAGGAAGAAAAAACCTGGTAGACTTTTCTCTGCTGTACAGAAGGGGCAGGAACTACTTTGCTTCTTTTTCCTTATCCAGTCAATTTTGTCTGGAGCTGAGATCCTAGCAACTTGGTAGGGGCCTAGATTTAGCATCTAAATGACTGGAACTAACTCACCCGTGAGAGGAGGAGTTTAAAATAAGGAAACCGTGCATGAAATAGAAATACCTGTTTTAACTTTGCCTGGTGTTGGATTCATCAGCTTTACAGACCTTCTGATTGTTTGTAATTCATCCTGTAGAAGCAGGAATAACTGGCTTTTTCTGTCAAGGGGCAGAGAGCAACCTTCTATTACATTATACATTTTTTCCTCAATTCCAGTTTCCATATTACTTCCCCGCTACCCTACATCAAGAACAATCTACATCCCATTTCAGCACCTAACTAAGTGCTTGATCCATAGTTTGTACACAATAAATATTGGTTGAATGAATGAATGATTTCTTGTCTAGATGATCGAGCTGTGATTACTATGTGGCAGTAGCTACCATTTATTGAACACCTACTCATTATACCAGGTCGGCCTGCATGTATTTCTGTCTCCATATATTTTCTTTTTTTAACCTTTCCAACATTCTGTGAGGTTGGTATTATTGTCTCTATAGTCAGGGACTTTCATAAACTTGCCCAGAATTACACAGCTAGTAAGTAAAAGAGCCAGATCTCAAAATGAGGTCTGTCTGACCCCTAAACCCATTGTTCTTCACAACTCTATAGTTCTCTCCCTCTCCTAACCATCCTAGTCCAGTGGGAAACCCAGGATCATCCTTAGCTAACAAACTTTCAGTCTCAGCTTCATAATGATGGGATGGGGAAGAGAGAGCTATGGGCCAGAAATGGTCCTGGGCATAATTCAAGGCAAGATTGTTTTTGGGATTCACTAACCTATCACACTATGCGTAGTACTTTTAATAGTGCTGTGATAATTATATGCAACATTCAATATGGATCAGATTAATATTTTTGGTAATTTTAGTTACTCTCTTTATGGCTACCTGGCCTATTCATTTTGGCTCATGTGTATGATTGTTTATTCAGAACACGAAAATTTTAGTAAAACCTTCAGAAGGGAATCAGTGGTCAAGTTTCATAACTGTGTCTTATCTGGATTGGTCTTTTAGAGGCCCTACACTATCACCTGCTGGAGTTCCTCTACCTCCTATATGTAATTCAGAATTTTTAAAAATCCCTAAGCTATAAGAGAAAAGATGACCAAAAATTATGATTCTTGGAGGTATTTTGAAATGGTTTTTGAAATATCATTTAAAAAAATCATTTTTGTGCTTCTGCTTTGCTGGTGCTCCCAGTACGTGCTGATAGTGTCCACTAGGTAATGCAGCACTGGGCTTTGCTGTTAAGTTGCTTTACTTATCTAGAGGGAAACTGAGGAAGCTGGGGAGGATCAAGTAAACTGGACAAATTCAGTGAGGTTTTGAGATCACCTGAGGTTTCTTCAATATTTTTTTCCTGTTCATACCATTTTTTTCTATTCTTTATGCAGAAAAGCTATGTCTATATATGTCACAACAAATAACTTTCCTTTAAGTCATTAGTATTTGTTTTAAACTATGGGAAAAATTGTCATTTATAAGGATTGGTGTCCAGTAAGTCCTCACTTAATGTCAATAGGTTTTGCGAAACAATGTATAATGAAACCAAAGGCTGTTTTACTATAGGCTAATTGATATAAATAAGAGTTAAGTTTTTATGGCATCTCAACAGTGTTTTAACAAAAAAGCATTGAACTAAACTACATTATTCGAAGACCTGCTATACATTTTTCTTTTTTGGATTTTTCATCAATATATTTGTAAAAATCCCTTTTCCATAGTTTTTATGATGAATAGCCATTTCATAAAAACAACTAAATGACTTGTAATTGTAATGACTATTTAAATGCCAAAAAATAATTCAGTAATGCTGATCTTTTACGTGCAAATTTTGTTATTTGTTGCAGGAGTGGAAATATGAGACCTTTTCATTTATGTATTTAGGGATCCCAGGGGAATATATTGGATGGGAACCAATATTTGCTTCACAAGCACTTTCTGAGATTCTCTTAGACATGAAGAACTGTGTTAGGTACCAAGGATACAAAGATGAAAACAATTGTACAAATCGATCAGTCAGGATATAGTTTCCCTCTGAAATACAGGCTAATCATTGACCTTTAATTTCTTGAGGCACACATAATTACAGTTTTCATAAGCACACATGAGAATCCAGTTATTTGTGAAATAGTCTTGTTGATAACCTAGGTATTGAGCTCTGGTTCCTAGTTAAGCCAATATTGGAATATGAAATAATAAAAAACGTAGCTGTAAAAACTGCATTGAGCTAACTCATGATTATTAATCTCTGGAGTGTTATCCAAAACATTATCTGCCTACACAAAGAAGAAAATAAAGAAATATGTTTGCCAAGAGAGGAGGAGGCTTGGAAATTCATGGAGCACAGACCTTCATCTGGATGATGTTTTTGTTCTATTAACATGCATCTGCTGTGTTAGGAGCTTTGCTAGTTCTTGTTAGAATGGTGGCCTACATACTGCCATGAGATCATAAATAGAAAAGTTTTAGAAGAACGAATGTTAGAAGGGCTAGGGAATAGTGTCAAGGAGGAAGAGAACCTTGGGAAATTGGTGGAGGCATGGGACATACCCAGAAATTGAAGAAAGTGAAGTAGGGAGAGCTAGTAAAGGATAGAAAAAGAACATGTGGGGGCAAGAAGGAGAGAGAAGTAAAGGAAAAAGAATAGAGAATAATGAAATAGAATGAAAATGGCAAGAGAGGTGCTGTAAAGATGAGAATGGGGGAAGGGGAAGGGATGTCGCTAGAGGAAAAAAAAAAGAGAATGGAAAGATGTTTAACTGTAGAAGACAGGCTTCAATGAGAGCGACGAAATGCAATGCTGACAACACTCTCCCCCAGTATTCAGTTCTGGAATCAAATTGTCGTTGCCACAGCCCATTGACAACAGTAGTCATGGACCCGTTAATAAGGGGACAAGTCCCAATCCTGAGCAAGTGGACTGCCCCCCAGCCCTGTCTGTGAGCAAAGCAGAAAAGCTTGATTCTACCAGCTATCCAGTTAGTTCTGTTGCCATCTTATCTTGACCCATGGCTTTATTTGGGGAGCTTGAGGAACAGGACAAAGTTCTCTAGACTAATAGAACTGAGGGAGACCATGCCTGGATAGTAGCTCCTCTGCTTCTCACTTGGTAAAAAACCCACCCCATACAGAGGAATAGAGAATCTTTAGCTTCCAGACTACCCAACATAGCGAAACTAAACATGCCTTTCCCTCTTACTTTGAGAGCTGGGGTGGAGCTAATACTTGGCAGATCAGAGTAGGAATGTGAACAGAAGCAAAGGTAACTTTATAATCCTATTGGCCATGAGACTCTTCCCTTACTAATAAAAATTTCCCACTGAAGAGTGTTACATGTTATCTCCAGGCTGTACATCTTACTGTCAGTGTCCGTCAAATGGTGTTACCAGCGGGGTCAGCCAGTGAGGGAAAAAAGTGCCCTCAATTTTTCAGTACCTATTTAAAAACTAACATAATTTGATTTAGCTTTTATTAATTAAATATGAAATGGAGCAAAGTAAGTGTTTGGCACATTGGTTGTTTGTAATGTAATGAATCAGATAATGGGCCATGCATTGCATTGCATAATACTGCGACAGCATTATGAGAGAATTGACATCATTTTAAATATTGATTCTTCTTACCACTGTACACAGTATATCTTTCCCTGTGATTAGAACTTCTTTAATATCTTTCCATAATTTTCTAATTATTTCTAACAAAGTCTTGTACACCATATTAGATTTATTCATATTAGATTTATTCATAAATATAAGATTTATTCTTATATTTTTGTTGTTATTGTTAATATTACATTTTTAAATCAAATTTTCTGTTTTTGAATAACAAAGTCAAATCATTGCTTTATCAATGATGATCATTTATCTCACAACCTTTCTGGACTTTATTATTTAATTTTCTGTGCATTCTCTTGATGTTTATAATCATATCATCTCTAAATAATACCAGACTTGCTCTTCTTTTTAAATTTCTCTCTCTCTCTCATCTTATTGTGCTGAATGAGACTTCCAGTTTAAATGGTGATAGTGGGCATCATTTTCTTAGCCCATATTTCCATATTTCAAAGATTTCTTTAAATCTTTCCTGAATTGTATAACACTCATTACAGATTTTTTGAAAGACATTCCTTATCAGGATGAGGAAATCACTCTTGTTTTTTTTTTGAAATCACTCTTGTTTTAGTTTGCTAAGAGTATTTGTCAAATCAGAAGATACTAAATTTTATGTATTTTTGTATATAACATAATCATGATTTTTATTCTTTTCATCTGTTAATGTGGTAAAATAATGTTTTAAAATGAATTCATTGCTAAATTTTGGCTTACGCTATTTAAAAGAAAGTTCATATTTGTGAAGACAAAGACGATACATGTATAATTTTTATTATTCATATTATACTTTTCCGATTAAAGGATCAAGTTCACCATGAGCCCATACAAAGTAGTGGGGAAATTTCGCTGTTTCCTGGAACAGTTGGATATGATAGGGATGATCTATCTGATTCATGAATGTTTGGTAGAACTTATAATATAGTCAGGATAGTGCTTGGTGTTTATATACATATACAGGTGCGTTAAGGTGTACTATTCGGGTATATTATTTTTTCTTGAGTCAGTTTTGTTGTTATGATTTTTCCCATAAAATTGTCTATTCAAATATGTAGATTTATTAGCACACAATTTCGACAGTATTTTTTTTCTTTAAACAATTTTTTTTTCAATTATCGTTGGCATACGATATTATGTGTTTCAGGTGTACAATATAGTGATTAGACATTTATATAGCTTACAAAGTGATCACCTCAATAAGTCTAATACCATCTGACAATATATGTAGTTATTACAATAATATTGACTATAGTATTTTCTTGTTATTTTCTGTCTAGGCTGCATCTGCAGGTACATCCCACCTATTTTTACTTCCAACATTGTTACTTATTTTCTCTCTCTCTCTCTCTTTCTTTCTCTCTCTCTCTCTCTCTCTCTCTCTCTCAGTCTCCCTAAAGATTTGTCTATTTTATTAGTGTTTCAAAAAATAAGCCATTGATTTGGTTGTTTTTCTCTAAGGCATTTCATATATTTTAAGTAATTTCTGCTCCTTTTTTTTCTTCCTTTTTTCTTTTAGTTTATTCAGTTGTATCTTTTCTAATTTCTTGGGTTGGCCACTTAATGCTTTAATTTTTATTTTAACATACATTTAAAACTAAAATTTCTTTCATTAGTGCTTTGGTCTTTTCCCACAAAATTCAATGTGTAACTTTAAAAAATATTTTTGTTCTAAGTACTTTTCAATTTACATTATGATGTCTTATAGCTATATGTATTTCCAAATGTATGGGATTTTTTTTTCAGCTATATTTTTAATAGTGATTTATAATTTAATTGTGTGATTGTGTTTCTGGGAAAACATAGTTACCCAGAGCATGTCATGATTTCAAACTTAGACGAAGCTGAAATGTGGGTTGTGCTTTAGATTTGGTTTTATTCCAAATATTATATGTCTGTCTTATTTCTTAATAGAAAGAGAAGGATCCTGTATTCTAGGGGAAGTCTTGAAGAATTGAAAATGTTAAAGTGACGTGGCAATTTTCCCTGTACAGAAATCACTTCTTTATGTCACCTTCCTTGTCTGCTCTCCCTCGTTTACTTCTCATGCTGGTCCTCACTCATCAGGGCAACCACTAACTGGTTACAATTTTTTAAACATTTATTTTTCCATGCTAACTTCAGAATAGTAAAAGCTCTAGAATATTTCTTACCCAAATGAAAAGCTGATTTTTCTTTTAAAGCAAGCGGAAGAAATTCTCTTCATCCTGTACATTATACTGCCAGTGTTTGTGAAAAGGTATTATTCACAGGGTCAGTTGGTCAAGGGGAAAAAAAAAAAACCCTTGATTTTTCAGTAACTACTTAAAAATGAATATAACTAAAGAAGGACCACTCAGTTTTGAAAAATAGAAAAGCCGATTTATGTTTCCCCTCCCCATGAAGGAAACACCCTATAGTCGCCTAGCTGCAGAGGAATTTGAAAGAAAATTGTCAGCGTTTTTTTTTGTTTTTTTTTTTGTCTTGTTTTGTTTTAGTGCTGGAAGTAATTTTAGAGATCAGCTGAGGCTCTCATTTAACAAATGAGGAAACTGAGTCCTAAAAAGGTTTAGGAATTTGTCAATGATCACACCCCTTGTTCCTGGAAAAGCTAGAAATGGAATCCATGTTTTGCCTCCCTAACCACACTGCCTTATTTGAATGCTCTATGTAAAGCTTCTAACTAAAGATGTGAAGATGTCTTTTTTCCACAGCTCAACATTTAGCTTGTAAATATACTGATGAGCTACAAGACTTGGCAGTGTTGCGAATCCTGCAAAAGAGTAGGAGGTGGGAATTTTCCAAACTTTTATCAAAGGCTGAAATTAATGACATATGCTATTGCTAGAGAGCCTCAGATCTTAGCTATGTGATGTTAAATGTTTCCTTTTTTTTTTGTTTTGTTTTGTTAGAACATAAAGAAGGCTTCTTTACTCAGTGGGAGCAAATATCAGAAATGGTCTGAGAGCAACACATGGGCCCTGAACAGCCAGTATAGAAAAGATTGAAGGCCATGAAAAGAACATCCAATAATGATGAAATTCCACAAAATCTATAAAGCAGAGTGTATGCTAATGGAGGAGGCAAAGGATGTATCACGCCCAATTATTCTTAGCCATTCAAGAACATCTTTTTAGACATGATAAAAGCCTACAGGATCATCTGCTCCAGCTGTTCAGTTCATGACTGTTTTGCTGGGCTATGGCTGGACCACAGCCTGTTGCAGTAGTAAGAGGAGCTGGGGTCAGGCAGAGGGTGGGCTTTATCAGGCCTTACACATCATGCTAAGAGTATTGAGAGACATTAAAGCAATGAGAAGCCAATAACAGGTTTTAAGTTAGAGAAGTAATTTAGTTACATTTGAATTTTAAAATAATCACTCTTGTTGAAATGTGGATATTCAATTAGTGGTATGAAAGAATAGAGATGGGAAAATCAGTTGGGAAACTATTAAAATTCTCCAAAGTAAAAAGGGGATAAGGGCCTGAACTGAGGCATAGAAGTGAGGATAGAATGGAGTAGAAAGATTTGGGAAATGTTACGTAGTTAAAGGTTTGAAGGTGGAAGATGAGAAGAGATGAGTCCAAGAAACCCAAGTTTGGCCTCAGATTATTTAATGGATAGATATACTGTTTCCCAAGCTAAGAAAGACAGTAGGAACATGTTTGAGAGGGAAAATAAGGGTTTATTTTCAGACATGTTGAGTTTTACTTACTTTTCTCTGCAATGATGGAGAAGAAACCAGCCCGGAGATTTGCATTTGAGAGTGCTGAGCATATAAGTGGATTACATGGAGGAAAGAATGAGTTTCCCATTAAGAATGCTGAGGGAATAGAGCCCAGGGCAGAGCTCTGGCCAACAGTAACACTGAAAGGGAAGGGAGTGTGTGAAATCCACTACAGGAAACAGAAAAGTCAGAGAGGTAAGGGTAGAAACAGAAAGTAGTATTCTAGAAAACAATTAATGAGAGAGTTTCAGAAACAGTAGTATTAAATAACTCAAAGAAGTCAAGCAAAATGGATACTGAAGTCTGAGACTTAGATACTGGGCTAAGGAATTAGAGGGAGTGTCCCCAAAAAGAGGATGGGTGCTTCAAGAGCAAAGGTAGTGAGAGTCATAAAACTAATGAAGGTGGTGAGAGCAAGAAACTTTTGTGACGAGTTAGAAAGGGCCAAGAAAAAGATTGTCAGAGAACACTGAGCTGATGTCGAAGACCTCAAATTTATAATGGCAAGAAGAAATTGAATACAGTTGGTATACAAGATGTGGAGAAAGACACAGTCCTTGTCCCAGGTACCAAATTCACTCTTGTAGTGGTTAGAATGACTGTTGTGTCAGGTACAGTGTCTCTTTCCCATGGACTGGGATGAATAAGCTAACAAATTCCGCTAACAAATTCTTAACTGTCCGATTAATATTTTATTAGTTACCAAAATCACTGTTGTTTAATGCTGAACATGTCACAGTAAAATGAAAAATTCTATTGATTGAACTGAGAAACATGCTGATTTCATCATTAACTCAATTACACATCATTTCCCATTCTGGGTTACTCCACAGACAACAAAGTTATCCAATCAATATTGCTGTTCATCTAGAGTCAGTTTCACAGAGTGATCTTTTCCTGACTTTGACATCAAATAGTGGAATGGTATCCTATCTCGAGCTTCTGACCATTCCGTCTGGGCAGGAACCTCTCTTGAGGGTGAGAGATGGAATGAAGCAGGGGGTGCTGCTCAAGCTACAAGCACTACAGTGTCACACACGGGGAGTTAGAGCAGGGCTTTCTCTCCTTCCATGGGTATCCGCTTTTCCTTCTTTCTCTCATTTTTACTCCCTAACTTCTCTCTGATTCTCTCCCTCTCCAATATGGTTTTTCTCTTGTTATTTTCCACTCATTCTTCTCTTTCAATTATATCTTTGTCTACCTGTTACATTTTTGGTTGCCAAAAGACATTGGAATTGCAGGCTAAATAAGGGATCTCGTGGAATCACTATGATTCTTCCTCTTTGATGGTGGCTTGTCTTCCTGAGATCTCATTGAGGTTGACCTTGCAGTGAGAAATAAACATCTTTCTGTTTCACGTATAATTTGGGACTGTACAGCCTCCTTTAACTGCTCTGCTCAGACAGGACTACTGTACATAACTCTCTCATGATTACTCATCCTTTCATCCAGTGAGTTTCCACCACTTTAAACACACAGAGATAACAATGAGTACACACAGAATTGCTACATAGGGATCTATTTTGAGTTGGTAAGGGTGTCTCTGTATGCTCATTACATGAAAAAGTTGAAGCTTGCTTATGAAGGGGAAACTATCAAGTCATCAAAAAATATTGACCATAAATTATTTAGAAGCTTGGCTCATACATAGTTCTGGCACATAGTAGATAATTGATATTTGTGAGATGACTGAATAAATGATGATTCTGGATCATCACTATTAGAAATATTAAATACATATTAAAGTTATTTTATAGAACATTTCAGGTCTCCAAAGTATTTATTATATCTTTTCATACACTCTTAAAGAAAGCTGGATGCTCTGTGGAATTATTTATTGCCTTTAGTTCATGATAATTCTGTTTAGAAATGTTGAAGACATTAATTCAGTGCCTGAAAACTGGTGTGTGGTTCACGGACTTTTCTGCAGCCTTTTGCTCAAATAGGGGTGTAGCCTGGAATTTCAGTTTATCACACCAAGTCCTTGCTGTGGCTCCCCTCTTACCTCTAACACTCCAACCTCAAAGTCACATAAACTCATCATTTATCCCCAGGACACAACTTAGCGTATGTTTGTTTATGAATTGATCTGTAGCAAGCCCACAGGAGCTCAGCAGTATAAAATTTGAAATAAATAATACGCATGGCCAAGAGTTGTCCACAAAATGAACTTCATCCTACTATTTTCATAAACCTCCAACCCCCACCTGCTGACTCTAAATCTCTTTCAGCTTCAGGACGGCCAGATGTTCTTCACCCTGTGTATTCAAACCACCACTCTGAACCCTAGGAAAGTGAAAAGGGAACATACTTCAGAGTCCACTGCCAAGGGCACTCCACCAGGATCCAGAAGCCTGGGAATTCTACCCTAGGGACAGAAAGCAGGAGTTTCCCAGCCAGATTCACCTCCCACCACGGGAGGCTGTTTTTAATTGTTCTTTGAAGAGCCTTTCCAAGTTGTTTAAAGCCTCGTCCGCCCACTCAGGGCTCAGGGCAGGTTTTGCTGGACTCCCGGAGCAGTCATGGTCTTTTCCCTGCTCTCTGTGGACACTAAAACTTTCAACAGAGCTTCTATTTTCTACTCTATCTTTAATGACAATATCCAACTGACTGTTGCTGCCATGGTGACAGCTGAGATCTTTTCTGTTGCAAGCTCTTAACTTTAATTCACTTATAGTTTTCAAAATATTCCTAGAGAATTTGTGTAAATGACATCCTTTCACTTTTTATTAGTAGTGAGCATGCTTTAAACGGCTTTTGAATAAACATGTCCATTTAAGTTGGTGAAATACCAACCAATGGAGCCATTCTGACACAGAGTGACTGACCCAAGGAGCTATCCCTTTTCACCTTTTTATTTAAATTTAATTATAGCTAAAAATCCGGAACCTGTACCTAGCATTGTGGTAAGGGATTAGGATGCATTGACTCATTCGATCCCACAACAATGATATCATACCATTACTTATCCCCATTTTTCAGATCAGGAAACTGAAGTTGACATATGTAGAAAATGGCAGAGCTGGGATTCATCTACCCAAATCAAGGCGTGTGGTCTTTACCACCTTACACCTATAGAACATAGAAGAATCCCAGGGGGGTACCACCAGTGAGTTTGAATAATTCAAAAATGGTCATTTATTTAGATTGCCAGTTGAATTTTGAAGTTTATGTAAATTGTCATTGAAGATGAAAATTAATTTGGCTGCAGCAGAAAACATATTTGCTTTGATTTTGAAATAATTTCAGACTTACAAAAAGTGGCAAAACAATACACAAAGTTCCTGGATACCATCCCCTCAGCTTTCCCAAACATCAGCATCTCACATAGCCACAGCAATTAGCAACATCAGGAAGTGGACAGTGACAAATGATACTTTTGAATAGTACTGGCTGATTTGGTGGAATGACATTCAATTTGAGTGTCTGATATTTACTCAGGATTCAGGGTAGTATTTTTGGCAACAATCATACAAAAGTGATGTCATGCCCATCTCAGTGCATAATATCAGGAGGTGCATGACATTGATATGTCTCATTATTGGTGATGTTAACCTCAGTCACTTAGAAGTGGTGTCATCATGTGTCTTCACAGTAAAGTTGCTATTTTTCCCTTTGTAGTTAATAAGTATCTATTCTTTAAACTTAAATCCTCTTGCACTCATTTAGTTATATTGTTTAGTCTCTTTGGGCTCCAGTGTCCTCATGTATTAACGGAGTTAGTAATCACTGTTCTATGAATCCATCAGTGTTGCTGTGAGGCACAAGAACCATAATACATGTTTAAGTGCTTTGTCAGTTGTGAAGATGTATGAATGCAACAAACTAAAACATTGAATAACTATATAATGAGAAGCCACAAATTGACAGATTACCCAGCATTCTTATTATATTCATTCAGACCTCCACTGAAACCAGTTAAAAGGGAGATTTAGGAATTAGTTGATATCCATTCAAAGAAATTTCTGTGCTATGACTTGCTCTCATAGACCTCCCAGAAGAGACAAAATCTTCTTTAAGATTTCTAGGGTTTCTGCTAATCTAGGGTTCCCTGGGCTTCACATTTAAATTAATAAACGTGAGGGATAAATCACAGTATGTGTTGTGACTTGGAGTCGCTCTACATAATGTAACATTATCATTTCTCTTTAATTTTACAAATGTAACAAACATATCCTAATTCATTAACATGGGGGTACAAAGCAGTCAAATTCTTTTATTTTTCCAATGAGCATCCACATGGCTTGTTAGTGGGAAGTCTAGCATCTCACTCTTGAGACCTCCCTTGGAAAGCCTTCCCCTCCCACACACATACAGACCCTTTTTAAGTTTCAAAGCTCAAGGCTTACTCAGTCCTATGGGGGAAAGAGTTTAATCCTGCATTGCTGCTTGGTTTTTTCTACCGCTAAATGCCATTTTTAAAATTAGACCTGCTCTGTGCCGTGAAAGCATGTCCATACTGCAATGATACCTCATACCTCAACCAAAGAGATCCCAGGTTCAAGTGCTCAGCTTTTGTTCCCAAACTCCAGCAATGAGCCAGCATAGGTGGATCCTAAGGGGATTCCAGTCTCAGCCACACTTTTTTTCTAAAACATTCTTCCTCTGGTATATTCCAAGGGTCACTGCCCCCCATACCTCATTCTTTCTGGAATGTTTCTCCTTAAAGATTCTTGATGTGCTTCTTGCAGACTTTGGTCTACCTATCCAGTCTACCTCAAGTGGTGAGCAGAACTGGGGTCCCTTTCTTTCAAAAGTCCCCAGGTTCGTTCTGCAATTTAGCAATTTCTCTCTAGCAACCAACTATGTCAATTAAGAGAGATGTTGAGGAGCTAGCCTTTATCAGGCCACAAATGATTCTCTTCCCCCTTAACTTTCTTCATTGTCATCTGAAAAGGTTGGACAATGATCTCTGTAGTATCTTTCAACTCTAAAACATTATATACCTACTTTAGGAGTGTGGTCTGGTCCTATGGCCTCAAACCAACCCATATACGGCATTCCAACTGTATTATACTTCCTCAAATCTGGCATATCTTAAACTGACACCCATCTTTTAATCCAGGTTGTATACCACCAAACCCCGTGGATTTCTTGACTCTTCTAAGATAAGATATTTCCTTATTTGAAGACATTCTTCCCCGAAATGGCTCCAGCTTTTCCTGGGGTTGGAGAGGAGGTAGGGAACCTCAGACAGGAAAATCATTCTTCAGGGCCACTCAACAATAAATATGCCAGAAGAGTCTAATTCAGCACAATGAAAACAAACAATGGCCCCTGAGTAACAACCACTAAAACACACTAAATTTACATCAAACAGAGAACTTATCATATCAGTTTGAAACATCTAATTTATTTCAGTGTATTTAAGTTTCCTATTAAGAACTAGGAAAAAGTTCTGCTTTATCTTATGGAGTTCTAAAGTAAAGAACATGGCTTGCAACTTTCAAATGATAGTCTTCCTTCAAATCTATATTCATTAAAATTAAAAACATTTTTAGTCAAAGGACTGAATTTCACATGGAAGGAGAGTAAAGAGGGACCTTCTTCTGGCCTCACACTCACCATAGTCATTGTCACTCATGCATTTGCTTAAGCTCCCTTGCTTGTTGACTACCTGGAAACCCTGTGGTCTCTGCTCTCCAGCCAGTGTCATTAGTCACAGAAAAGGCTCCCAGTCCCAGGAGCCCTGCCATAGCTTGGCAAGACTCAGAAGTACTCTGTTAGGACACAGACTGCAGGGTGTCCATAGTTAAGGAGGTTCAGAAGGGAGCCCAGGACGGTCAGAGTCTACAGCAAAGCAAAGACCAGATGGTACTTCTAATAGAGCTTCACTTTCTTCACTGTCACCTGAAAGGGTTGGATAATGATCTCTATAGTATCTTCCAACTCTAAAACTCTGTGACACTGTCATGTCCTTAGTGACATTTCACAGGACTTCTACAGTCATTAAAAAAGCCTTGGGAAGCCAGGTTTTTTGACTTTTTTGGATACTGTTCTTGTGAAAAAACAAACAAACAAACAAACTAGTTTTTGGCCATACGATGATAAGCACATTTTACCGAACCTAAGACATGCTAACACATAGGCATAGCATGTGCATAGTGGATTCTGTGGGCAAACTAGATCTGAACTACATCTCAGTTCTCTTTCTGCATCTTTAGATCCCTAAGAAGCTTAAGATACTTTTTAAGGTAGTTTATTTTGACATAATTAATAGGAAATATGGTTTCTTTTTTCATCATGGCATTTAAGACTTATGCAATAAGTTATGCAGTATTGGGTTCTGTTAAAATTACACCCCCAAAATCTCTATATTAAGAAGAAAGTTTAGCTTATTTAGCATACTAATTTCCTGATCTTAAAAAACAAAACAAAACAAAAAACTGCACTTACATTCCAGAAAAGCCAAGAAAAAGATATTTCCTCTTTCAGGTGACCATTTTATATCTGGAATAATATTGCATTGGAAAGATATTACATGGTTAAAACAGACAGTTATGTCAAGGAAAAAAAGTATGACTTGTCTTTCATATTTATAAGTATGGAATAAAAGTGAAGTAGGTCTTGTTTTCCAGTGTTATGATGCTCATTCCATTTTAGGGCATTTGCTAAATGCTGGTGTACTCTCCTGGAAAGCTGTCCTACTGCTCTGCCTGTCAGGACTCCCCTTCAATGAACAGCCCCAGTGTTACTTTAGTCACTAATCCTCTCTCAACTCAGTTCTCACACATCTTCTCATTATTCTGTGAACTTCTATCATGGTATGCTAAATTCAATACCAGATAATTTAGTAATACACTGCTTTTTCAATTTCTGTTCATTTCATCTTATCGACAGAACTGTAAACCTGAAACTAAGGATTAAATCTTCAGCCTCTGTATAACCATAGCACCTCACATGGTGCTTAGCAATAGAAGGAGCTCAATAAAAAGATTTGATTGACTCAGGCAGAAAGACCGTATTTACACAGATAGGCTAAAACACATGTATATCTTTTGTCACAATATGGCTAAACTAATACTGGACCGATTTAGTATGTTGGAGAGGAGGAAGACATGGAAACTTAAAATTCTCTATCAGCAATCAGAAAGCTAATTAGCTGGCAGAGCATTGTATTTGTTTGGTTTGGTTTCCAGAGAGTTCTTGTATTGCTGCTTAAGCTAGCCAAGACCTGCTCAGAAAATGAAGGTCCATTTTAAAGGATGAAGGTTTATTTGAAGGTTTATCCAGATCACTGTTTAAATGTTTTTGAGCTGGGTCAAAAATACTGAATTCCTCTGGCCCCAAATAACTATGGGGACAGAGGGCAGAGGAAGTAAACAGCATTCAGAATTTCTGAAAAATGTATTAACTAAGAGGACTTGCCGGTGTTACTTTGGGCTTTCTGGCTCGACACAGTCCCCGGCTTTCAAGGAGTAATTGTGGAACCCAGAGACCAGGTTGTATGTAGCCAGTGAGGCAAACACAGAAGAGTCTGAAAAAAGTAAGGGATTTGGTAGCCTTGTAGAATCTAACTGAGGATAGAGTGCTCTGATAGGCTAGGTTCCTTCCTCAGATGACATCCTCATATGAATAAAGGTGTACTTTAAGACATGGGTAAAGTCTAAGAAATTATATATGCAGATATATAATCAAATGCACTCGTAGTGCATTTGAGCTGCTAAAAGTCATGCAGATAATGTAGGTCATGTATCTCTACGATGAGTTTTCTAGTATTCTTTGGTATTTGGAAAATATCACACTAGAAGTTGTTATGAAAAAAAGTCATAATTGGGTTGCAAACTCATTCCTAAAATTATCACCGTGTGCCTGTTTCAGTTTACTACCATATTATCTGTACTCTAAAGAGGTGAAACTTGAAAATTATTTCAGCCATCCACTTCATACAGCACTACTTTCAATAAGATCATCTCTGTGTTTGCATTGTAAATGACTCAAACTAAAGAGAGCTTTCCTTCAGAAGATTTCCATATAGTACTGGTAGTTTGTTCCTGCTTCATGTTTTATACATGAGGCTGCTGCCTAAAAAATTTTTCTGTCAACTGAACACTTTCAATAGGAAATTAAAGACTTATTTTTCTTCAGAGAGGAAAATGTATGACAGTTGTTATAAATAAATACGCAAATGCATTTCCCATTGCCAGGATTTTCCAAAGAAAGCTTCAGTTTGCTCAAACAATAGGTTAGCTCTTGGATCTTCCAGCTACAGGAACTTGTGGTCTTTGGCAAATATTAGCAGAACAGGCCTAGTCACAAAGGCTGCACACCTGAAGATCTGATCTCAGACACAATGTACCCTCACCCCTTCTGGGAAAGACCAGTCTGAATTTTTTTATGTTAGGCATAACGAAAGTGAACATACAAGTGGACAAGTCCACTTGTATTTGTCCACATTTCTATTAGCAACTAGTTTAGTAAATTCCATTTTTTGCAATGTGTGAAAATACTGATGGTGGAAAACAGCTAAGAAGAAATTAAAATTTTCATATGCATTCATAAAATTAGCAGATAATTATTACTGTAATAATTAATTTCACTTATTTTTCCATAGTGCCCCCCCAAAGGCTAATTGTATATAAGTATTTGGCCACATGTATATCAGTTAGTGCTAATTATTTCTTTATTACTGAAAACCGTGTCATATCTTTTGCTATGGAAACATATTATGTTTTAAACTTGTTTAACATATATTTATGTGTCAGTGACTGGTTAATGTATTTGTGTAATATACATTAGAATCTTTAATATTTATCACAAAAAAAAAAAGAGCTAGAATATATACTAAATGTCTTCCTAAGGATATATTATGGTGATTAGAAAGATTTGACCAGTCTTTTTCTCCTCCATGGTTTGTACCACACTGAGAGCTTTGAGCAGCCCTGTTATGCCAGCTATAGTGAAGATGAGGAACAGCATTTCTTAAGCATGGAATCTGCCTGGAGGGATAAGGGCAGACTGCTTTATAGAACACGTAAATTCGTGTCCGTTCCATCCAGTCAGTTTCACATGAATATCTTATATTTTATTATTTCTCTTAGTCATGTTCTTTTCACCCTCCACACTTAATCAGTTATGAGCATATCTTTCTCTATTTGTAAAATGAAGATAACATCCAGGATTGGCTCTTTAGCAAAGAAATAAACCCAGTGAATGTTCGACTGGCAGGCTTGTTCGAGTATATTCTTTGTAGGTTACAGTTTCAAATGACATTTTCTGCATATGTCCAACATTTAAGAGAACCAGAACATCCAGACTTGCTCATGGTTTTTATTCGGGCTATCCAAATAAGAAAACAAGTCTGTACCTTCCAGGCAGTAAGGCTGAAAGCAGTGTAAGGAAGTGTGATTCAGGTCAATGAGGTAATTGAGGAAATGTCATGACAACCCAAATTAAAATGAGCAGCCTCACATTTGCATGTTCCAGCTGCTCCTCAGGAAATCTTTCTGGCTGCTTTTTGTTTCTATTAGACATGATAATGTGGCTGCAAATTATCTCCAACTGAAAGGGAATTGACTCACCCTCAGCAGGTAATGTAGGAGCAGACAAAGCCTGGAAGGATGACATTCAGAGGAATAACGAAAAACCAAGTAAAACAAACACATGCATGCACATATACACTCAGTTTTGCTCTCTCATTTCTGCTGTGGTGATTCTTGGAGATCATTTTAAAATGAAGTTTCTTTGAACCTCATACTACTCTAAGTTGCCTCACGACTTGTTTGTACATAATACCATGCGAAATGGTTTTGAAGACCTTAGCTTCTACCTGTTGTGACTCACCCGTTTTCCAGGAGGACAGTGCTGCCATTGAGGATACCTTTAGGTCATGAGCTTCACAATCTTAAAAAGTAGGTGCATAATGCCTTCATGAGCCCTTCCTTGTTTCAGACATGAGATATCCTTTGCAATCTTCCGTAGATATAATATATAGAAATAGATATTGTGTTCTTCATCTGTACATCCATGCTCCTGCATTCCACAGATTTGAAAGTCAGCTGCAGTGAGGGCTCTGTACCCTATGTCCCAGCGAACGTGGCATAGGGTATTATCTTCTAGTAGATGTTTCTACATGTGGCTTTCTAGGTGAATCTCTGGGACGGTGACTTTGGAATGGCTTTCCTTCATCAATTGTTGGCATTTCACATGGCCATTCATCAGCTCAAAACAAATTTAGTCTGACATAATCAACACAGTTTTCTGCCTGTTGCAGTTGCTGAGCCAAGCAAAGTGGATCGGCATGTTTGCTGTTGTGATGGCACAAAGCCCCACAGAAGCAGAACAACTTTTCACCAGCACCAAAATGTTCCAAAGAGACTCACTCTGTTCATTACACTTGTAAATTAATTCTAGAATATAAAAGAATGTAAAAATAAATGCTTCATCTAAAGATCATCTCCCAATATTTTTTAAAAATTAAGACAGTGATTTTAAGTCATAAATGGTAAACTCTTATGAAAGTATTAGGGAAAATTACTTTTAATACTTCTGTCTTCTTAAGCTAGCATAGGAATAAAGTCTTCCTTTGCTAAGGTAACTTTCTCAACAGGTCAGAGCTTGAAATTCTATGTTGTAAACTTCTAAATACAAAGAAAGGCATAAGTTTTTATTTATTGGAGTTCAAATGTAGAAATCTGACAGCTTTGAAGACTAAAAGATACTGAATCAACTCCTATAAAAGGAAACTCTGACAATTTTATTTGTATAGTACTACAACTGAAGAGACTATCTGGTGATTTATGAAAGGCATGTTTGTGAGCTGGGTTTTGGAATTTTTGCATGAAAGATGAATTTGAGCTTAGAATGCTTGTATCTTCAAAGACCCATGAATTTGGCTGGGTATACATGTAGCTTTGAAAATATTTGAAAGAAGCACTGTTATTCCTTAAGAATATGATTTAGCTGTCAATTTTCTTTGATATATTGATTCAATGTTTTAAGTTACTTTATACATACTATTTATATATGTCTATATTGGAGCATCTACTCCATGCTTTAGAAACTCCTGAAAAGTTGAGGTTATCTCCATGTAACTGTTAGCAATTAGTAAGGTTTTGCCAAAGGCAACTAGGCTTTTAAATTTTTCTACTGTGAGTTGCTTCATTCTGTGACATCTCCTCCAGTATATTTGATCTTGAGAGTACTGTGAACTAAATAAAGAAGAGACTGAATGAATGAAGTCAAATGTGGCATAGATGATGCTTCTGGAATGGCTGCATAGTATATCTTTTTCAAAGAATGGGATAGAAAAAAAAGAAAACATGATCCCTAAAATCAAAAAGTGCAAACTAGTTGGAGAAGATAAAATATACACATCTAATTCATCTAGAGACTAATTACAAAGCAGTCTAAGAACAAGTATAACATTGTTTAGTATACACTGAGTGTACAGTTATTAAAGAGATGATGAGAAGATAGCCATCAGCCCTGGGCGAGTGGTGATCTTTCTCCTCTCCTCTAGGCTTTTCCCTTCCGTTTCAACTCTCCTCTTACCAGGAACTTGCTCTCCAGGAGCCCCATCCCTTGTCGCACCAATACAAAGGAGATTTATGAGATCCAAGACTTTTCCCTACATCCCCTTTGGAACCTAGAATCGAAATGTGTTTTATTTCTTCTGGGACCAAAGTATCAGCTATGCCATAATAACCTAAAACAAAGGGAGAAGATGAGTTTGACAGGTCAGGTGACTTTTCATTGCCTCTCAAATCACTGCACATAATCAACTTCCTTTGCTGCTTGCTGGTTCCATTTGTAATTAGATGAGACTTCTGAGAACAGAGGAGTAAGAGGCACCTTTCTAAAAAGTACTAAACAGTATGTGAAGCATAGGAGAAACCTTGACATTCCAATCTTCAGGGATTTGGTGAGACACAAAATTATGCCTCTGGCACGAAATTTAAGTGGGCACAAAAAACTCAGTAATCAAGATAATATTTTAGTGCCATACTGTTTAAAATAAAAATTTATGCAAAAATACCCATAATGAACAAAATGTCTACGTTGTAAATAGAGACAGGATTAGTATTACTGATTTTTCCTTTTGCCTCACGCCAGTATGGCTTGGTATAACAAGGTACTAATCTTATCTTTCAAAATTTTTTTATTTTGTCATCATAGATTTTCTTGCATTGATTTTAACTTTGAAAATATATTTCACTAAAATATTATTTATCTTGATTACTGAGATTTTTGGTGCCCTCTTAAATTTTACATCTGAGGTCAGGTGGCTCATTCAACTTATCCTAGCTTGTACTAGGTCCGATTCTGCTACGGGGTCATTGATGACAAAGGGGAAAAGAGGGAAGACGACATTGTGTGGGAGGCCAAGATGAAAATATAGTTTCCAGTAATGTCAGAACATTAAAATTGAACTTTCCTAGAATAAAATGATGATAAAAGACCAAAAGGGAAATAATAGGTCAGGGATATAGTTAGGCATTTGGAAATTCTCATAGCCACAAGAGGGCATTAATTAATATTTCGTGAGAATATGCACTCCAAGAGAGTATGGAAGAAAAGGACAGTGGTCTAAGTACTAATATGAGGATTACTATTAGCTGTAAAACAGATTTTCCTCTAGTAGATTATCATTCCCAAGGTACATCTGGTCCTTGAATAATGTTGTTTAGTTGAACATTGTTTCGTTATAATGTTGATGATATGCTGTAGGAACTTATCTCTTGTTAATAGTAATTAGCCTGTGATAAAATTGGTCTCATTATATGTCATTTTGCTTAAAGTTGCAGAATCTATCAGCAAGATTAAGTGAGGACTTACTATAAACATATTCTAGAGCTGTGGTTCTCAAACTTGCACATGCATCTGAATCATCTGGAGGGTTGTTGAAATGCAGATTACGGGAGCCCACTCCCAGGACTGTATTTCAGTAGATTTTGAGTAGGGCCTGAGAATTTGCATCTCTAATAAGTTCCCAGGGGATGGCGATACTTCTAATCCAAAGCCCATACCTTGAGAACTGCTGGCCCCGAGTAAATAGAAACTTTACAACAGAGTGGTTTGTACTAAACTACTCAATGGAAAAATCTAATTCTATTATTTCTTACTACTATAAACTCTTCATGAAGAAATAAAAAAATTATTCCACCACTCCTCCAAGACCAGACAGCTGTAGTAATAAATAAGGCTAGTTGAAGCAAAATAATAGAGTAGGGATTGTAAACTGAAGATCCCGTGCCCAGTCTAAAGATATTGGAGTTCAGTTAAAACAAAATAAATCACTATGTAAGATGATTTGTGCCTCTGACATTCTGGACCCAAAAAGAATATTAAACTGGATCACCCGAGAAAGAGAGGGGTTCAGAGACTTGGTGATCTAAATTTGATAAAGGGGAGCAACCAATTCCTGAGAAATTAGTTTGATTCTTACTATAGAAGAGGATAAAGGGATCAGTTTGCACAAGTGACAGATTGGAGCCTATTAAAATGCAGCCCTTTGCAGCTGAAAGACTAAGAACAAGTCCTATGATCTTGGGAACTTTGGTGAAGGTCCTCAAGTCACCCATGGATGGAATAATTGGGACTGCCTGACAGCTGCCCATATGCGAACAAACAGTTAAAATATGGGGTATGGCAGCCACAAGCACATAGAGCTTGAGGAATGGTGCTGTCGTCTGTTTTTCTCCGATTTGTACCCCACAAACTTTGGGATCTTTCTATAGCCCAAGATTGGGGAGAGGAGCACTGTAAATCTCGGAGTATGAAGTCAGAAATTTTGGAAAATAAAAAGCTCAAGCTATATTTAATATGCTTCAGCAAAATGGGAAAATGTGACATTTCTTAAATTCCAAGTGTCATGGAACAACTCCATATTTTCAGTCTGAGAAGACAATTTGATAGGAGACTAGTTAAATTAAGGGCACTAGCTTGACAACTGTTGGTTGACAGAGTGATATATGGAACCCCATATGTCTCCCCCACCCAGAGATTTTGCTGAGAAGCCATCAGTTCCACTCCTGTTTTCCTCCATCATGAGGTGATACAGCCTGTTTTCCACATCAAAATGAGTGAATCAACTGAGAATTACTTAATGTTTTGGAGTTTGACAAGCAAGTTACCAATAAAAAACATGCTCATGGTCGGACATGGATGCCTGATTGGATCTCAGTGTTAATAAGCTTCCACACAGGCAGCTTGAGTTTCATTTCTAGTCTTACAAATTGTGGAATAGGGAGAGATTCACAAGATGATAACATGACCAATAAACTGAACTAATTCAGTAGAAGCAGAAACTCAGAACTAAAGATACACAGGTAAGCAGTAAGCCATCTTCACCTCCTAGGACAAGTGTCTGCAAACTATGCCCTTGGGCCAAATCTGGATGCCACGTGTTTCTATAAATAAAGTTTTATTAGAATGCAACCACATTCATTTGTTTACATATTGTCTATGGCTGCTTCAGTGACAGAGTTGAGTAATTGTGAAAGAGACTGTATGGCCTACAGAGCTGAAGATATTTACTATCTGGTCCTTTACAGAAAAAAAATGTGCTGACCCCTCCTCTAGAAAGAGAACTCAGAGGTTCCTAATTCACTAAATTCACCTGGAATGTATTCCAGGTGAATTTTATTTACATCTCAAAGGATAAGATACCTCAGTGATATCTGGTCTCAGCAATATCTGTGACCAAATTTGACAAAATATTAATATCCCTAACCTGGTAAAAACTGACATAAACATGCAGATCCTGAAGCCCCATCCAGGACCAATTGAATCAGAATCTCTGGAGATAAATCCCAGGAATATTCACTTTCGAAAAGCACGATTCCCTTTTCATGATTCTTAAGTTAGTAAAGTTTGAAAACCATTGCACTATACTGTGTGTAATCATCCATTATACTGCATGCCGAACTTGTATCTTGATGAGCAGTAATGGTAGGCTGGAGATGCTCCAGGACCTGATTTTGCTCAGTCTGATTGGCCATTTAATGGTTCCCTGACTTGCAGGTGAGCTGATGAATTTCTCACACATATAAGGGCTCTCTCTGATGGGGACTGGTGCAATGTTTCAGAGTATACAGGTATATTTACTATTTATCTTAACATTAACAGCACAGGATAATGCTATGAGGTAATCATTAGCATGTTTCAGGAAAGTTACTCAGTTTCTTTAATTGTAAAATGGAGATTTTTTTGATAAAGCTTATTTCAAAAGGTAGTGAGAACTGAGACGATACACTTTAAGTGCATAGCATGCAGGAAGTGGTTAATAAATGTCAGCAATTACTTTTGGTAATTTTATTTCACATGAGAAAGCTAAAGCCCAGGAGGTTTATTCAATAGATTTTACACACCTTGTAAGATGCCAAGAGAAAATTTTGAAACCTGGTACTTCTTGGAGTCAGTCTTTCTTTCACCCAGAGGTTGATTTATGATTTACCATGAAACTTACCAGTAAGCTTCAGAGACCCTCATTTACATGGGCCCCTTTCAAGACTCTTAGAGGGATCCAGCAATGTGTTCACACAGCCAACATTTTGTAATATTTGCTAAAGTTAGATAATTTAACCACCAGTGCATATAGAAAACTTTTTTTCTAGTCCTTTGTCATGCCTTCTCTCTTTTCATTGGCATTGAAGTGGTATTAAAGGGAATTATAGGGTTCCAGCTAAGGAGAAACTGAGTAGGGAATTCTTTCATCTTGGATTTAGTGGAATTTTTTTATATGGCTTGCAGTCACTTCTTGTACATCATTACTAGCAGTCTTAAAGTAGAACTGACTTCAACGAATAATCCTCTTGACCAGTTTTCCAGCCCACATGGTATCATCACACAAAGGTATCCAGACCAGAGCTCATATTATATGAAGGTATGCTAGAGTACCTAGCTCCCAGCACTGGAGATGTATTCATAGTGGAAGTGAAACTAATTATGAAATGTATGGAGCCAGAAGCTAGTCTGTTGCAAATTCTTACAGACAGCCGACAAGTAAAATTATAAATAGATGTTTCTGTTTTTACCAATGTCTAGGCAAAACAGAAATTGTCTCTTGTCAGGAATATACTCAGTTACATAGTGTATGCAACCAAAAATGTTGCACAGGGTTTTTTTTTTTCTTTTTTGAAGGGAATTGCACAAAATAGAATTTATTGGAATTCTTCAATTTGTAAATCACAAATACATAACAGTCCTGAAACCAGTGAGTACAGACATTATCATAGTCACATTTTTTTTTACATTTCCCCAAGAATGGAATATCTGACTAGACCTGTAACAAATTAAGAAATTGAATTAGTAAATAATAATCTCTCCTCAGAGAAAAATCCAAGTCCAGATAGCTTCACTGGTGAATTTTCTTAAATATTAAAGAAAAGAATACCAGTCTTACTCAAATTCATTCAGAAAATAGAGGAGTGAACACTTACTCATTCTATGAGGTCAGTATTACCCTGATGTCAAAGCCAGACAAAAACATTACATGAAATGGAAATCATAGGACAGTGTCCCTCATGAACATAGATGCAAAAGTCTTCAACAAAATATTAGCATACCAAATTCAGCAACATTTAAAAAGGAATTGTACCAAGGAATGAAAAGTTTATTTAACATCTTAAAACTAATATAATGTCTATCACTAGAATAAAAGACAAATATACACGAACATCTCAATAGATGCACCAAAAACATTTGGCAAGATCCAACACCCATTCACGATAAAAGCACTCAACAAATGAGGAATAGAGGGGAATGTTTAAAAATTGTTAATGGCATTAGAAACAGAACAAGAAAACTTACCACTAACATCATACTTGGTGGTAGAAGAATGAGTGATTTTCCCCTAAGGAAAGGAACATGCAAGAATGTCCACTCTCACAACTTTATTCAGCATCGTACTGGAGCTTCTAGCCAGTGCAGTAATGCTGGAATAAAAAATTAAAGGTATGTACACTGGAAAGGAGAAGACAAAACTTTGTTGGCAGACAACATGATCCTATGTGTACAAAATCATAAGAACTATATATTTTTTTAAAAACTACTATAACTAACTTATAAACAAGTTTAGCAAGTTTGCAGGATACAAAATCAATTTTAAAAAATCAATTGTATGAAATACTAGCAACAATCAGAAAATAAAATTAAGAAAACAATTCCATTCATAATAGCATCAAAAAGAATAACACTAAAAAACTTAACTAGTACAAATAGACATGAGAGAACTTTCTGGGTTGATGAAAATGTTTTAAAACATGTTGTACAACTATATAAGTTTGCTAAAAATCACCAAATTGCGCACTCGCAATAATAAATTTTACAGTATGTTAATTATACCTCAATAACACTGATGAAAAATTATGTAGGCAGAAAAAAGGAATTATCTTTTTAGTCTCATAAGAAATAGAAATATCTTTTTTCTCATAGAAAAAATGTTATAAAATTGTCACATAATGAGGCAAATATTATGCAGCAAAAATGTGAGGGTAAGTGTTTTAGAGGTTTGTTAATTAAGTAATAACATTATTTTTTCTGAACTTTGTAGTATTTTTCAGCATTAAAAATGTTTTATTTCTAAATGTTTGTCTTTTTATTTATAATTTGTATGGCTTTTCATAAAGAAAAATTATGTAAGTTTGAGTCTTATAAAATCCACTTTTGCTCCTATTCCTGTTTCCTAGTCCCTTTTTCTAGAGGGAACCACTTTTACTAGTTTATTATATAGCCTTTCAGAGATAAATTAATTCAATAATAATAATAATAATAATAATAATAATAATACATTCTAAATTAATGATAATAACATAATAATCTATTACTAAGCATTACTAAGGGCTAGGCTATGCTCTAAGGGCTTTTCATTTATTAAATCTCTTAATCTTTACAACAATTCCATGAGATAGGCACTATTTTTATTCAGATGAGGATGCTGAGGCACCAAAAGATACAATAACTTTCCTTTGATAAGTTTCAAACCCAGGCAATGTGGCTGCAGAGTCTTTGCTCTTACTACAGCTCAGAAATGGCTCTCAGTGCATACTTAAGTGTGTGTGGGAGGGGAGTGGGAGTGGTTTAAAGCATAGGCACATAGAGCTTTTTTTAAAAAAAAAAACATGCTATACACACTTTTCTACGCTGTGTTTTTGTCTCAACAATATGCCTTGAAGACAGGACTGGCTACATAATTTAATGCGCCCAGCACAAAATGAAACTGCACAGCCCCTTCCTTAAATATCAAGAATTTTGAGAAGCCAACATCAGAGCATTAAACCAAACATAGGGTCATTTTAAGAGACGGCCTGTGGTCACATGCCCATGAAGTCAGCCCTGCACAGAGACCACAGGACCCAGTACTTTTGCCTCTAACTGTTGTCCCAACCATGGCTGTTTCCCACCTCCTGAGCATTAGCCAATCATAGAACTAGGTGCTATCTTCATGCCACAATCCAGGGACATGCCAACTTTCCTGTTATGGTTTCCTATTATGGTTGTCAACTTATTGAGAGAGAGACGACAAGCACACCCACACAACTCCTGCTATTGTCTGAGACAAAGAAAAACGAAGAGTCTGGCTTCATAAAGATATGGATAGAGATCTGGAGATTAGAAATTTGTAGTCTGTAACTATCTTGCTTCTTATCTTTCACTTTATTTTTAGTAAGGTAATTTAGGTCCTAATATTGACAAGATCCACAAAAGTAGCACTAAACTCTTCTCCTGGCCCTCTTCACACCAAAACTAAAATTATTTCTAACCTGCAGTCTGAAGTAAAATTTGTCAAGCTACTTTACCCAAATGATACTGAAAAATTGGATTGCTAGACTCTTAGCAGCATTTGCTATCATTTGAATTTTTTATTTCCTTTGCAGAGGAAGGCATTAACCACCCAAAGAGCTTCAGCTTAGCAGATTGCTACTGATAAGACACTCTTTTGACCTGCTGGTGGAAGGTTTGCTTTGTTCTCATCTCTTCTGCATTTCCCAGCTGATGACCTACAGTGACAAGGAATTAATTTGACACCTTGTTCACAAGTTGATTGAACAAATAGGTAACAACAGGGTAAACTCTATAACTGGGAGGACTGCAGAACATGAGACACTGGTCAGGCAAAGAACATCCAATTCAGAGTCATCCAAAAAGGTATAGGCAAGAAAAAAAAGAGTCAAGAGGAAAATTTCCAGAAAATTTTCATTTAGAAGCATGATGAAACTTGTTGACTAAGGTATCAGCATTATCTAGGGCATGCATTTGACAATCTGGCACAGGTGACGAAACTGACAAACACACAGAAGAAACTAGCACAACATTATCTGTAAATTGGTTGTGATTGAATACTTCAT
Source organism: Pteropus medius (assembly GCF_902729225.1). Lineage (NCBI taxonomy): Eukaryota > Metazoa > Chordata > Mammalia > Chiroptera > Pteropodidae > Pteropus > Pteropus medius. The sequence goes on along the minus strand of NW_024349800.1, from coordinate 13,665,172 downwards.
GTCATCAAGGGAATAGAGGCAATGAAAGAAAAGCTTTATTTTTCTTCAAAGAAAAGAATTTCTGTCAGAAAGAGACTAGGAAATAAAAGAGAAAAATGTCTTAAGAGAGATCACTATGCATTCTGTAAAGTGCATATTGTAAAAGGAAAAGAGAAAAAGCAGCTTGATTCTGAAACTCTATTCAGTGTAATTTTGTGTAAGCTGTTCTCTAAGGAGAGAGACTGAACCCTAATCAACCAGCGTCTTCTTCCAGATGGCTCTAAGTGTGCCTTAATCTGTTTTTGTAAGAGAGGGTGGGGATGATTCCTTACTATGAGGAAAGGCACATATTAAGACTTGATCAGCTTCTTCACAATGGGGTTGCCACCACAACACAGGTGTTGTGAAAACCGCCACTAAATCTAAGCAAAAATGAGAAAGAAAAAGACTCATATCGACACCGTCGTCATTGGACACATTGATTCGGGAAGGTCTACCACTATTGGTTATCTGATCCAAAGATGTAGTGTGATCAACAAAAGAGCCACCAAAAAAATTGAGAAGGAGGCTGCTGAGATGGGAAAAGCTCCTTCAAGTACACCTGGGTCTCGGATAAACTGAAAGCAGAACAGGAGTGTGGTTATCACCACTGATAGCTCCCTGTGGAAATTTGAGATCAACAAGTATTATGTGACCATCGTTGATGGCCCAGGACGCAGAGACTTTAACGAAAACAATTATAGGCACATCTCAGGCTGAATGTGCTGTCCTGATTGTTGCTGCTGGTGTTGGTGAATTGAAAGCGGCTCTCTCCAAGAATGGCAGACCTGTAAGCATGCCCTTCTGGCTTACACGCTGGGTGTGAAACAACTTATCGTTGGTATTAACAAAATAGATTCCACTTCCTACAGCCAGAAGAGATACGAGGAATTCATTAAGGAAGTCAGCACCTATATTAAGAAAATTGGCTATAATCCTAGCATTTATGCCAATTTCTAGTTGGAATGGTGACAACATGCTAGAGCCATGTGCTAACAGCATGCATTGGTATAAGGGATAGAAAAGGATTAAGATGGCAATGCCAGTGGAACCACACTGCTTGAAGTTCTGGATTGCGTTCTACCACCAGCTCATCCAACTGACAGGCCCTTGCATCTGCCCTCCAGGAAGTCTACAAAATTAGTGGTATTTGTGCTGTCCCTGTGGGCCGATTGAAGGCTGGTATTCTCAAACCTGGCATGATGGTCATCTTTGCTCCAGTCACCATTGCAACTGTGTAAACTCTGTTGAAATGCACCATGAAGCTTTGAGTGAAGCTCTGCCTGGGGACAGTGTGGGCTTCATTGTCAAGAATGTGTCTGTCGAAGATGTTCATCATGGCAATGTGGCTGGTAACAGCAGAAATGACGCACCAGTGGAAGAAGCTGCCTTTATGGCTCAGGTGATTATCCTGAACCACCCAGGCCAAATCAGTGCCGATATGGTACTTGTGCTGGATAGCTCACATTGCTTGCAAATTCATTGAGCTGAAGAAGATTGATTATCATTCTGGGAAAAAGCTGGAAGATGGCCCAAAGTTTTTGAAAATCTGGTGATGCTTCTATCGTTAATATGGTTCTGGCAAGCCCAGATGTGTTGAGGGCTTCTCTGACTGTCCTCCTCTGGGCAGCTCATGACATGAGATAAACAGTTGCTGTGAGTGTCATCAAAGTAGTGCACAAGAAGGCAGCTGGAGCTGGCAAAGTCACCAGGTATTCCCAGAAAGCTCTGAAGGCTAAATCAATATTATCCCTAATACCTGCCATCGCAGTCTTAATCTGTGGTGAAAGAATGGTCTCAGAACTGTTTGTCTCAAATGGCCATTTAATATAATAAAAAAACAGTTAATGATTACAGTGCATCATAAAACCTTCAAAAGGAAAGGAGAAGTTTTGTGAACCATTTGGGTTTTTTGTGTGGCAGTTTTTAAGTTACTCATTTTTAAAATCAGTACTTTTAAATGGAAACAACTTGGCCAAAAATCTGTCACAGAATTTTGAGACCCATTAAAACAAAATTTAATGAGAACAAAAAGGTTTTATCGAAGGATTTTTCCAATCATGTTTGTAACTTAAAGAGCACTCTCAGAATGGTTTGTAAGAGTTTTCACTTTACCCATTCTTTGCCCGGCATTTTTGGCTCATGATTGCTGAGATGATGACATGCTTCAGCTGAATTCTGGTTCTTGAGTGGGTGCCAAGTCCACAGCTTTTTTTTTTTCCAGGAGGCCCTTAATCAATGCCTGTTGAATGAATAAAAATAAAGAGATCTGTCCCTTTATCCAATGGTATACTAGATGACACCGTAGGAACTGGAGGAGGAAGGCCAAGTTGACATCCTTCAGCTGAAGGCAAGGAGCCCGAGTTCCATCCTTGTCTACACAGAAAATGATGGTGTGGCACGGCTGCAAGATCTAATCCTGTAGCACTTCCAGCTTCATGAGCATGTTCAGCAGTAACAGCTCGCATAGAACAGTGTCACAGTGTCAGTAATGAAGTCATAATTGCTGAAGAGATTCTGGGAGAAAAGATTCTTGAAAAAAAGGATTCCTGATCATTATACTTATTATTCATTTGCTTATTCATGCAAGTATTTACTGAGTACCTACTAAGTTTCTGTAATTGTGCTAAGATCCTGAGGATATGCAGGTAAATAAAGTAACATAGCCCACCTGCCCTCCTCAGGTTTACAATCTAGTGGGGGTATTTCAATTACAATAGTTCGATGGGGGCTACGATGCCATGGTGCGTTGTTGAAGAGTACTTAACAGATTTACAGAGTCCTAAAGTATTCCCAGAAAAGAGGCAAAAAACAAAAAACAAACAAACAAAAAACATAGACCTGAAAAATGAGTATGATGTAGCCAGGCATAATGCGAGGTAGAATTTTTCGGTAGAAGAGATAGCTATTTGCAAAAAGCCGAAGGCAAGTCCAGGGAGAGCCATGTGGGAACTTAAGGATGGATGTTCATGATGACTGGGTATAGAGTTGGGTCTGAGGATGAAAGGTGGGAGGATGGGATTAGAAGAGTAGAGAGGACAGTAAGAAGGCACCTCTATCTTTTATATTTGGATAAAGATCTACATTTAATTGAATTAAATTCTGCAAACTCAGACTATGCTAAATGCTTCCAGAAATACGAGGCTCAGTAGGAAACTGTCTCTACCCTTAAGGAGCTAGAGTCAGCAGCAGATAGAACTTAAAAAGAATTGGAGAAAGAATGTACCTCAAGCTTACCCTTTTTTGGTAAAAGTTGGAAAAATCTGAATTCCATCTGATTTTATAAAGTAATTACGGAATATCATTTTCTTCTCAAAGTGTATGTGTTTGACTAATACAGAATCTAAAGCATCTTCAAGGGTTTTGGGAAAGTTCTCAGGAGACATTTGCAGTTTTGGAAATGTGAAATAAAAGGCAGTGCCGTAAAGTCATGGATATCTAAACGCGTATGCTGAAGCTAACATTAGATGCCAAGAAAATTGATATTTAATAATCTCTTTTTAGTATAACTTTGGTGGGATGATTATAGCCTTTTTAATAAGTTTCTTTCTAGACCAAATCAGGTAGGATCCAATTCCTGTCTTAATCAGAACTGTGATTTGTTGATTTCCAGAGTGTGAGTTCTTTAAACAAAGACCTACGCAGCCAATTACTACTAAACAAACAAACTAATTACAATAATATCTTGGAAAACCACTCACCTAGATAGTTGTTCCTAATCTCTAATCAGAAGACTCCTGGAGCTACTGAAAAAACATTTCAGATCAATGTATTCACCAAACAATGTCTCTATACTATATACCTAATCTTATGCAAATATTTTTACCATCTCTTAAAAATATATTCATATAATATTATGTTTTAATTAATAGAAAACAAATGGTTACTAAATCTATGGTAGTTTTTGTCATGTATCCTCAAGCAACATATTCTAAAAATACAATTATAAGACACCTTTAAATGTTTTTACCTTAAAAAAGCATCCTCATTCTGCAGGACAGAAGGCCTATTTAGTTTCTTCTGCAAACGAGAGTTATTTTTTGTTATTCTAATTCGCAGGCCACTTATAAGCATATTATATTTAACATTGCAAATAAATAGTTTAAGGATATAATTAAGCAGAATTTTAGCTGGTCTGACTAATGTGCCTATGTGCTGTCCTCCACCTACACAAAGTCCCACAAAAATCCCAGGGCTGTTCAGAAAAAGAGAATGCATCACCTTGTTTGCTAAGAAGTGCAAAACTGTATCTTAATCTCAATTGCAGCAACTTTCCTGGGTTTAATTTATCAGGTAATGTTATCACCTTTTCCACTGCATGATGCTTTCATGCTGTTTTTAAAGATGTAATTATTCCTGTGACTCATTGCAAGCTATCTCAAATCCTTTTTGGAAGTAGGTGTGGCGCGAATAATAACAAACTAATTAACTTGCAATGTTGTACAAGAAATAGATTTCATTATAAAGCAGCAGTTCGTAAAAACGTATAGATATTTTTTCTGAATAATGTGTACCACTGGGCTGAAATCTTTGTGAGAATAAGGAACAAACTTTTCAACACCAGGCAAATAAAACTAATTAAACACTTATTGATCATTTTATATGTGCTGCTTGGTGCTAGGAAACAAAGATAAATTAGAATCACCTGCCATATTCTTATGCTGTTGGCTCAGGAAATGGTGGGGATGGAGGCAAGAAGCGTCTTTGGTGGCTATGTGTACAATTTTGTTTTTTGGGTTTTTTTCGAAGTGCTATAGAAGCAGAGAACCGAGAGCAGTTTTTATTACACTTGGAAAAGTAGAGAGTGAATCAAGAAAGTTTTGCTTCATCAAAGAGACATTTGGGATGTCTTGAAGGATTAGCTGTATTTTACTCTGCAAAGAAAAGGAGGTCACTGCAGGGAAAGGGATCAGTGTGAACAAAGGCACACTCCTAATTTTCCTTCTACCTCTCTGACTGTTTTATTAGCTCTTCCTCCTTGACCCATCCCTAAATAATTGGGGTCATTCAGGACTCTAGCTTGGGCTCACTTATCATCTCACACTCCAAACAAGTCTTAAGCAATTCTCATCCACACCCATGGATGGCTTGATTCCCATCTTTATGCTGATGACAAGTAAATACGTATCTCCAGCCCAGATCTCTGCTTAACTCCAGATGAACATAACCAAACCCTTCGCGACATCTCTCTTCTGGTATCTCATAGACCAAACTCAACAAAGTCAACATGTTCAGAACTGAATTCATCTCCATCTCATACTCTTCCTCTTGTAATATCCCATTTCGGTTACTGGCACTGTGATCCCCCAGGGGCTCACATCAGAAACCTGGGTGCCATCCATTACTCCTCCCTTTTTCTCATCAACATCCCCCATCCAACAAATTGTCAAGATCTATAGTATCTGAAGGAGTTTATGAATTTATCTACTTGCTCTGTCCCTATCGCTTTTACCTTACTCTTATGTCCTAAATCACGTCCTTAATTTCTGTGTCCTACATTACTGAGCAATTACTGTGTAGGTGAGGAGGGGGTAAACAGGAATGTGAGGCACAATGGAAATGGTTTATGCTAGAAGCAAGGCCCAGAGGCTAAAGAATGGTACCAGGTATGACTTGGTGATTCGTGTTGTTGGCAGTTATAGCATGTCTGCCTTTCTGAAAACTACAGACTAAGTAAGCACAGTACACAATACGCCTTTGCAGTAGAGAGGTATTAGCAGTGCTCCTAGCAAGTCCATTTGCCTTAAGTTAAAGTGGTGCTCTTTGTGGTCACAAGTCCAGGAATATTAATGGAGGCTCCTACTGCATAGGCAGTGAGGTCCTCTCCTCTGATTTGACTAACTTAGGGACCTTCTGACAAATATGTGAGGCTCCCATCTCAAGACTCAAACAAAACTATATTAATGAATGAATGAATCATGTTTCCTCATCTAAGAACTTTTGGTTTATAGCCTTTGTCCATTTATCTTTGTGTGTATTGAGTGAATTTGTAAAAGTTCACCTTAGAATAAAAAAGAGTAACCCTATTTAGGGTACGTATGCTGCAAAAAGAACTTTTCTAGTTTTGTGTATGTGTGTATTTGTATTAGCAAATTTGTCTACATGTTCTTTTTCTCTCACTTCCAGACACAAGAATCTTTCCTGCTTTGGCATATGCCCTGAATGCTTGGAAATCCCTAAACGGACCAGGGCAAGGGAGAGCCAGCCCAGAAGGACACTACAGATCATAGGAGGACATGTCTCAAAACTAAATACTGTAATTAAGGCAGGGCTTTTCACTTTATTGTAAAACAATTCCACATTTTAAAACATGTTTTTCAAACACAACATGTACTCAATTAACTGAACGTTTGAAATAAGATTTTAGCACAACTTATTCACTAGAGTATGTCTATTTTCAGAATGGCCATTGTGCCAAGGACAAGTTGATCAAGTGACTTCCCCTAAGTGTTTTGGCAATCCACCCTGATGACACACTGCCAGGTATCAAAAGCACAATCAAGTTCAGTAGAACTGAAGCTTAAGTCCATAAGGCTGACTGACACCCCTGGACTTTAGAAATAGGCCCCTGGTATGTGAAATGAACTCCGTCTAATATTTGTCTGGATTCTCTAATTCATTTAAAAGTTATTTTATTATTAAATTGAATCACAGCAAAGAATGTAAATGATACAGAAGGTGGGGTGGGAATAAAAACTGACTTCTTTCTCCAGTCCCCTAACACTCCCCATTACAATATACGTATTTTTGTGCATCTTGTTTTTTTCCACTAAATTATATATGCTTTATATATTTATGACATATAACAATGATTTGCATATACAGTTAATTATTATATTGATACTACAACATATTGATAAGCCCCTAATATAAGAAGATAACGTGAAATCAAGGAAATATATCAGTGAAGTAACTAGAAATAGAGAGAAAATGTAAAGAATTTTAATTTTATGGATCCCAACTCTATAAAAATAAAGTTAAAAGCAGAAATAAATGGATGATTTTCCAAAACACTTGTAAATGATTTATAATGCCACTCTGGGACCATGGAAGCAGAGATCATTTTATATGCAGGATACACTAAAACCCAAGCAGGTCCAGCTGATCTACTTAACAGAGTCACCACGCCTGCCTAATGAGATATTACACCTCCAATAAACTCATTGTGCTATGTCTAATAAGTGCCTAACACTGATATATACTTGTGGAATGAAGGAATCCACTATGCCGAGTGAACTAGTAATGAACCCTGGGAGCTCACTTTCTGAATTTCTCTCTATGGGAATATCACCCATAGCTCCTATAGCAGCCACCATCTGCAAGTTAGACGTTAAAACTTTCTTTCTTTTCCTAGCCCTACTGTCATTAGGATGAGAGACAGGTTCTGATTTAGTAGGAGCTTATTTTCACAACCATCCTTATGCTCTCTTGCCCGAATTGACTGAAGGTAATTAAATCCATTCTGGCTTCACCAGAACACTGTGGGTTTTAATTTTTCTCCTTAACAATTGCTATTAATATCTTTTGAGTTGGGGAGGGAAATCATGTAAAGACAGCGAGGCCCTTTGACTTTGATTTGGGATCAAGTAATTAAGTGAATCTTCTCCTTGTGCAGATATCTGTCAGAAATATTTATTTTTGCATTAAAGTTTAGTTTTAATATGGTTCTTAAGGTAGCTTCTAATTATTTAACTATGACAGAGTAAATACTTTTTCTGTTTTCTAAGATGCTTGAGATCACTGTTACTCAGTTTGAGGCTTTGTTCACTTGTGGGGAGCCATGGTTTCTAGCAAAAGGACCCTCAGTTTATTGGGTGCATGAGTAGACAAAGATGAAATTAGATTTCATCAAGAATGGGTAAGAAAGGATTTTCCTCAGATGAGGCAGAAAAGAAATGTGGTCATTACGGCTGGTCAGAGATCCATGGCAGTAAAAGAAAGAAAAAAACATGCACGTCTCATTATTTCAAGGAGAGGAGCGGCCTTCTGTGAGTCGTATTACGCGCTTTAATTGATAGATAAGACTGGAAATCAGGACATCTTGGTTCTGTTCCCATAATTTGAAGGTTTCACATTGCTCTCTCTGACGTGGTGAAAACATCCTCCACGCGCAGTGGTTTAAGAACACAGCTCCATAACCACCATTATAGAACGAGCAATTCAAGTAAGTCATTACATTTTAAGTACTTCTTAATTCAGAAATAAAGGAACTAAATGTAGGCAGGAGATTTAAAAGTCCATAATGATATCAGCTTTAATGAGGCTTCTGGAGTTATGTTGTAAAAAATCTGCAGTGTTCTGTTATTTAACAGCTACTCAGAAAATTGGAACCCAGGAGCAGACAAGAAAGGGCTACTTATCAGAGCCCAGAACTCGTTCCAGGTAGAGCTAATTTTACTTACTTCCTTCGCACTTGTCCTTGCCTGAGAGAGAGGGTTCTCCAGTATCTGATCATCAGACACCTCCAACTTTGACCTCTAATGCCTCAGGTCACTTAGATCTGCAATATCTAGAGCTGGGGTTCTCAGTGCTGGCTGCACATTAGGGTCACCTGAGGCGGTCAAAAATTACCTTCGCTCAGGCCTTAACTCAGACCATTTAAATCAGAATCTCTGGAGCAAGAGCTTTGTTACTAGTATTTTTTAACGTTCCTGATGAAATTCTAATGGGCAGCAGGGATGGAGATTGAGTCCTGACAAGAGGGAACAAGAGACATCCCCAAGATCCGATCTCAGTTCAGACATTGGTGTTCTGAGACAGCAGGTCTCCAGGACAGTACGATCAGCTCTCCAGAGTTTCTGGCCTCCCAGGGAAGGCTGGCTTGCTATTACAAATTTAGGGCAAGACAGTGTAGAGGCGAGTCCTACTTTATTCTTTTCCTACCCCCAAGACTGGGGTGAAAAGAAAGTTACCTCTGGACTCCCCTAATCAAAATCCAAAACCATATGGCAAGGTAGAGGCCTGAGAAAGTCTTAGAGTAGCCATAGTCTAGCATCACATGTTTAATGTCTGGCTGGTTCTTAGAGACGGGATCCCTTGTGCTCAGCAAGTTCCACATCTCAGTTCACTGGCACATCAACTTCTTTGAGCTAAGGCTTTTTCGTTTTGTTTTGTTGTTTTGTTTTGTTTTCAATTTATGTAAACTTGAAAAACAAAAAAAAGCAAAAAAACAATTTACCTACTTCTCTTACCCCCTAGCCACCTCCTCTAGCAACTACCAGTCTGTTCTCAGTATCGATGTTTCTTTGTGTGTTTTAGGTTCCATATATAAGAGAGATTATACAGTATTTGTCTTTCTCTGACTGGCTTATTTCACTGAACACAATGCCTTTGAAGTCCATCCATGTTGTCACAAATGGCAAGATTTCATTCTTTTTATGCCTGCAAATATTCCTTTCTATAGATATATATCTACATATATATATATCACAATTTCTTTATTCATTCACCCATAGAGGGACACTTAGGTTGTTTTTCATATCTCGGCTAAGGTTAATCGCCTACTTTACAGATGAGGAAACAGACAATTCAGAGATCTTTAGTAATCAACACAAAATCACCCTTCTGGGAAGCAGCCAAATCAGGATTTAAACTCCAGTCTTTGAGATTCCAAGCCCTGTTCTTTCTCTTGGCCTGACAGCTACCCTCACCATACCGCCATGCTGCCAGTGAGCAGTCAGGTGTCACCTGTAAGCAGGAGGCACACTGCTTTGTCTTTGTAGTATTATGATCACTCTCTCCATTTTTGAGCATGGAGCTGAACTTTCAGATATTTTGATGTTTTTAGCCCAAAAGTAAACTTCTCAAGACAATTTGATAAAGGATAAAAGAAGCACTTTTCATCCAATTTTGACTTAAGATATGAGAATTCAGCTACCTGTGCCAATATACACTCTCTCAAATTGGTGACTCTTCTTGAACCTGGGAAGAAAGGAAGGGATTCCAGTGTGGAAGGGGAGGTTCTTTGGCGCAGAAGAACTGCTTTCCTATATTCTACTCCTTTAAAAATAAGATTAATAGGAGGAGAGAGTCCCAGAGAGTTTGGGAGGAAATTAAGAATGCCTCTTGCTTCAGTGTGTGTTCCAATAATTAAAGATTGATTTATGGTCACAAACTTTTAAATGCATAGAGTTAAACTTTACTCTCATCTTCACCTGTTACTTTAATTATCGGAGAATGGTAATTTTAACTGGGGCCAGTAAAGGGGTGATTTCTGAATGGTGGCAGGCCTGGGTAACATATGCAAGAAAGAACATAAAGAAGTGGAAGTAAAGATGAAAAAATAATCCATTTTTTCTTTGATACATTTTTAAGATAAACAAGTGTAATTCCAGATATAAAGCTGCCAGATTTGTGTTTCATACCTGAAGAGCTCTCATCATTACATGTAGGACATTAAAAAGCCTGGTTACTGTGTCTTTTAGAGTTTTATTAAATATTTAACAGTATTTAACATAAAATTGATGGAGATGGGGAGAAAAGACAAACCTTCCCTGTTTTGCAACCTGCCTAGCCAGGGCTGCTGAACTAGGGTCTGGATTACAGCTGGTATGCTGCAAGGTAAGGAAGGATGCTCTCTGTCCTTGGGCAGCCAGGGTCAGAGGGGTCCAAGCCCTTGAGTAATTCACTTGTAGCATAGAGGATCCTCAACTATGTTCCAAATAACTCTTGTGTTTACCCCAGTTTGCAATACAGATATTTTTATTTTTTATGAGTAACATCATATTAAAAATGTTAGGAAGCCCTCTAGACAAAAAGCAACAGCTAATGTAAAATCAGACTTTTCTGCTGTACATGGTCCAACCCAGAGTGTCCAGATGTGTTAGGGCAGCCTAACTCTCAGCTTACCCCCCATTCAGCCCATGCTCCTCGCCCAAAAGTGGAGAAATCCTGCCAGTCCTTCCAAGCAGACATTTCCCAGTAGGAGAAATATGCATGTGTACGTGCCAACCTTTTCCCAGTATTTCTACAGGCAGGCAAGCAAGGACTGCCACACGAAATTCATAGAATTCCTATGTTCGATAACAACACTCATGGAATTTCTATAGTTAGTAGATGAATGAAAATTAAATACTGTTGTATCTTATGTTTAAGATTTGATCTAAAACAAAGAGAAAATCTGAGTTTTTTGAAAACAGAGTATATCGTAGAGGAATAAATATATATGGAAGTCAAATATCTACATACACATATACATACATGAATGTATATGTTCGGCAATTAAATAAGTATATTTGCCAATTAAATGTGTGCGTATATATATATATGTGTGTGTGTGTATATATATGGCAATTAAGATAAGTACAGGTATTTGAGATCTTTAAACATCAGCTCTTTGAAGAAATAAAAAGTGTTTTGAATGTTTACCCTATTACATACCCTGGCAAATAAACATAAAGGTAACTATTTAAGAATGAACATCAGGGCCTATGCTGAGTAAAAAGCATGGCATTCTAGGATTACAATGATAATTCTACTTTTACAGAATTGAATCGTACAGCATTGTTAGCCCTAAGTGCCTTTCCCTTGGAGGTTATATAAAAGAATGACGGTATATTGAATGACCTTTAATTATTCAGTTTCCTTCTAAGGATAGTGATCTGTATTCTAGATCCAACAGTGGGTCAGAGACTAAATAAGAGAAACTAAAAGAAAATAGCAGTGGAGGAACAAGTAAATTGAAAAACAATTTACTTGATCTGTTTCCTTCAGACAATTCCTTTCACTCTTTAGGGCATATATATGTATATTTATCTTCCCTCCCTCCCCTTTTGAAATAAACAAGTCCAATAACACAAGATGTGAATGGCAAATTTGAATTTTAGATTTTGCAGGGCGCTGAATACTTCAGGTAAGAAGCAGGTAGCAACTGGAGAGCAGAGTATCACCTTCCGAAAACAGAACCTACCTCTGGCACTGCAAACTTTGGGCCTTGGCAACAGGAGGTTAGCGACAGGGCAGCCCGGGAGCTGCATCTGGGTGGAAATGGATGCGAGAGTAGCTCAGCATTTCAGAAACACGACAGCCTGGCACGGCGAATGCCGCACTGAGGCCTGCTTCTCCAGAAGTACCGGAAGGGCTCTCTGTTCTCTCCAGGCCCCAGCTATAGGCTCAACCAAGTAAAAAGGATATCTTGATTTACAAGTAGTTGCCAAAGCACCCGACAGTTTGTCTTACCCAGCATTCAGTACCGTAGCCCGATCAGCCAGCACAGCCAGAGGTTTGTCGGGACGCTGGCGACATCCTGTCATTGCCCATGCCCAATGTCACACAATGGCATTTACATGAGAGAGTATTCTAACCCACCCCCCACAAAACAAAAAGCGTACTTTAATGTGTGAGGTACTGCAAGAGATGTTTCTAAGACCTTTGACAGATGGTAAAGAAAGGCAAGCTTGGAATTTATAGAGAGGTTGTACTAGAACAATATTTTCAAGTTCAACCTGAGGTCAGTAGAGTTTGCTAGATATGAGAAACATGGAAATAAATGTTCTTTCTCTTTTCCAAGTGATTTGAGGAAAATATTCACTCTGAGAAAGCACTTCCTTATGCTTTGCAAGATGAAAAGAAGGTTTCTATTTATGCAGTATCCAAATGTCCTGGTGAGAAGCAAAACTTATTTGTCAAACACACTAAACCTACCCACCCAGACTGACTCATCCACCGTCTCATATGCACTCTGCAATCCAGAATCTTTAAAAAGGAAAATCACAGATTTGTTGCTGTTTCTTCCCAGATAGTACTTATTCTGACTTTTGCAGCTTTATGAAGTTTTTTCTACTTCACTATGTTACTTTTAAAAGCTTTTTGGTTTATTGCTAATTTCCCCTTTTTCAGGCTCAGTTGTACAATATAGTATGTGTGTTGGCTTGTAATTTTGGAGCTGAATTTATGGGCCTGCTATAGTTCAAATGATATTCTATTTTTGCTTGTTTTATTTTTGCCTGGGCTTGATATGTTTTATGAGGTTCTTTCCTATAGTACTGGCATTCATATCTGGCATAACCAAAATTCTATCTCTTATTTAATATACCTTCAACATTTCAAACCTAAGTATTTCCTTTCTTTTGTATGATGTTGGAGCTTGTTGTGATTTTTTTTTTTTTTTTAATATCTGGAAACATTTTCTTCTAAATCAGAAACTCAAGTTTGTAAGAAATCCCTTTGGGAGTCTTTTAAGTGTGTATCTGGAGAGCAGAGAGGAGGGATGGCCAACATTGACCCTCCTGTCCACTGAGTCCCAGAGTCCCTCTGTACAGCTGTGGCGGATGAAATGAGGTTGGAGAGGCAAGACAGAGGGTCTGATTCTTGGCCCCTGCCCTCCAAAGCACTTACCTGATTTCCCTTTTCTGCTCTAGTGAGGTGCCGCCTCATTGCTCCCATTAGTAAACAGACTGCTCTTTTCTAGGCTTTTCACGCTCACAGTAAAAATGAGCCAGGCTGCTTGTGCCAGGATATCTTGTGCAGACTGACTTGATTCACCAAGGAAAATTTGAAAACAGAAGACAAAATTGTAAAGAGGTTTGGAGAAACACCAGACAGCTCAGAAAGATGGGCGCCTGCATTAGCCCACGGAATAAACATCTTCACAAACCACTACCTCCCAAAGGAAGCTGTGAAAACCTTAATGATTCCTCAGGAGACCCCAGGTCTAGCCCAGCCCTGCCTCTAGCTATATTATTGCACAAGTAACTTCTCCAGGACCGATTTCAAGATAAGCCAAAGGTGAAAGGGACAAAGGAATCTTCGAGCCCAACTCCTACTCTTACTAGTATGGAAATGGAAGATTGGAGCAGTTAAGTGACCTGCCAAGGGCACAGGTAGTCAAATGCAGTTCTCCTGACTGTCAACAAAAACTTTTTCTCACCACATCTTAGAGTTTCTCTCACCTGTAAAACTTACGTGTGTGCATGTGTGAGGGCAGTAAAGGGGACAATTGCTAAAGTTTCTTGAAGTTGTAATGCTCTGCAAGTTCGTGAATGCAGGAAGCTGGGTTCAGGACACGTAGGGAGCATGTTCAGAGCAACCATTCTCATTCTGCCGTCCCTTCTTCACCTGCCTCCTCCCTCTCCCCACCCCGTTTCTCCACACCTCACCACTGATTTCTTTTCTTTTCCCCATTTCCCTTCTGTTCATGATTCTGAATTTGAAAATACCTTATCAGGAGTTGGAGTTTATTTTGCATAGTTTATTTCCTTTGGAGAAAAAGCACTAGAGATAACCGATTGGTAAATAAATTATGTCCCTTCAAAGAGAAAGTGTTTCCAAAGAATTTTTTTGAGAGAGAGAGAATTGGAGGGGGAAAAAAAGATTCTTTTTTATATTTTGGGTTTCCAAGTCTTAACCATTTCTGTAAAAGGGAGCTAGAAAGAAAAGTTAGGAGGCTGGCTTCTGGAAAATGCAATATTCTAATTCAAGTGTTGTCTGAGAAGAAGATAAAGCCGAGAGTACTCATTGTACTAATGTGAAAAAGATGAATGACACCTAAATGGGTTTTCTTTGCATCACAGACCATGGTTAAGTGTTTTACATGCATTTGTCACTGCTATTAATGTAATCACATAAAACTTTCTCTTGTTCTCAAGTGCTTTTAAAGTGAGCTATTTGAGCTTTTGATTCTGCAGGTTTTCCTTCTCTTTCAAAATTAGCAAAGGTAATATGTAAGCACTGAAACTTTTTTTTTTTAATGTAAGAGCAGAAGTAAAGAATATGGTAGTTGGTTGGGTAAATTGAGAACTGCGGGCGTTACCTTTCAAGGGCTGTTACCCGTAACTGTAATAAAAATATCCTGAGAGGATCATAAAGGATGTTGCAAGTGTTTTCTGTATTATATATTAATGCCAGATCATCTACTACACAGGCCTTCCACATAACTATTCTTCCCCACTGTTTCCCCTCTGACTTAGGAGCTCAAACCTACCTCAGGGAGAGACCCCAAATCCCAGCTGTACTCAGTGAGCAGGGGAACCTTGAGATGAGGTCAGGGCAGTCATAGGCCTGGCTGTGGTGCTGGTTTCTGATGTCCACCTGGTTAAAACTAGGATGGGCTCTTAAGAGAATAGTGGGAAGCGCCTCTTTAGCCCTTTGTTGCACCCCCGCCCCCGCCCTCAGGAGTGGAAAGGCAACCTGCCCCCTTTCTTCTTTCAACTGGGAAGACCTGGACTTGAAATTTGGCTTTACCATTTCCCATCACCACGGCCTTAGGCAAATTACTTAACCTCTCTAAACCTTAATACCTCATATAATAGCCATATTACAATGGCTCCACTGAGGTAATGCATGGAGAGCACCTTTCTAAGAGTCTGGCATCTGAGATGCACATACTACTTCCTGTTTGTTAAGTTCACCGTTCTACCGAAGGCCCACGAAGTTACCCATAGTGTCCTTGAAAGCCATTACGGCTTTCTTACCCTGTCATAGTCCAGAAGAAACAAGCTCAATTTTGTTTTGGTTTAAAATGATACAATTTATTTTTTAGAGCAGTTTTAGGTTTACAGAAAAATCGAGCAGAATGTACAGAGAGATCTCACTCCCCACCCTACGCCTACTCCCCAGTTTCTCCTACTATTAACATGTTGCATTATTGTGTCATATTTGTTACAATTGATGAGCCAATATAGATATATTACTCTTAATTAAAGAGCATAGTTTACACAGGATTCACTCTTTTTGTACCTTCTATAGGTTTTAACAAATGTATATTGACACGTTCCCACCATTACAGTATATATACAGCAATAGTTTCACGGCCCTAAAAATCTCCCATGCTCCACCTTTTCTTCACTCCTCTTCTTTCCCCAAGATCCTGGCAACCTTTTACTGTCTCATCGTCTTGACTTTCCAGGATGTCATATAGTTGGATCAGACAGTATCCAGCCTTGTCAGGTTGGCTTCTTCCAGTTAGCAATATGCATTTAAATTTCCTCCATTTCTTTTCATGGTTTGATATCTCATTTCTTTTTATTGTTGAATAATTTTTCATTGTATGAAGATACCACAGATTATTTATACAATCCCCTATTGAAGGGCATCTTAGTTGCTTCCAAGCTTTGACAATAATGAATAGACCTACTATCAACATTTATATGCAGGTTTTTGTGTGGACATAAGTTTTCAATCCGTTTGGGTAAATAACAAGAAGCATAACTGCTGGAGAGTGTGATAAGAGTATGTTTAGTTTTGTGAAGAAACCACTAAAAGTTGCTATAATATTTTTCATTCTCACCAGCATTTTTTAAATGCTGAAAAATTCTTTCGATTAAAGGACACATTTCTATTATGGGTTATAAACATTTGCAAGTCTCCGTATTTTGTTTTCATCTAAAAGTTGGGGTTATTTAAATTTCCAAAAGACTCAAACTTACATTCCAAAGGCTCCCTACATCTGAAAGTTATTTCTTCCTATTATAGAGTGTAATGACCCACGTGGGAAAAATATTGTTACATGCATAAGTCAAAAATTTATTAAAATAGCAAATTAGATAATTTAATTTTTTTTTTAAATTTGAAATCTAGCATACACCAAAAAATGGCAGACCATTCACACAGTATGGGAACCATAAAACCAATGAGGAAAAAAATATTTCATCCAAAATGATGCCGTCATGTGGGTAAATCAAAGGA
Source organism: Pteropus medius (assembly GCF_902729225.1). Classification (NCBI taxonomy): domain Eukaryota; kingdom Metazoa; phylum Chordata; class Mammalia; order Chiroptera; family Pteropodidae; genus Pteropus; species Pteropus medius. The sequence goes on along the minus strand of NW_024349800.1, from coordinate 13,648,531 downwards.
GATATCAAAAAAAGGAAAATAGATGCTGTTTCTGAAACTAAAGTTACATCTTGCTTATTTAGGGTATTTTAAGGTCTGATGTTTCTATGTTCATTATTATGCAGTATCTTACTATGTCCCTAAGCTAAAAGTGCGTCATAAGAAATGTCTAATTTTTCCTGACATTATGAGCCAGATTAAAACAGGGAGAAACAGAGAGGAAGGGAGAGGAAAATTGACTTGCAATGGTTTTAGGAGCTTTATTTTTTAAAGGAGAGCAGGTATCTTCAAGAGATGCTTCCACACATTGACTATGAGTTGGTAGACTGCAGTGGAATGGCTTCGCCTAAAATCTTCATGGCTCCTCATGTGAAATTTGGGCTGCAGGAATCTCAATTTATGGTTGGTCAACTAAGAACCAGGCAGACTTTTTGATGGATGTCCTGTTGGCCAATAGGACTGCAGTTTGGGAAGAGTAATAACCTGCTGTTTTAAAAAATGGTCAACAACCTTCTAAGCCAGAAAACATGTATGTCTACTTTGCTGATCATGAAATCAAATGCACTGAGGTAAGACTAGAAGGAGCAATTGACCTGCCAGTGGGTAAAGTGGCCAGTACTTGAGCCCACTCCAGGAAAAAGAAGAAAAAGCCTGGACGGTCTTCGGGCAGCAACAGAAAAGGAGTAGGAATGGCCATTGTGTTGCAGGAGAAGAAGCCCCTGCCAGCATAGCTCCTCTACTGGTCTTCCATCTGCCCTTTCTTGATAATGCCCATGCCTGCTTCCTACTGACCTTTTCTAAGCCGACATGTGTTCCGAGGGCCCGTACACCTGAGAGATGACCAGAGATGTCATCCTGTCAGGGCCGTAGCTGGGGGAAAACTGGTGGTATGCAAGTTTAAACAGAAGCAGATTTCACAGAGCAAAATACATTGATTGAGGAAAAGGCAAACAGGATAAAAATCCAAGGAGTACTGGATTTGAGAAAGCAGAGATAGAGAAATAGGAAGATAAAGCAAGAAAACTTGTGGAGTTATATCTGTTCACACCTCACAGATGATTAAGACAGAATAACTTGTCATTCTTAGTATATATGCGGTCTCAAAAGTATCACAGATAATGATTGGAGTAAGTGGAACAGTAAAATTTTTAACCCCTATCTGCTTGAGATAGTGTTTCCAGGTAGTTAGAGGAAGAGAATAAAAACTGTGCTGGGCTGGGTCTGTTCCCAGCTTTGGAACTTGGCAGCTTTTTCAGAGTTTCACTCAAGTTCTCAGGTCAAAGGAATCAAGTAGAAGAGGTATTCATGTAAACATGCTGTGTTTTTCTGAGTTACAGACCTACTCCAGTTATTTATTTTAGATTTGCAAAAATGTTCTCATCCCAGTAGCTTCAGGGCATGTGACAATATAAAATTTGAGACTCATCAGAGAAAATTTCTACATATTTCAGCCTTATACAATAGCTTGCTCCTGATCCTCTGAAAACATTAAGAATTCTTGTAGGTCATTTGCATTATTCCCTAATTGCCGATGAATTTTAAAAATGCCTTAGGATAAATTTACAATTAAAAATTAGTCTTGTCAGTAAAGGATGATACTTATTTTTATGACCCACTGTAGATTATAAATTAGGATGTAAAATTTTTCTCCTTATGCTTTTTTCAAATGATTTTTCAAAGGTTATAATGTCTCATTCTCTCCATAGCTTTCGTGTTTTCTCTGTAAGTGTGTGTGCTCTTTCTACAGAGTTTATCTTTTACTGCATCTATTGATGAGTTGGACTTGCGAAATCTAATCCAAGGCACTGGACTCTTAGGAGAGCTGTACTCTGCATTGCTTCATTTAGAAGGAGGGACCTCTGTGGTTAGTCATCCAAATATATTATACATAAAAGAATTTGCATCAGAACTCTGACACTGCTGCTTTTTTAGAAATGGAAATCTATAAGTAAAGTAAGGCATCATAGGTAAACTTTAGATAGTTAAAGTTTTGGCTTTTCCAAATGTCATCACTATCTTATTTTCTTTAAGTCAATAGTTTTCAAATATTTACTTCTAGTATTATAAAATTGAGATTTCGATGATTCATTTAGGGGTGGGCTAGAGACAGTTCACACATACTTATGGGTACTCACGGTGTGCAATACATAGTGCTGCAGCTATTTAAAGGAAAATGGTAAAATAGGGAGTAAAAATTACTCTTGCGCCAAGTAATTTATTGTCTCTTTGGAGAGAAAAAAAATATTAGCAGACAAAACAATTTAAGTATAATTTTAAAGTAACATTTAAACATATGCAAAATAACATAGTGTGGTCTCAGGACTATGGAAAGATGCTAGAAGCAGAATTAAGAAGAAACCAGAATGGATTGGTAATGTTGTGATGGCTTCTTGGAATACCCAGATTTTAATGGTTAGGTAGAAAAGGGGAGGCATTACAAGCAGAAGGAAGGGCATGTTAAAGCCAGATGTACTTAGTAAATCTAGAACATGAAATTTCCAAGTTAATTAAAAAAGGAATGTGCATGATATGAATAGGGAAAATGGACATAGGTAATGAATTTCTACTTTAAAATGAATTTGAAATTTCATTTTAGGATTAACTTTTCTTCTTGTTTTAGTTAGGACTTTTTGATTCAAATCATGTAAATCAACTTGATATAGCTAAAGAAAAAAAGGGTTTATTATATGAATGCTGGGAAACCCCTAGAACACTGAAATGTCTAAGAGGCTTAAAAAAAAACCAGCATTATGGGTAATCACGACATGCCAACAACGGGATAGTCATGGGGGAACATCTCCAAAGCACCCAATTCCCCAACGTTTTCTTCCCATCTTTCTGCTTCTTTTTCTCTTCCTCTGTCTCTCCAGACTATTTCTCTTCCTCCTGCTCTGCGTGGTAAAAAACATGCCCCAAGTGTTTACAGCTTCTTTCACCAGCCCATTAAGGTTAGAATCTCTTGGGCTTTATTCAAAATTGTCAAGAAAGGGACTCTGCTAGGCTCATCTGATTTCAGGTGCCTACCCCTGGACCACTTTCTCACAATGTGTAAATATGGCTGTCAGAAATGTGTTCCTATAACTGAGTGGATGAAGGTAAAGATGAATCTCTGAGAAGGAGAGTCAAATAACTCACTATGTGTCTACTGAACTTACATATCTAAATTCTCATTCTTAATTCCACTAGGTTCACACTTATGACAGCTATGAAATATTTTATGAATTACGTTGCTCTAAAGTAGTATTAGGAAGCCTGAAAATACAGTCCTTATTTGCAGATAACATGTCCTGTGACCTAGTCATGCCAGTAAGATAGAGTTAAGGTAGCTTGAGCTCTGGAATTGGAGAACAGGAGGTTGAGGCTTCGGGTAGCCTTTCAGAGTGAGGACTCCTAAGTCATCTTCCATTGCCTTTACTGAATAACAAATTTACCATTTGATCAAGAAGTAGATTTAAACACAGTTGCATTTTTTAGCATTATTAAGTATAATTGATATACAAAAAATAGCACTATTTAATTTAAACATCTCGATGAATTTGGACTTATGCATACACCTGATACCATCACCACAACCTAGGTACTAAATATATTCATCATCTCCAAAAATTTCCTGTGTTCTTTTCTGTTGTTTTTGGTAAGAACACTTAACATGAGATCTATCATCTTAATAGATTTTAAAGTGGCCAATACTATATTGTTAACTATACAGTCGAATTTCTTATAGGTCCTCAATATAAAGGAGAAAATAAGACCTACCATGCAAAGAAATTTAAAAGTCCTTGTGATATCTAAGATTAGAAGTTGTTAAGTGTTCCCCTCATAGACACTTTGTTCTGGAATTTTTTCTTGATTTATAACAGAAACTATCCATCCCTTTTTAAAAAATGAGAATGAAAGATAATTTCTCATTTTCATAAATCTTTTTCTTGGCATATCTACTATTGCTTAGAATGTTTTTATGGACCTTGTTAAGATATTTGGACTAAATTGATATAGTTACATGCAGGTTTCTTTTTGCCATAAGAACTTCTTTGCTACTAGTAAAAGAAAATCCACCGAATAAGCTAAATGTTATGTCCTGCCAAAGAACACAAATTCATTTTCTCAATATGCCTGGAAGGCTACAGACAAGATATTGAAATGTTTAGAATTGTGTATATCAGTACAGCCAGCTCAAGATAAAATTTATTTCTAAAAATCAAGCCAGCAATGAACAGGGTTCAAACCATGAGTCACCTGCTCTTCTTTTCACACTGGATTCTACTGGCTCATAGCTTTTCTTGACTCCATACATGTAGGTCACGGATACATCAGAATACAAAGAGGTCAAAGTAAAAAATACTTTTGGATTTATCTTGATTTCATGTTGTACAGTATCATGTAAAAAATAATTCAGTCTCAAGAAATAATTTTAATTCTTCTCATGACAGAGAACATTAGGGTTCATTTAACATTATTTGCTCCTTCTATGAAAAAACAAATAAAATTTCATGATGGAGTTATGTTTCTTGCTTTATTTCAACAAAAGCAATAACATGAAAGTGGAGAAACAAAGTTAAATGGAGGGATAATTATGTGGGCCATTATACTATGTATGCTATAAAAAAACCCTTACTATATCTTAAAATAGAATCTGTTAATTAGCATCATTGCTGGTTTGTTCAAAGTAAAGTAAGTTAATATTCAACTTATTTTTCCCAACCCCTAACAAGGTTTGGGGCTTGGGAATCTAAGACCAACTTGGAAATATTCTTCATGCAGGCGGGGATGTTAAAGGCATTACTGAAAACCTAGGTCTCACTCTGGGTGTTCTCTAAGATTATTCAATGCCAAGAAGGAAAGATAAGAGGAGAGAAGACAGGAAGGCTGAGGTTTCCAACTGAAACAAGCTGAATTGTGTTTCGATCTGAAGGAATAAGAATGTGCACCAAGCCTGTGGCCCCCAGGAGGCAGAGGGAGCAGAGTAGGAGGAAGCCCTAAAAAGTAGGTTCCTCCTACTTTTAAGAAGAAATTCATCATTTAGTTTTCCCAGTGCCTAAAATAATGCCTGGCACGTTGTAGATGCTCAATTAATATTGGTTAAATAATAAATGGTTGAGTGAATAAATGAATTCCTAAAAGGAATTCAGCACACAAAATAGATGTCTCTTTGTCAACTTCAGTGTGTGCTGCATAAAATGGCTTTTGAAAACATCTGACTACACCAGAGTGAAAATATCCTAATAAAAAAGGGTAAATACAAGGAGAAGCTATGCTGTGCAAAAGGCCCTTCCCTTCATTTTTCATCATAATAATTATCTCCATTATTGCCATAGTAATTAAGTTCCTATTAAGTGTATAATCTATCTCTTTTTTTCTCTGCTGCTTAAGTGTACTGTTTTCTTTATTAAGAAAAACTTCAGAAATAATACAAAGTAAAATTGGATGTGCAATATTATCATAATAATAAATACACCTTCCCCATTAAAGATCTTTTCTTTAAGTGTAATATTCTCCATTTACTATTTTCTATACTTGGGAAGTGTCCTGTTGGCAGGTTAAACTCCTCCCCCTAATATTTGATACTCTTCCCTTATCTGACCCCACCGTATAGATTCAATCTCATGTCCTTTCGTGGATGCACTACCCCAATTAAGCTGACCTTCTCTCTTGTCTCAAGCCATTTTATTTCTCAGATTTTGGTTGTTTATCCTCATATCTGGATGCTCTCCCTGTTTCCTATGAGTTGCTACTCTTGCTTTTCAAGTTCTAGTTCAAGTTGTAGTGCTCCCCAAAACTTTTATCTGTCCAGTCATTTTTCACCATGTTTTGACCACATTTATAATTTTAAAACAAAATCAGTGTTTTGGGTACTCTGCACAGGTTTTTTTCATGGTAGGCATTTGATAAATATTTGTTGATTTTTTTTTTTTTTTTGCAGCCGTGGTTTTGTGAGTCAGTATTTATTTTCATAGCAGCAGCGTGATCTAAAACACTAGCTAGAATGCCATGAATAGGTGATGTGTCACACATTTACATGAGCACATTATACAAAATTTTCTTCATCCTTCTGCCATAGGAGTGTATGAACATGGTCTGCAGCCAATGAGTTTTGTTCATTTCACTGTAGAATATTATTATTTCCAAATGTCATCAGTCTTACATTTTTTTCTTTCATTTTTCTTTCTGCTATATGATTAGTATTCATCACATCAGGTCCAAACTAAAAGTCTTTGCTCAAGTTTATGAACTTTACAGTGACTTTTTCAGAAGCAACATCTGGCTATAAGAAGGACTTCACCAACAGCTGCAGTGGATGCTGTGCAAGTGACAGCAGGTTATTGTGAGTTCATACTGCTGTAGGGCTCTGCTTGTGCAGTGATTTTCTTTTTTGTGGTTGTCTCCTGCTCTTTAGTTGTCCTGATAAGCTCTAAGTCATTCCTCTAATAATTATGGCTTATAATTAGAAAGCACTTTATATGGCCAGATGTGGTCCTGTGCCAAAAAAAAAAAAAAAGTGACATTAATAGCAAGCACTCCATTGATAAAAAGATAATTAATATTTATAACAATTTATTGAAAACGTATGCTTTTGGCTTTTGGTAAGAGGAGAGTAACATATACCAGAATAATCCTCCTGCCATTGGCAATTATAAACTCTGGAGGAAATATAAAACACAACTGCTTGGGGTACCGAAGAGCAACCAAAAGCAGGCAGAAAATGGAGGCAATATGATCTTTGACATAGGGGAAACGAACTGGATGAGATACAAAGTTTTCTGTCTTTTCTCTTCAGGGCAATCTCCAGTCCATGTAGCATATGGGATCTAGAACTCAATCAGAAAGAAGTTCTGTGCTCTAGTAAGAAGCCAGAGTTCAGGGCTCACGGAGCAGCTAGAAATTGAAGGAAGAAATTCTGCCAAGGAAGCAGTCACCAGTGGGAGTAAATGCTCAAATGTGCACACAAACTACCTTCGGATTTGCCTGAACTACACAAATGAGAAGCAAAAATACAACGTTTCCAGTGGCAATCAAGTGCAGGAAGGCTGAAAGAGCTGAGCAGAGACTTCAACATCTGCCTACTTCTGACGCAACCAAATATGATATTCAACTCCTACTAAGCTAAGAAGGCTTAGAGAACATCTTGACCTTCTTATTAAAACCCCAGAAGGGCCACAGCTTAAGAAGAAGAATCACATCTCAGAACTAAGATTAAAGCCGAAGTAGATCCACACTACTAACAAAGCTTGAAACTAAAGCCAAATATTGATAGGATCAAAGTGATCCATGAGTAATTTAACTGTCCGCTAAAAACAAAAAACAAAAAACAAAAAACAATATTCTTCATAGGTAACTGCAGAATACAGAATCTCTACAATGTATATTCATTCACAATGCCCAATATGAATACTTTAAAACTACTAAATGTGCATTAAAAATTAAATTATTAATTATTTAAAAATATTAAACATGGGAAAATGTGACCCATAGTTATGAAAAAGATCAGTACAAACAGAGAAAGTAAGGAACTACTTGAAGAAAATAATGGAAAACTTCCCTAACTTGACAAACCAAGTAGACATACAAGCCCAGGAAGTAGAGAGTTCCAAACAAGATAAACCCAAAGAGGCCCACACCAAGAAACATCATAATTAAAATGTCAAAAGTTAAAGAGAATCTTAGAAGCAGCAAAAGAAAAGCAGTTAGGTAACCTATAAGGGAGCTCCAATAAGGCTGTCAGGAAGAGGAGGAGAAGAAGGAGGGGGAAGGGGAGGGAGAGGAGACATACAGCCTAAAAGTAAAAAGATATTTTATGAAAATAGAAACAAACAAAAAAGTTAAGGTAGCAATGCTTGTATCAGACAAAATAGACTTTAAAACAAAGGCTATAACAAGCAACAAAGAAGGACCCAGTAATCCCACTTCTGGGTATTTATCTGAACAAACCCAAAACACTACTTTGAAGGGATTTGTGAATCCATATGTTCACCGCAGCATTATTTACAATAGCCAAGATATGGAGACAACCTGGTGTTCAACAATAGATGAATGGATAAAGAACAGTTGGTATATATATACAATGAATATCACTCAGCCATAAAAAATAATGAAGTCTTGCTACAACCTGGAGCATATTGGATGAACATAGAGAGTATTGTGCTAAGTAGAGTAAGTCAGACAGAGAAAGACAAGTGCCATATAATTGTGGAATCATACATGTAGAATCTAGAGAACAGGATAAACAAACAAATAAAACAGAAACAAACTCATACAGAGAACATTTTTATGGTTGCCAGATGGGAAGGGGGTTGGGATGTGAGTGAAAAGGGGGACGGGATTAAGAAGCACGAATTGGTAGTTACAAAATAATCATGGGGAAGTAAAGTATAGCATAGGGAATATAGTCAATAATATGGTAATATATGTGTGGTTTCAGATGGGTACTAGATTTATTTGGGTGATCATTTCATAAGTTATACAAATGTCTAATCACTATGTTGTACACCTGAAACTAATATAATATTGTATGCCAACTGTAATTAAAAATTAAATTTAAAAAATATATATCTGAAGTTAAAAAAAAATATTGTTGGGGGTGAACATCAAATTGGACAATGCAGAATAAAGAATCAGTAGAGAGGTCAATAGAAATTATTATAAGTGAAGACTAGAAAGCAAAAGATTGAAAATTATTAAACTAAACTTTAATAAATTACATGACAACATCGAGTGGTCAAACATACATGTACTTGGAGTCTAGAAGGAAAGAAGAGAGAGATAAGGGAGAAAAATATATCTGAAGATATATTGGGTAAAAATTTTCTAAGTTTGATGGAACACATTAACACAGAGATCAAAAAAGTTCACCAAACCCCAAATAGAATAAATTACACACATAGGCACATTGGCCGAAAGCCGAAGATAAAGTTTTAGGAGCAGCCAGAAAAAAAGACACATTTCATATAAAGGAACAACAAAAAGAATATATTTGATTTATTATCAGAAACGAAGCTGGAAAGTAATGGAATAACATATTTAAATTGCTGAAATTAGAAAAAAACTATAAGCTTAGAATTTTATATTCTATAAAAATAATTCAAAAATGCAGGAAAAATGAAAATTTCATGGGAATGTAAATTGCTGTGACCACTACAGAAAACAGTATGGAGGTTCCTCAAAAATTAAAAAAGGATCTACTATCTGATCTAGCAATCCCACTTCTGGATATATATCCAGAGGAAAGAAAAATAGGATCTCGAAGAGAAATATGCACTCTATGTTCACTGCAGTATTATTCACAATAGCCAAGACATGGAAGCAACCTAAGTTTCCATCAACAGAGGAATGGATAAAGATACGGTATATACATAATGGAATATTATTCAGACATGAGAAAAAAATGGAAATCCTGCCAATCAGGACAATATAGATGGACCTTGAGGGCATTATGCTAAGTAAAAGACAGAGAAAATATAAGCCAGACAGAGAAAGATAAATACTGCATGGTATAACTTAGATGTCAAATCTAAAAAACAAACAAACAAACCTCAAACCTTTAGTAACAGAGTAGAGAAGTGGTTGCCAGGGGCTGATAGGTGGTGGAAATAGGGAGAGGTTGGTAAAAGGGTACAAACATTCAGCTATAAAATGGATAAGGTCTGAGGAGTTAATGTAAAACATGGTGACTATAGTTGATTACTCTGTATTATATAATTGAAATTTTCTAAGAGAGTAGAACTTAAATGTTCTCACACACACACTCAAAGGAAAATATGACGTGATGGGTGTGTTACTTAACTAGATGGCAAGAATCCTTTCACAATGTGTGTGCGTGTATGTATACATATACATATCAAATCATGTGATATACACTTTATATATCTCACAATTTTATTTACCAATTATTCCTCAATATAGTTGAAAAATAAAGAAAAGCAAAAGTCGAGATCATTTATCCTACATATTTATCCTACAAGAAAAGTTAAAAGAGTCTTTCGGGCTGGGGAGAAATAATACCAAATAGAAATTTTAAATTACAGGAAGGAATGAAGGGTACATGAAATATAAGTATGTGGATCAATATAAAATGTTGTTTTTTCTTCTTTTCTAATTGTCTAACAGGCAATTGCTATTAAAAGCAAAAATAATAATTACTTCTAGGTTATATTTTATTGAGAGCTAACTTTGTACTAAGTATCATCTAAGTGTTTTATAAATGTTAATTCATATCATCCTCACAATAATACAACAAAATGCAGAGATGTGTAAGAACTCGACCAAGGTCACGGTTAGTGGGCATTTAAAAGTGTAATGGTTAAAAAGTGAGTTGTAGAATGAAATAGACCTGGATTCAAATGCTATTTTTCCACTAACCAGCTGAATATAAATTTATTTAATGCTTTAAACATCAGTTTCTTTGTCTAAAAAGCATGTACAATAATATCTTGTCGTGAAAATTGAATAATTAATTTAAAGAAAATTATCCCAAAGCTAGGCACCTAGTAAATTTTCCACATTAGCCATTATTTTTATGTGATCTGAGAGTAAAACTCAGTACTGCCTGCCTATAGAGCCCACATCCTTAACCATTGCTCCATAGTATCTCTGTCTCTTAGAGAACAACACAAAACCAAGAAAAATGGGAAAAAAAACAAAACCTTTTCCTATCAGGGAATCAAGAGTATAGTAAATACAAATGTTCCTGCCAAGTTAAAGAAGAAAAAAAAATTGCTACTTTGATAGAAGACATCTGTTTTGAAAATTGGTAAACTTGAGGGTGGAAATATTTATTTTAAGTACCTTTAGATACTCAAGATTCCATCTCACACAGCCTTTTATGGTTTTGTTACAGCAGCACATTTTCTGTATCAACCAGAACAAACAATCACCAAATATGTGCATTTCAGAACAGGAACACTGATATCAAGCATTTGGAATTGTTAAGGGTAAGAACATTTTTTCTTGTTTTAGCTAGTTATATTTTCTCAGCAAATTTTTTACACCAAGTCGATCTGATGATCCAGTAAAATTACTGTTATAATTTATAGGTTATTTTGCTTGCTTTTTGGCCTTTTGAAAGGGTAATAAGCAGCAAGGAAGCCTCCTGATTATGAAATGCACATCCCTAACTAGTGGTACTAAAATTGTTTATTTTTGTTTTCATGGAATTTTAAAATGGCTCCGTTCCAGACCCTTAAATTATTAAGGCATTAATTAGTTTATCCATTTGTTTATTCAAAGATTTTAGTGAGCATCTACTATATGCCAGGTGTAAGGCATTATGAGACACACACACATAAGAATAGACATCCAGAAATGACAGTCTGGGAAAGGACTCAGGAGAGTCTTTAAGTAATTATATATATTCGGTTTGACAGCTGCTGTAACAGAAGGGTTAAGACAAAAGACAGTGGAAAGATAGAGAACAATTCTATATTGGCTTCACAGTGAACCAAGTATTAAAGGATGTAGAGGAATTAATCACACTTTTGTTTGAAAAACAGTCAAGAAGTACACACTCTAAACACTTCGAGATCCTTAAGGAGCACAATGGGGTAAATTTTTAAAATTAAAGCAACATGGAAAACTTCTAGACATTGCCCTTGACAATAATTTCTTGGATGTGACACCAGAAACACAAGCAATAGACACAAAAATAGACAAGTGAGACTATATCAAACTAAAAAGCTTGTGTACAGCAAAGAAAACCATCAACAAAATGAAAAGGCAATCTATAGAATGGGAGAAAATAGTTGCAAACCATATTTGTGATAAGGGGTTAATAACCAAAATATGTAAGAACCTTCTACAACTCCATAACAAAAACACAAATAACCTAATTGAAACATAGGCAAAGGCCCCGAATAGATTTTTCACCAAAGAAGACACACAAATGGCTAACGAGTATATGAAAACATGTTCAATATCACTAATCATCAGAGAAATGCAAATCAAAATCACAGTGGGATATTGCCTCACATCTGTTAGAGCTGCTATTATCCAAAAAATAAAAATAAAAATAAAAACACAAAAGATAAGTGCTGATGAAGATGTGGAGAAAAGGGAACCCCTTGTACATTGTTGAGTATGTAAATTGGTTTGGCCATTATAGAAGTCAGATGGAGGTTCTTCAAAAAATGAAAAATAGAATTACCATTTGATCCAGCAATCCCCTTCTGAGTATATAAAAGAAACTGAAGCCAGGGTACTGAAGAGATATCTGTACTCCCGTATTCACTGCAGCATTATTCACAATAGCCAAGATAGGAAAAGAACTTAAATTTGTCCATTAGTGTAAGAATGGATAAAGAAAATGTGGTATTTACATACAATGGGATATTATTCAACCCTTAAAAAGAAGGAAATCCTGCCATTTGCAACAACATGGAAGTACCTGGAGGACATTATGCTAAGTAAAATAAGCCAGCCACACAAGTAAATACTACACGATTTAAGAGTAATCTAAACTAGTCAAACTCATAGAACCACAGGGTAAAATTGTGGTTCCTATGGGCTGAGGGGAGGAGGAAATGGAAGGTACTGGCAGAGAAGCACCAAGTTTCAGTTATGCAAAATGAATAAGTTCTAGAGATCTAGGGTACAACACAGGAATTACAGTTAACAGCACCACCGTAAACTTAAAATTTTGCTGAGAGGGTAGGTCTTATGTTAAGTGCTCTTACATACTATAAATAAATAAAGGGGAAGGGACAAACCTTTTGAAGATGATGGATAAACTTATGGCCTAGATTACGGTGACGGTTTCACAGTGTATTCTTATTACTAAACCATTAAATTGAATATGTTAAATATGTATATATTTCTTTTTTTGGAGGAGGTGTATGTCAATCCAAACCTCAATAGGGTGGTTTAAAAAAATATAATAAAATAAATGCAGAAAATAATGGTAAAGCAACATTATATTAGATAGTAAACATGCTAATTTTAAAATTTAACCTTGGTCCATATTATTTTTCTATAATATCCAATAATAAATAAGTAAATAAATAAGCTAAAAATAAAAATAGTACTGATATTTTTAAAGTTTAAAGTATATTTTCTGTCTGAAGAAAGTATAATTTCTTTCAATACTAAAAAGGTAGAGTACGTCATAAGGTAGTTTTGGTATGCGCTCAGTAACATACATTATACATAAGAACAGATTAAATCCAACAACTTTAGAAAAATAGAGGTAACCTGAATTAACTTCACAGAGTTACTAGTGGACCAAGCTATCACATAGTATTTCTGTTTTTGTTGGGCTTAACTTAGGACATACTTTCTGGCCATTCTAAAAGGGCCTCATGTCCTATTTACTTACTTGGAATTTATTTCTCACAAAGGCTGCTTAAGAAAACAGGTGCTTTACACAAGCCCTGAGAGGCGTTACTTAAGTTTAATGTGATTTGCTTAAAGAATCAAGTGAAGTATAAACGTCTTGTTTGCTACCAGTTACTAGATGATATTTACTTGGATTTTAATATGATTTGTCATTAAAAAAATAGCTATTACTCTTATATGAATCTGTTTAAACTTGCTAACTCATTGAAACCACTAATGATGTCAAACTTTATGTTTTGGAGTTTGGGAGTTTTGAAAAGTTAGGATAAAATCTAAAAAAATCTTAGTACCACTTTAGAACATCATTGGATCCTCTTAGTGAATATAATTCATTTCTCACAATAATAATACAAAATGCCATGAATATTTGAAATGTATATTTTTAAAAAAAGAATGAGAAGGAAGGAGAAAGCAACATCATAGTAGAAAGCAATTTTGTCCCTTCCAAAGGGAGTGGAAAGCAGTGATATTACTGAAAGTGCACGTCCCAATGTTCTATTTTTTTCATCTTGCTGTGGACAGAACTAGAAAACTCAAAAGACAGTAAATCTCAGTAAACTATGGATCATCCAGCGTGAAGTGCGCTTCAGGATGAAACCTAAAGAAGAATGAGTCCTTGCATTTTTTTTTTCTTTTAACGAATGAAGAAAAATCAACCTCCTAGGATTAGAGTTAAACGATAGGTAACAATTTAACAGGCATTTGAAGATCTGGAAGACATGTCCGGCAAGTTTGGCCTGCTTTGGCTCACACCTGTGGCTGAGGACTGTGCGGGCTCCTTGTTTGATTCTCAGTGTGAGAGAAGGTGTTAAGCTTGACTGTAAATCCTGATGACATGAAAGATCACCTTTCTCCCTGGGCATCTTCTCCATCCTTCTGATTTACGCTACAAAGGACCCTCCTGACTCCGGGACAGGGACACCTTGCAACTGCCTCCCCTTGCCGCTCCTCCCAGCCCCACACTTGGATTTGAGGAACTGCGGGAAGAGAGCTCTGTCTTGAAAAATCTTCATTTCTAATAAGGCCCAGTAATGCTGGAAGTATGTCTAATTAGTTGTCTCATTTACTATTATCAAGCCTTCTTCTTTCCTGTGATTGGATTTTTACTACAGCTGAGATCTTTAAAAATACACGTTCAAGTGAATAGGAATGTATGAAGCAATTGAGTACATTTTTACAAATATAATGGGTAATAGTAACTATGATTGATTTGTAAAGGAAAATATGGAATAATTTTTATTTGCTCCGAGTATAACTGTCTGATGTTAGGATTTGGCATTTCATTGTGGGAAACCAAGTATGGGGATGTTCTGCCAAGATAAAGGAAGGAGGAAATAAGTACCGCACCCCAGTAAGACTATATGGAGGTTTTTAAAAACATTTTTAAAAATAGCTTGTCTGGTGATAGAATCAATTGACCTTAAGGAATATTTCCTAATCCTACCGCCACGAAGTGTTAGTTTCCAAAGTTATATGACTGTAATTCTGAGAGTAGTCCCATTTCTTTCTTTGGAGATTTCTCAAATCCTGTTCCTAGCTCTGCTGTGGAAGGAGGGATAGTTTTAATGGGTCGCACCAAGCTGCTTTGAATCAGGGCCCTGCCTTTCTACACTCTTCCCTAGAAAACTCTCTCTTATTTGGGCCTCATGAATTTTTTCAGTGCTCTGTTAGGGCTATGACGAGAAGTGATTTTTCTTTCTACAGAAGCATCACTTATGATTTTGAGATGATTTCCCAGCTAAAGTCATAATTACTAGCCTCTGAATTGGCAGAAAAGTGATATCTTGAATCTCAGCTGATAATAACCCATCCTCTAACATATGTAAATCATAGGTAAGGGCAAGGGGAAAATTAATTTCTGAACTTCCCATTACCAGTTTCCCTTGATTGATGTAGATGGACCAAAATTATGTTCTGAAATTTTGGAAGGTCTCCAAAGATTGCTTTGTAGTTTCCTATAAAGGTATAAAAGTAATTGGTAGATTGAATGCTGGTTACCTAAGGAAGGCACTTATTTTTTTATCAAAACTTTTTATCATTCTCTGTGAATAGAGTGAAAAAAGATATATAATTTTGATAAAGTGTGAGAAAGAAGTGGAATAAAAGGGTTAAATCTTTTTCTCTTATATCAGTAAAAAATGAAGGTCTCTCGTATATGTTGGGCCTTGGCAGGAGTTCGTCATTATCATTCTTTTGCTTAACTGGACCCAACAACTATGTCAACACAGAGCTTCTCCTGTGTCTGCTCTCTGAGTGTATTCATTTAATAGATATTTTGAACACATGGGAGAAGCAGTGTGGTTTTTCTAGGAGTAGGGCATACAGAGATGAAAGAGGTAGGGTCTTAGTCCCCCAAAATAACTTAAAAATCTATCAAAGTTGTACAGTAAATAACAATAAGAATTCTATTGCAACACTGCCTCAACTTTCATAAGCTAATCTTTCATACCAATACATTTCATACCAATATTGTTTGGAGGTAGGTTAGTCTATTAATCATATGTAAGTGAAAATTTATTTTGCATGTGAAATAAACATGAGCTAATTCAGCTTCTTGTGCAATAAGTTTGTGGGCTGAATATAGTTTAAAAGCAGGATTAATTTTAGAGTTCTGAAAGCATAATGATAGATCAATGAAATATTTTTTTTTTCAGTAAAGTAAGCAGGACTTGAAATATATCGCCATATTTCTACTAGCTCTAGTGTAGAAGTCTTATACAGTTATCGATGCTGATTGTTCGTGGGACAATCTTTGTGTCAATTTGAGAATAATATTTTAATTTTCTTATATCATGTACCAGCACTGTGCTAGGTTTTTCGGTGGGCACGAAGACAAGTAAAACATAGTATCTCACGCATAAGACTGGGGCAACAGATAGGAAAGGATAGTGCCAAGAAAAATTACAACAGGAAAAATAATAAATGAATAAACAAGTGAATGAGGACAGAGTTTCAAAAGTACAGGAAGGTAAAAAATGTCAGTGCTACAAAGAAACCAAAGAGGATGAAAATGGAAAATAAAGAACATCAGATTATGAATAGTAAGGGGTCAGGAGCTCTTGCTGTCGAGCATCAGAAATAGAGGCCAGCCTGATTAGGGTTAAAGAAAATTTAGTTAATGAAGAAGGTGGAGAACAGATGATTATTGCAGAAGTCTGACATCCCTTTTAGAGAATTATTGCAGAAGTCTGACATCCCTTTTGGCATTGTCTAATACACTTGATTTAAACATATTCAGTCGTTCAGCAGTTCCTATGACAGAAGTATGGAAAGGCAGTGTAGTTCTCACTGTGGGGAATACAGAGAGGAGACTATTGAGATCTCTGTCTCAAATCATAAAATTTAGGGGTGATGGGGCATCATGTTGGCAACTTACTCTCAAGTGATTCAAGAGAAAAAGTACTTTATACTATATTTGCCCATTCTTTGAAAGGTGGGGATTGTTTTGAATTTAAAAGCATTGTTAAAAATGTTTTTAAATAAGTTTTAAAAAAGTATGACATCAATTCTAAAAGCTAGAGATAGAACAAGAATTTAAATGGGAAGCATTGTTAAATAAATGTGAGGTTTTTGTGGGAAGTTTTGTTTTGTTTTGTTTTTTACAATCATGAGAATGTTGATATGTTCATGGACAGGGGAGAATGATCAAATTAGAAAAGAAATGCAACTGGAACCTTTTCTGATAAATACTTTAATCCAGCATATGCTAAATTCCATGGGATGGTAGACAGAAAGTAACTGGCAAAGAGACCAACAGTCTCCACTTTTGCCCTCAGGAAGATGGATTACGAATGCCTCAAAGCAGGAACACATACCCTTTCACCTCACAGTGACTCTAAAATGTATTAGCAGGTCAAGTCTTGATAGGAGTGGACATAACAGTTGCTAGAATTTTTAAGGCCAATGTTCCCATATTCCTAGACCTGAGCTCTTAAATCAGAGGAGGCTCTGATTCAGCCTTCCTCCCAGCTACAAAAACACTGAGGCAGGTTACAGAGGGTATCGTTGCTGTGTATAATCAATAGCATTGTTTGTTTATGCTCATCAGTGTGTCATTACCGCTCATCAAACTGCGTTCCTATAAACAGTTTCCACAGTGGGCCTGTTACTACTTGTTATTGAAATCTGACTCAGAGAGATAGGGGTGCTGTGACTGGGGGGTACGATAGACAAAGCTACATAACACGTGGCTTGAACTGGCTACCACAGCAGATTACCATTTCAGAAGGTTAAGCAAACAGAGCTATAATCTGTTTTGGGAAAATATTATTATTTTTTAGTTTATTATAACCTCTAAAACTACTGTGGCTAAGAGTAAATAATATCACTCCTGTCACTGGTATACAATCATCAGTTATGGAAGGCTGTTGTAATTCCGTTTGGTTAAACATGTTGACAAAGCAGGCATGACAGGTAGACTAGGAGACCTAGTGCATAGAAAACACAAATAACATATTTATTTTTGCTGGAAAAGATACATAATATTACATTGTAATTACAGGTCTTTAATTATGCCACAGAAAATTTGAGATGATGGAGATTAGACAAAGGCAACCTCTAGCTCTTAAGAGAGAGACAATATGTAGAGTGAAGACCATGAGATTCTGATTCAGAGAGTGGTTCTGCTTCATCCCAACTTGTAATCTTAAGCAAGCTAGTGAACCTCATTTTCTCCCTCTGTAAAATGGGGCTAATGGTGCTTTACAGGGTTTTTATAAGGATTAAACATAATATATGTCAAACAACTAACAGTGATTATCTGCTTACTCATACCCTGGTATACTGCTCATTAGCTATTACTGCTTTTTGTATTTACTGTACACAAACTACATTTTAATTCAGTAACTCCCTAACTAGAAGCTTACAAACATTCACAATAATCAAAAACAAGAAAGTATACAGATAAAAAAGAAAGAAAGAAAGAAAAACATAAACACAGGCTTTAAAAGCCTTTTCGGGTAGAGGTATCTTCCTATAAATCTTCCATATTATTATTATTTTGCTGCCATTCCTCACCTCATGGGGAAAAAAAAGAAAGAGACTATATCTTATTGGGAATGAGGACTAGGAAGCCTTAAATTTAATACAAGATAGCCAAATTAGTTAGTTATGGAATCCACCTCCTCCTTTAAGACATCAGAACATTCAGAGATGTATCTAAATAAGCAATCTCAAGAAGAGTTTATATTCAATTATGACAATATCCTCATAGGATATTTTATAATCTTTCTCTAAATAGAGTGATCTTTTGTCCTTCTTTGCCTGGTACACTTCCAGTTTATTTCTGTTATTTTAGCCTAATTATTACTAGTCCCTACAATACTTTCTCTCTTAAAGTTTTCCTAGTTTGGACAGTAAGTACAAGTTATCCTATGTAAAGCACTTTACACTTGAATTTTCCTGTGAACCCAGGTTAGATGCAATAGAAAGTAATGAATATTTTACCTACAACCTGAGTGATTTATACAGATTGGCACCTAGACTGTGAACTATTTTTATAGAAAATTTTCAAGTTAACATTTTATTATTGGTTCACAATATAGCCAAAGAGATTAAAGCAAAAAAGAAATATTTATAGGACCAAGAGAGGACCAAAGCAAATATAAACCTGTGCCAGTTACTGGTGGGCAGGTTCCCTGGTGGCGAGAGCAGAATGGAGACCTCGGACATTAAGTGTGCTCATGCCATGCCCTGGACTTTTTAGAAGCTCTTCCAAACCTGATGAGAAAGATGAGAGGTATTTTGATTGACTATGAAATGATTTTTTAAAATCTAAATATTATGCAATTTTTTTTTTCAAAAATGCTATCAGAGTTCAAAACTTAGCTTATTTTGAGCATTTTGAATTCTGAAGTCCTATACCTGGCAATGAGTACATTGCATAGAATTAAAAAATGATGCAGCATGGAAAAAATTCAGTGTCTAGACTGCTCTTCCTTTTCCCTCCCGTTATGTCCCTCCTCACCTCTCCTCTTCAATATATCTACAAAATTTATAATATTTCCAAGAAAAGGAAAGAAACTAGGATTATGCTTTTGCCCATTAAAAAATTGAGATTTCTAGATTAATGCTTGCTTGTGAGAAAATTCAAATATATTACTTTTTGTAATTAAATAAGTAATGAAAACAATAAGTAAATTAATTCAAATATCAGTTTGTGAAGTATGAATATACTCATTTTCCTTATGATGCCATTGTATCATTTTAAATAGGGTTTTAAACATGGTGCTTTTCAATATTATTTATTTACTCAGCCTTACCTCTATTGAACTTATTACTTACCAGGAAAACAAAATGGATATCTTGGCATTGGATAAGGACAGATAGGAAGAAAAGATGGCTGTCAATGCCAAATACTAGAATGTAGATTATTTTAAGTTTAATGAGTTCAGGAAATTATCATCACAAAATAATTGTGAATTACACATTTTTGTCTTTCATCAACTTGCCATAAGTAAATCCCCATGAGTAAAAATTTCAGCAAATTCTATCCTTAAAAAATATTCAGCCTAAAGTCCTCTAGTAATCCAGAAATCCTTCTGTCATTAATCTGTTAACATTTTCCATTATCAAGTGTATAAAGACCCTAATGGGTATTTATTTTTAAAAATTAACTTAAAAAGGACTTTCTGAATATGATACCTAAAGGCAGAAATCGTTATGAAAAAGATTTATGGATTTGACTACATAAGAATGACATCTTCTGTAGAACAAAACCCACCATAAACAAAATCTAGAGACAGAATATGTAAAATAGAAGAGGGACAAAAGTTTACTCCACTTAATACATGAGTTCTCACAAATCAATAAAAAAAAAAAATTTGTCTCCCATAGAAAAATGGCCAAAGATTTGAAAAGAGAATTTACATCATAAGACATACATGTAGAAAATAAGAAAAGACATTAAACTTCATTGAAATCAAAGAAATTCAAATTAAGCAACAATAGGATTGAGTGCTTTCACCTAGTAGACTAGCAAGGATTTTTAGAATGTCTATGTTGATGAGGGTTAAGGAAATAAGTCACTTTCATACACTGCTGGTGAGCATGTCAGTCAGTAAACCTTTTCTAGAGAGAAATTTGGCAACATGTATTAAAAGTCTTCAGGATGTTCAAATCATTTGACGTGGAAATTCCCCTGCTAAGGATTACTTCTGAGAAATAGATTGGAGACGAGCACATAGGATTATATATAAGGACATTCATCACAGGGATTCACACATTGACAGAAATTAGAAAGAGTCAATTGTCTATCAATACTAAATTCATTAAATAAATATGGTATATTTTTAGATAAAATATTCATTCATTAAGAATGTATATTTATATTTGTCAACACACAAAAAGACCAATACACATTTAATTGTAAAAAGCTAGTTACAAAAAGAATGTTTATAGTATAATATACACCAAAATTATATCAACAGTCATCTATCAGTGGTTGGGTTATGTAGAATTTTACTTTCTCCTTTATAAATGTCTATATTTTCTAAATTATTTACAATCAGGATAGAAACGACCGAGATATTTCCTCCCACCTCCTCATTGTGAAGGAGGAAATGTCATGGGAAGCAATTTCTGGCTATTTTTGATTAGGTAGGTTTAAAATTTAATTCTCTGTCCAGAAAATAAAAACCTAAATGGAAAATGTGCTTCATACCTGAAACTTTCATACGATGACAGTGGGAAATTTCTATAGACAGAGGTTGTGACCTCTGTAAATAGAAGGGTCACGTGGAATGAAAGTTCACAAGCATTATGGTGCAGAACAGCTTTATGGGCGGGGCGGTCCATTTGGAAGAGAAATTTCTTAACACCACATTGTTACTATTCTGAAGGCTGGTACCTCTGGATTTTTATCTCAGCCCTATTTCTTCTTCGGCACCAGCACAAAGTGAGCTGGATCTTGGGAACCAGGAGGAAGAGTAACTGGCGGGGATGGAGAGAGAAGGAAACGCTGACAAGGGTGTGAAAACCTTCCCGGCCAGTTTGGAGAACGGTGTTATCGGGCCCGTAAATTTGGTGCTAATTTTGTCTATGGAAAATTACAAAAAAAATGAGACCAAATCCCTCTCCTTCTGCTCCGCATAAATTTCAAAGTCAAAATTGTGAGTTAAAAAAAAAAAATGACCCAAATAAATACATGTAGCAAGCTAAATCCCTCACAAAGGGGCCTTCAGTGTTTCTACTCAGCAAAAGAACATAACTTCTGGCTCTTCTACTGAAATGATTCATGAAAAAAAAGAAAAAGCTGAATATGTTTTCTTAAGAAGCAAGTCAATGTGTCAGAAAAATATGATTGTCCTAATCCAGTTTAACTTTTAACCTCAATAAATAAGCAAGAGAAGTTTGCAACCTGAACCTTCTTAACAGTGAATGTTTCTCCTCCTTCTTGCTCCTAAAGAGTTTTTCTTTTTCATCCTGGGGTATAAAGGGATATTTTAATTCATCACAATTTATCCCTAGAAGAATCTGGAACCCCCTAAAAATGACCTAGTGAAAGAAATCATGAAACTTACTTTCACAAATTTTTTTTTTTTTAAAGACAAGCACCCATTTGGATACAACCATGGGGGAGAGTGTAGGACCAATGCAAGGGCATCGGTAAGGCTTTCTCTCCTAAGATAAAGAGCAACAGATCGGGGGGCAGGATACATTACTCCACCGACATCAACCAGTTATGCCATCCTGAGCAAGTCCCTTCACTGCTCCAGGACTCCATAAGAAAGGAAGAACAGATCGCTGGTTAACAGAGGTCGGGCTGGAGGGAGGAGGACTTTGAGGAAGGTGGTCAAAAGGTACAGACTTCTAGTTATAAGATAAATAAATCCTGCGATGTAATGTACGGCATAGTGACTGTAGTTAATAATACTGTGCTGTATATTTGAAAGCTGCTAAGAGAGTAGATCTTAAAAGTTCTCATCAAAAGAAAAAGAAAACTAATAACTATGTGTGGTGACAGATCTTAACTAGACATTGTAGTGATCATTTCACACAATATATACATCTGTCGAATCGTGTCGTACACCTAAAACTAATGTTATATGCCAATTATATTTCAATTAAAAAGTGACATCGATATAAAAAATGGTTAGACTAAATGATTTTATTTGTGCCTTATAGTTCTAAGATTCAACTACTCGTATACTACAAAAGTGAGTGAGGGGGAAAGGGTACAAATCAACATGTACAGTATGATCCCATTTTTGTAAAATAAAACAGAAACACCATAATGAAACAAAAACTTGTTCATAAGGCAAAAACTGAAATGAAACTCAACAAAAATCATAGATCATTGCTTTTTATAATTCTTCATACACATCTCCTTGATCAGTAAGTATAATATTGCAAATAGTGTCTTCTCCCAATCCGTGGCTTGATTTTTTTACTCTTCTAATGGTATTTGTTGATGAACAGCTATTAATTTTAATGCAGATCGATTTATTATTTTTTCTTTTCAATTAGCACTTTTCGGTCCTGCTTAAGCAATCTTTGCCTACATCAAGAAGCAAAGCTATCAATGGTTTATTTTTATCTTTACTTTTTTGTATCAAATCTTGCTTTAAAATGGAACTTGCATTAAGGAAGTCAAGGAGAAGCCTTGAAGGCCTGTGTCCCACTTTTCTATACATTGTGACCTGTAAGTCCCACAGGAAGTTGATTCTGTCTTTCAGTAGACTCTCTGAATCTCACATGCATCATTGGCAAATTCCCTCATTTCGCCAACCTTTTCTCTGAATGCTCTCTTGACTCTCTTAAACTAACCGAAACTATTTACAGTTCCACCCCACTCATTCCCCTAAGCAAGGGTGGGTCCAGTTTTTTGGAGTCCTGAAAAGTATACAATTTGGGGAGCCCTTTGAAGAAAAGAAAACAAGTAAAATAACAAAATACCTGGGGCAGTACGTGTAAAAATGGCAAATATCAAATGCCCACAGCTGCCCTGGGTGGATCCAGGGCAAGTGAGGGGTAAAGACCACAGGTCACGAAGCCCTCCGCAGCCTTCTCTGAGGCTGTTTTTCCCTTGTACATGGCTGTGCATAAGAGCCTGGAGTTGGGGTACATTGTGGTTCTTAAGTCATTTCTTTTCCTTCTTCCATCAACACCCCTCACTTCTTTGACGTTTACGCTGTCGGACCATTCGTCTACTTTTTCTCCTAAACTCTCCGTGGCCACTGATTTTTATTGAAGATTTTAGCTCAGTTAGAACTGCTCTTCACCTGCCTCTGTCACTTAACGTCCATAAAGATGATCTGTTCAACACCATTGTCCCCCATCATTTAAAACTGCTCTTCTGATCCCATGTCTTCCTCTAGCCACCACTTTGTTTTCTGATCTCCTTTGCAACAAGATGAGCAAATCATCTCACAAGAGCTTTCTATAATTACTGTCATCATTTCTTCACCCCAAATTCTATCCTCAACCCTCTTCAAACACAAGAAAGTGATATTCTTGTCAATAACGAGTCTCATGTTTCCAAAAACAGTGATCTCTCATTGTCTTCATCTTATTTGCTGTCTGAGGAGCTGTCCACTCCCTCTTAAAAAAACAAAACAAACAAAAAACTTCATTTTTTTGGTTTCCATGACACCACACTCTCCTAGTTTCCTCCTACCTCCCCAGCTACTTATTCTCTCATTCCCCTTTGAGGACTTTTTTGCCTCCACTCAATCTCTAAATGTGAGGACGCTTCAGCCTCAACCCTGATTCCTGAGCTTTAACCTCTTCACCATCTGTGCCCACGACTGAAGTGATTTCCTCCAATCATGTGGCTCTAAATGCCACTTATATGCACATGATTCCAAAATGTGTATCTCCATCATTTCTTCTTCCCAAACCTTCAGATGCGTATCTACCTATATTAGTTTCCTGGGGATGCTGTAACGAAGTACCACAAACTGGGTGACTTGGAAAACAGAAATTTATTGTTTAACAGTTATGGAGGCCGGAAGTCCAAAGTCACAATGTCAGTAGAGTCGGTTCCTTCTGAGGCCCATGAGGGCGTATCTGTTATATTTCTCTCTCCTGCTTTCCGGCAGCTTCAGACATTCTTTGGCTTTTAGACAATGTTCTATCTTCACATCATCTTCCCTCTATGTACATCTGTCTCTGTGTTCAAATTTCCCCTTTTTATAAGGATATGTTCATAATGAATTAGGACCCACTCTCAAAACCTCTTCTTAACTTGATCATCTGCAAAAAACCTGTTTCCAAATAAGGTCACATTCACAAGTGTTGGGGGCTAGGCCTTCAACATCTTTTGGGGGGACATGATTCAAACCAAAACTCCATCTAACTGCTTCTGACACTCCTTTTGGATGAGAATGTCAAACAATATGCACAAAACAAATCTTGATTGATGCTTCCACCAACCAAGTTTTTCTTTAGGCTTATTTACTTTAACACGTGGTACTACCATCTACTATCGTAGGTGTCATCTTTGATGATTCTCTTTTTTCTCACACCATGCAGCCAATATCAGTAAATTAAGTTAGTTTCATTACATACTCTGAATCTGTCCACTTCTCTCTCTCTCTACCACTACCACATTGATCCAAGCCACTATCATCTCTCACCTGGACCACTGAAATAGCTGCCTATTTCTCTTCTTGCCTCTCCACAATCGAGTTTCCACTTTGCCACAAACAGCTTTTACTTTAAATGTTGTTTATTTTTGGTCCAAGTAATAGATACATATAATTTAAAAATATATGATAGTATTTAAAAACCAGTGAAAAACGGCAGTTCCTTATCTCATCCCTTCTTACTCCTTATTTTCTTATTTTTTCTGTCGTTGGCCTCTAAGCTTCTAAATAATATAATTACTATTTCTTGGTGTATGAATTTAGATATTATCTCTTGGCTTCCTTTTATGAATGGTGAAGACTTATCTCTCCTGTACCACCATTCCCCACTTCTACTCCCCTATTTCTCTCAGAATAGTAATATTAATATTTTTAACTAAATAAATTATTAGAGTTTTCATTATTTTATTCATTTAAGTTTTTTTTATTTGAGAGTTACTTGGTTTATTTTTATATGTATTTTGTGTTTTACTTGTGTATATAAGTAATTTTTTGAGAACTTGAATGACTCAAATGTCTGAAAATAATTTTATTTTAATATCAAACTTGAAGATTTGGTTGGGTATAAAGTTCTAAGTTAAAATAATTTTCTTTAGTACTTTGTAAACGTTCCTTCATTGCTCGTTTTCAGTAGCATGGTTACTATTGAAAAGTTGACTAGTATGTTAAACATTGTTCCTTTGTTTTTATTTTCCCCTCTCTCTAGAAGATTCTAAAAACCTATTTACCATGGTGCTCTTATATATCATGACGGTGTGTCTTAAAGTAGGTCTTTTTTATTCAATCTCCTGGGAATTCTTCTTCAATATAAAGATTTATGTCCTTTAATTGGAGAAAGTGTTCTTGTATTATTTTTTCATAATATTTTCTCCTGTCTTTCTTAGCTATCTGAAATACTCTGACTTAGATGTTAGAGAGCCTGATGCTTCAAGTCTTGTCCTTTCTCTTCTTTTTTCCATCATTGTGTTTCTTTGTTCTACATTTTGGAAGATTTTTTTCAACTTTATTTTCAACTGTTTTCCTCTATTTTTTATTTCATCTCATTTTTTTTCTATTGTTGGTTCCTTTCTTATAGTTTCCTGATCTCATATTAGATATGCAATCTTTCATCTTCATCATGATATTGAAGATTTCTTAAAATATAATTATGCTCTTCTTTGATTTATCTTTGTTTCCTCCAGGATTTTCTTTTCTGTTTGCTTTGATCTCTCTTTTTTATATTGAAGATTTTTCTCAAAGTAATTGTTATTATCTAGTATTTTATACTTTATTAAATGCTTGAAAACCAAATCAAGTCCACGATCAAGTGGTAGGCTTCACTGTAAGCTAAGTAGCCAGGGAATTATATGAAAGTATGCTCTGGAGCTTTTCATTTTCTTCTGAGAAAAATTTCCCTGAGTTTCTTCCCTGAGGAGTATAGACCAACATTCATGCAACAGAGGGTGGAAATTATCCTTCTCAATTTGCAGGCTTTAGATTAATCTTCTGTTATCATCCTGAGCTTCACATACCTGTCCTTCACGCTGCCATGTGCCCTTATTCCTTCGCCACTCAAGTCCAGATTCTCCATAGAATATATGCTTCTTTACTTGCCATAGAGGACATCATCTTGATACATGACCGGGGATGGGCATCTGGATACTAACAGCTTCACATACAAACTTTTATCCAATCCCCTTATTTCTAGGTCTTTGCCCCACCCTACTCCCTATGGTACCTCATAACTTCAAGGTCTGGGCAGTAAAAATTAACTCAGTCCTCTTTGGTATTCTCTGCACATACTTTAGTTTATAATTACCTGCTTCTATCTAAATCAGTTACCATTTCTCTGTCCATCTGCTTCCATTTTCCAAAAATACGTGGTAATGTTTTAGCTCCTGCTGTCTCCTCTCCTTTTATCATTGTCCTTAAAATTTTATGCCTTTTTTATTCCTTTACTATTATTTCAGTGAAGTCTCTAGAATAAGAGGAGAAAACTTCATGTGGTTAACTAGTCTTCCTTAACATCTTTAACCCAAATAATGACTTGCTGTTTAAAATTTTCCAGTGAATTTTTGTCACATTAAGAAGAAAGTCTAAACCTATTAGCATGGCCTCCAAAGCCCCATGTGATTTGATCCTGTTTGTCTTTCTGCCCCATCATTTACCCCTCCTCCCCTGTCACTTACTACACTTCGGCACACAGACCTCAAGGCTTTTTCCTCAGATCTTCACATGGCTTATTTCTTTTTATTAATCCGATATCAGCTTAGATACCATCTCCTCAGAAAAATCTTCCTGACTTTTCTAACCCAAATTACTGCCTCCTCAGGGTACTCTATTACATCAATCTGTTTTATCTTTTTAGAGTATTTTTCACCAGCTGTAATGATCTCATATGTTTATGCTTTAACCAATTTATTGCCTCACTAGAATGTCAGCCTCATACATGCAGAGGCCCAAGCTTGTTCACTGCAGTGTCCTAGTGCATGACACACTATAGATGCTCAATAGTATTTACTAAATTATAAATACTCAATATTACCATCTTCATTTACCAAACTGGGCAAAATATACTAATCTTCTCTGGTATAACAAAAGAATTTTGGAAAACCTTAGAAGAATTTATTCTAAAAGCTTTACTCTAAAACTCAAGATATTGTGACTTATACATTTTATTTTCTGTTCAGGTTTAAGAAGCTGCTGTGTAGAAAATGGGGACCTGAAACCCTTCTAAACTACCCCCTCACCCACTGTTCCTACTCCTGCCAATTTATTTATTCAATCAAGTATTTATTGAGCCCTTACTCTTTGTTAGGTACTGTATTAAATGTGAATATATAAATTTGAGACAGATACTATTTCTGGAACTTCCCTACCAGTGGGATAGGCAGATAAAGAATAATAAGCAGCCAAAGAAAGAAAATCATAACAAATTTTGACAAGTCTTAGAAAAGACAAAAAAAATAAATAGATAATTATAGGTAGGGACCTACTTTAGATAGAGTAATCAGGGAGTGTCTCTTTGAGGCGGTATTAAATTTATTCTCATAAAGGGGAGAAAAATAATCTCACCAGTCACTCTCTATCTCTGGGAAATATTTGTCTTCTATTCCAGTCACATATCCCTTTGATTTCTTGTAATTTAAAAACAAATATTTTAAAAGTTCCACCACCAATGCATTTGCATCTTACATAATAACATAATGGTTTGTAGGGAGGGTGGTGGTGGAAAGGAAGTAAAATATGCAAATATATACATAACAAAGCAGAGAAGAAAAAAGCATAGCAACTATAGTCCTTGTTTCAGCAGCTGGTCATGAAGCCACACAGTTTTCTCTTTCGTAACTGATTTCAGATTCCCTTTGCACCTCAACTCCTCTTGGTTCTTAGGTTGTTTCCATGATAAGATGATCTGAAGGGTCTGAGCCATTACTGTTCTTGCCTGCATTGGGTTGTGATCTTCTTCCATGAACTTTAACTCCTGAATGATAAAATGTCAAGAAGTGCCCCTGTGAATACTCTGGGTTCCAAACATATTCCTTTTTGCACCTGTTGTATAGAAATGACCTTATTTCCCTTGATAATCAAGATGGATTACCAATACACTGTATCACTGTATTACTGTATTACTTAATACAGTAAAGTCTTATCTGCCTGCTGCAAACAAAGAGAAAACTAGAGATGCAGGACAGGGACCCAATATTTGGAAAAAGAACAAGGTTAGTGTGTGTTTTGAAAAACCAAGAGGAAATAGATAGAATCATCACTGTGTCAAGGGTATAGGACTGAGAACAGATCTACGGATTCAGTGACTTTTAAGAGAATGATTTCAAGGGAGAGGTGAAGGCAGGAGACAAACTTTGGAGAGTCAAGGAATGCAAGCTAGTTAAGAGATGAAGGCTGGGGTACAGTTTGGGGTGGGGGTGCTAGGCTGTAGTAGATTTAGTCATTCAAAATCATTGGCGGGGCAGGGAAAGGAAGAGGACAAGGCAGAGTGAGAGAATGGTGATCATAAATTTAGGGTATTTTGGTCTGTCTGTGCTGTAATTCTCTCTAGCCCCACTCAGCTGCCCTAGCTAGTGAGAAGAAAATATTCCTTTTTCATTTCAGCCTTTTGAAATACTTACTGCTTCTCTCTCCATCCTTTCTTCTCTTCTTCTCTCTGTCTCCTTCTCTCCCTCCACCCTCCTTTACACCATCGTTGATTTCATTGTACTTCCTACCTTCAGCTGTATATCTGCAGAAAATTCTTATAATCTAGTGGTTCTCAAAATGTGGGCCCCAGACCAGTAGCATCAGAATTACCTAAGAACCTCTTAGAAATCAGTGGCCCCCAGTCCAACCTACTGAGTAAGAAACTCCGGAAGTGGAGCCCAGCCACATGTTAACTGGCAATACAGTGATTTTGATGCATGTTAAAATTTGATAACCACTGCCATAAGCTACATCCTAATTTCTGAGCCTTCTTCCAAACACCAGGTCTGGTAGTCCCCATGAACCAAACGTAGCTACCTGGGCATCTTGTTTGGGCATCATTTTCTGCTACTTTCCAAGGCCTCTAACTCTTATTTCCCCAGTAGCTTCAATATTCACCATCCCTCATTTGAAATTTTTTTCAATTCACATCATCATTCAAATTGGTTTTCATAGCATATTTAATTTTTCTATATCTGTTTTATAATAAAATTAATAGTTTAATTAATTTATTAAAAATAATTTTAAATACTCTGTATGTATCCTAACAAGTACAAATTTATTTACTCTTATTTGTATTTCCTCTTGTGTCAATCATCCTTTCCAATTTAGCTATTTAGGAACTTTGTATTTCTATAAATACAAAAGCTCTTTTATATATTTGAGGCATAAATTCTGTTAACCATGTTTATCACAGATATTTTCTTGTTCTGATAGCTTTTAAAGTTTTGCTTTATTATTTTTAATTGTAATGAAATTTAAAAGTCAGTACTATAACATATAATAAATTGTAGACAAATATGTGACTTCATAATATTTTTGTATTGTTCAATAATTAGAAAATTATCATTCCTACAGAACTGAAATAAATTCTATGTTGTGGTTTCTAGTGTTTTTCCATGGCTTAAAAAATATGTAACACTTTCCATGGTTCATTTTGGTTTATGGTATAAAGTACCCGTAAGGCTTGTTATACCCAAAATACTTATTAGTTAATGATTACTTTCCCAACTGCTTTATTAAACTTCATTTTTCAGAAGCAGTAGAGTGTAAAGGTTAAGATGTGACTCTGGAGCCCAATGGCCTGCATTTGATACTAGCTTCAGCTCCAGCTGATCTCGAGAAAGTTACTTCAACTTTCAGCTCCTTCACCTCTAATGACATCCATCCTCATGTGCTTGCTCATCAGCTTGTGTGACTATGAAACATATAAATTCAGCATCCAGCATGTAGTAAGTGGTCAGTAAATGTTAGCTATGTTATATTTCATTAGCTTCTTTTCCTCTTTTACTGTGCCAGCAACACATATGCCTATTTTTGTACCGTTATCATCTTATTTTAATAATTGTGATTTTCCAGGTTGTAGAGTGGTCTTGTCTCAACTCCCTTTCCAGAAAATTATGTATAAAATGCACATGTTGTACCTATCTGACTTAACCAAATAGCAAAGGAGCTTAGAAGGTAGAACGTAACTTGAAAGAGGAAACAAGAAAGAGTTTGGAAGATACCAGTCCCGTCAGGTGGGTTTTGGCAGGTAGGCAAAATGAATGTGATGCTTTCAAAGAGGAAGCCAGCCTTGGGACAGAAGTAGAGTTTTAGATGAGGGAGGAGAAGGAAGACAGGTGAGTTTAAGAGGTGTTACAGGAGAGAATCTGTGAGAAGAAAGCAAAGAGGCAAAAAAAGGGAAAGAACAAGAGAACAATAAGTCGTGTGAAAGAGAACTGAATCTACACGGCTCCGGTCGTCTCTACAGTGGCTGGAAATGGATCCAGCTAAATCCCTCATCTCTCAGTAAGTAGTCTTTGCTCACTCACAGCCAATGACGTGAGAGCTAAACAGTAAAACCTGTATCTCTACATTTAGTGCTAAGCTCTATTCTATTTGCTTAAGTGTTTAAATGCAAGGTTAGTGATTTTTTTTTCTGTTGGCTGGATATTCAAGATATTATATTTTGCTCTAAAACGTTGAAACCGCTCTTTATTGGTGCCTCCAAATATTTTTCAGTATATATTTACATGAATTTTTAAAATCATTTGTATCATTTTAAACTTACCTAAAGCCCCTTGACCATTATTTCAGCATGCTCAATCATTTTGGCTTTATTCCACATTTGAAATTACGATTTGTGTTTCCCAGTAGATTTCTGCTCAAATTACATCTTGACTCCTAACCTTTGTTCTACATTACCTAAGAGCACACAGTGTTACCTTCAGAGAGGAGAGATACATATTTCATTGGAAAGCTATGCTGGGCCTGATCCGTGAGTTTGCCTTAAAGCCGATTTAGGCCACTTAAAGTAATCCAGTATGTGCCTTGGTAATTGAAATCCTTCCATTACTCTCACTTCAGACCATTTAAATATTTCTCTTTCAGATGCCATTACGTCAGGAGGTGAGCCAAATGCTTTGGGAAAGACATGGGCATTTCCAACAAGAAGGCTTTTGGCCGCCCACCAAAAATCTTGTTGGTGTTTATAATTCCAAGTCCAGCTCTCTTCTCTGTAAGGCTCCCATTTGCAAAGAGCACTGTCGGCCCTGTCAGCCCCTCCTCCTCATTCCAGGAGAATGACGGGACTTAGGTTGACCAACGCTCGTGGCGGCAACCACCAATAGAAGGTTACCTTAGATTTCTTCCTTGCTTGATTTTGTGCTACAAGAAAATTCCCCCCATTGCTTCTTGACCTCAGTCTAAAATCAAAGCTTTTTACATTATATGAGGCAGTATCACATCTTTTTAGAATCTTTAACTGTATGGATGTACTTTTTACCTTGAGTGCAAGCTCAGTTTGGAAAGAAAGGTTTGGAGATATTAACAAAACTAGCGAATTTCTAGCTAAAGTATCAATAATGCATTTTTAATGTGCTTAGACAGATGTTTATTCTGTGTTTATGTATGAGAATGCTGCTGGACCACAGCATGTGAACTAAATAATTTAATGGAATACACAGAGAAAACTAATGATTCTATATTCTAATAACTTTTATGAAAAGGTTTTCATTTAACTCTCAAAAATGACTCACAAATAAACACTTGGATAATGCAACGAAGTTATATTTAACTCTCGAACTCTGCTCACATGCCAGGTTTCAAGTCTGCTTCTAAGTAAATGTTATTTGGGGGGGTGCTCATTATGACTATTCCTGTCTTTTCTCAAAACAAACCTATTATGCATGTTCATTTCCCTTCTAGGCGTTTGGCTGTCAGATTTATACCTCTTCCAATCCATGTTATCTTGGCCTGGAGCAGCAATATCACGCCCAAGGACAGGGGCTCAAACTGTACAGATGTTGCCAGAGAGTACCTAACAAATGTTTTCTTATGTGATCGATCCACTCAAGAAATAGCTCCAAACAGATCAGGTTTATGATGAGCTACTGGAAGAATTATTAATAAATTACTGATTGAAATTCATGATTAATAATACACCAACTTTACTGAAATACAGGGAAGGTTCATACAGCCAGAGCACACAATGCCAGCGCGATGATTTGAGGTGAGAGCGGTGAGGCTGTGTTGCACCCTGGCAATGCCTAAAAGTTATGCAACAATAACAAGCTTGCCATACATAAAGATATTGTAGCAGTCATCATGGCTTCCGCGCTGAGAAGTCCTATTGAAAATGCATTAATTTCTTAGTCCAGATCTCCTCACAAAGATGCACGTTATTCAAACACAATCATTCAAAGGAGAGGGTACCAAAATGCCTCAGTATCCTTGATTTTACCAGAAAGGTATGTGGTAGCAGGAAGCTGAACAGCTTTTATTCGTGCATAATGGAAGAAACAGAACATTGTATCTGTCTGCCTGATGTGTTTCATTGGTACTAAGATCTATGTTAAAATTACTCTTTAGTCTTTAGAAAAATAGAAGCTTAAATGTTCTAACTATAAGTTTCACATCTCTGAGGACTCTAACATTTAAAAACATGAAGTTAACATTTTAAACTCAGCTTATTATAGGTAACAAAATATGTCCTTATTATGTATAATATTGTGTGTGTGTTGATGTGCATGTGGAGAGAGAGAAAGAGACAGAGATGTGTTTGAGCTTATATGAAACATTAATGAGCCCAGAAATCTCAGTCCAAAACTGTAGGATGTAACACTGACGAATATTCAAGTAGTGGCTTTGGGCAAGTTATTTAATTTTTTGTGGCTTCAGTCACAAGTTGAAAATCCTAATACACATCTTTCAGAGTGCATGTTCTCTAATTCAGTTTTAAGCATTCCTGAAAATATGTCCTAATAAAATTTCTTCATGTCTCAACAGGACGATGGTAGGCAAAGCATGAGACTTTACCTAAAGAGCAAAAAATTAGCAGTGGGGTTCAAGCAGTTGGGTCCAAGAAAATAATTTTCTCAGTGTAATCCACAAACAGAATCTCTTAGTATTAAATCTTTGTGAACTTGTAGTATTGATGGGCCCCAAGCCCAAATAAGTGTAATAACATCAAAGTAGAAACTTTTATTCGATAAAACCAGATCCTTGGAAAAGGAAGCCAGTGGCCCGAGGTCTGGTCCTTTAGGCTCTTTCCACCACAAGACTGGAAAAGTAAGCATCTTCACAGCGCCCTTGGGCAGCCCCATGTCAAGATCCAGTGCCTAGGTAGCAGACGAGTGGGCCTGACTCTGCACAGAGTTCCAGAATAACCTGACCCCTTCTTGGAAACCTGGCTTAAAAGTTTAGCTATTGATCTCTTTTACTTTAGATTTTCTAATCAAAATTAGTTTCTTGGCATTATTTGATGAAATTGTGTCTTTCTAAGGATGTTCATTCCAAAGGTGATTAAAACACGTTCTTAAGACTTAAAAAATAAATTCCTAATTTTAGAAGGATATTTGTTCTATGACCTATGGAATAATTTAAATCTCAATTCCCAAAATGATGAATTGCCCTTTTCTCTTTGGCAGTTTTGTGTAGAAAATGAATTACTGTATTTGATCATTACACATGAGCATTATTTTTGAAGGAAGAAAAAACACATTTTTTCCCCTTTATTCTGTCTTCTTATTCCAGGGCTGAACCCTAACACTGAGTTGGGAGTTTCATAATCTCCCTCAATAAAAATTATTTCAGGAAAAATTTGGGAAGATCGTTAGGAAAACTGACCTTTTCTCAGAAAGTTGAAAGAAATGAAACTATAAAGCTAAACTATTTAGGTCAGGGCAGGAAGCACTTCGGGCTAATTTTCAAAGGATACAGTCATCCCTGAGCATCCAAGGGGCATTGGTTCCAGGCTCTCCAAGGATATCCAAATCTGTGGATATTTAAGTCCCTCATCTAAAATGACATAGTATTTGCACATAACCAACACACACACACTCCAGTATACTCTAAATTATCTTTAAATTACTTATAATACCTAATACAGTGTAAATGGTATGTAAATTTTTATGCTGTATTGTTGAGGAAATAATGATGAGAAAAAAAGTCTGTACACGTTCGCTACAGACACAACCATCACAGGCCTAACTACATAATACATGTCAGCAGCAATGTAATTTTTGCTTTCAAATGTTTTTGACCTAAAATTGGTTGAATCCACAGCTGTGGAAATGGCGGATACAGAGGACCAATTATAATTCTGATTTAGGTATGAAGAGCTGGCAAGAGCATGAGTTAGGTGTAGAAGCCATACCGAAACGCAGCCTCCATAAGTCAGGCGCACAGTACAGTCGGGGGCAAAGCAATGTCCTTTTCTCATGTGCTCCATCTGGGTCCATAGCAAGGTCCTGTAGGAGAGATGAATGCACTGTGAATGCCCTTCTTCATTTATTCACTCACTCCCTCATTTATTCTTTCATTTATTTTCCATGTGTAGATACACTGATCAAGCACCTGCGTGCTTCAGATACAGAGATGTCCATAAGGCAGTCTTCATCTTTAATGTATGCATAACCTACATCATGTAAGTCAATACAGTACAAAGAAGTGAGTACAGTAAGAATGAAAGACATAGAGTGATAAAGCAGAAGAGGAGAGGTTTACCTGATTCAACTAGTCTAGTAACATCTTAGAGCTCATTTTGGAAAATAGAATGTCCATGTGTTTAGATAAGGACTGGAAAGTACCACCCTTAGATCTGGAGAAGGGTGTTAGCCTTGGGCTCTGGCCTCCTGAGGACACTGCCTTGGTTCTCCACTGTCTGTTCCCTTTTCCATTGAATGAAAAGTTCATGAAACAAGAAGTATATATCCACCAGGAGCCTGTCCAAGCCTTACTTCTTCACTTAGACCATGTTCATGGTGTCCGAGATCCCAGAATGTGCTGCCCTTATTGCCTTAAATTTGCACATAGGGCTTCTTACCTGGTCTGTTCTCCTGAGGGCAGAGTGTACCTACCCTCTGGTATACACATCAGTGACCCCAGTTGTGGCTAAGAAGTGACTATTTGTGGTGAATGTGCGATCTGAGGTATGCATACAGATATGAATGAGAATCCTCATGGTGTGGGGGTAAGGTGGGGTAGGAGGGCAAAACTTACAGATTAAGGACCAAAGCCTGAGGCCAGCTCTTTCATCCAACCTCATTTCCTCAAAAGTCCGAGAATTCTAAATTCAGCTAGCCTTCTGAGCCACTGTGAATGTAGATTTATCAAGTCGAAAGACAGCATACATAGTGGTCTCCCCTTATCCATAGTTTTGCCTTCCATAGTTTGTTACCCACAGTCAATAGTCCAAGAATACTAAATGGAAAAATCCCAGAAATAAACAATTAATAAGTTTTAAATTGCACACTGTTTTGAGTAGCATGTTGAAATCTTATGCCATCCAGCTCCATCCTGCCCAGGATGTGAATCATCCCTTTGTCCAACATATTCACACTGTGTACGCTCCCTGTCCATTAGTCACTTAGTAGCCACTAGGTTATCAGATCAACTGTCTCAGTATCACAGTGCTTATGTTCAATAACCCTTATTTTGCTTATTTGCTACATTCATATTTTTATTACAGTATAATATAATCATCCTACTTTACTATTAGTTACTGTTATTAATCTCTTACTGTCCCTAATTTATAAGTTAAACGTCGTCATAGGTATGTATGTACAGGAAAAAATACAGTATATATAGGGTTTGAGACTGTTCACAGTTTCAGGAATCCACTCGGGGTTTTGGAACATATTCCCCATGGATAAGGGAGGGTGACTATATTTAATACAGCAGTGTGTTAGCTTGATTTATAGCTTGTAAATATTTAGACATATGGTATATGGACCTCCATTCGTATTCTCGAGCTGGCCTCTCAAAGTTTATGAGCTGATCTGGGAAAGAATAACAGGACAATGGGATAATTGATAACCACCGAGGAAAGATGGAGTAACACTTATAGGAAATAAACATTTTTAAGCAAATTTTAGGAGATGTCTCATTCCTTAGATCCATGGGTCCTGCATTAGCTCCTTTAATCCTTATAACCTTTGAGTGTACAAATGAGTAAACATCGGTAAAGTTCACACAGTTAACAGTTGTGGAGATTATTGCTCAGGCCTACCCACTCCAAACCAGTGTTATTTCATATCCTGCTTCCTCAAAACTTGAGAATACCAAAACCTTTTTATTATTTTATTTTATTTTATTTTATTTTATTTTATTTTATTTTATTTTATTATTTTATTTTATTTTATATTATTTTTTACAAAATGAAAAGAAACATCCCTCTAAGACAAATGTATCATGTTAAACTCATGGTGCATTTGAAATTCATGATGCAGTTTTAAAAGGTAATCTGTTATGTTGTCCTTATGCATTCTCTACTGAGGTATATCCAGCAACTATGCTCTGTGTCACTTCTTAGATCAGTTCTCTCACCAGAAAACATACACATTGGTATACCATGAAAATCACTGTTTCACACTGACATCATGAATCAGCATTGGGTACCTTATTATTATGATTATTCAATTTAGTCCATATTTAGAAAGAGAAATATCTCCCCCATCCCCCCTCTCTCTCACAAGCCTTCTCTTGAGGTAAAGTTGGTTGTAAACATATGGTGCCACTATCATTACTAATACACATTCTTTTGCTCTCTAAAGTGTCTTACTTTGTAAAATAAACTTTATGGTCATTCTAGATAAAGGGCCTGAGAAGAACCTAATCTACATGATAACTCTATGGCCTAAAGTGCTTGGAGAACTCGTCTCAAAGGCTGAGGTTCCTGTGCACTTAGCTTTTAGAGAGAGAGACAGCAGCAAAAGACTCAGGAGAGAAACAGGACAAGAGGTGGACAGTTACATGTGGGCAGAGCCAAAGGGTCTTGTAAGAGTTAAACAGACTTTCCAGATTTAGTCATTTTGAAAATTCTTTTCAATGTGGGATTAGACCAAAAAAAAAAAAAAAAATTACCTC
The DNA here is from genome assembly GCF_902729225.1 of Pteropus medius. Classification (NCBI taxonomy): domain Eukaryota; kingdom Metazoa; phylum Chordata; class Mammalia; order Chiroptera; family Pteropodidae; genus Pteropus; species Pteropus medius. The sequence goes on along the minus strand of NW_024349800.1, from coordinate 13,611,122 downwards.
ATTTTTCATGCCTAATTGCTCATGGATAAGCCTCGAAGAGGCTTCCTTTGAATGGACAAATTCAAGAAATGGAGGAGAATGTGAAAGTCATTGAAGCATCTCAAACCAGCTGAGTCATGGAGAGTTTGCCAAAATCTTGGTTGTGGAATTTTTAACTTGATTTTTTGGACTAATTCATATATTTAATTCCCTATGCAGTTTTTCCTTTAGATAGCGAAATAATTTTAAATATGACCCAATGGTGATTGCTAATAAATATAAATCCATAGACCACTGACTCAGTTCTTAACCCCTTATACTCTGACTTCTACTGCTACCAACTTCAAAAAGCTGTTCTCTTAAAATTCCCAAATTTCTTTTCGTTGCCAGACTCAGCATTCTTCAGCCGTGGTCCTCCTTCTCCTCCGTTGGCTTCTATGCCACTCACTCACTTTGATCTCCTGTTCTCCTAACTTCGAGCCCCTCTCCCCTCTACTGGCTCCACATCACCCTCACTATCCTTAAACACAAGCAATCAACGGTTCTGTCTTAGTCTTTCTGTTTGTCTATTTGTTTCTTTCCTTTTTTTCTATACTCTCCCTTTGTGATTTCCTCCCTTCTCATAGTTTTAAATTATGCCTAGCGGCTGGTGTCTTGAAGACCACTTGTCTTAGCTCTCGAGAGCTGATAACATATCTTCCCAATTCCACATATGAACAGAGGCTTCATATAGAAAATCAGCAAATGCTATAAATCCAGCAACCGTTCTCCCCTCCTATGGCTGGTTATTCAGCATTTAACAGATGCCGCTGCCTCTACCCCATATTCAAGGCCTTTTTCAACCTGGTTCCAACCTATGCTGCAGCTGGATCCTCCAACTTCTCCCTTTCACATGTCTTCTACTGTAATTAGATGACACCCTGTGTTCTCCCAATGGCTATAAACTATCCTACTCCTCTGCCTTTGTTCGTGCCATGGTCTTCACCTTCTCCGTGATGTCTTCCATCCTGCCCTGGCCTTGCCTTCTGAACTTCTGTCCCGACTTTGGAGGTCTCTTGTTTTTCACATTGGAACTTGCATCACAATTATTTGTAGACTTGTGTTTCTCCTTTACAAAGTCAGAGTACATCAAAACATGAGTTTGGACTATCTGGTTTTTAAATATAATGTTTGTCTCCTACTCTCTCTAACCCACTAACTTAAATAATGTACATCAATCACTAGATTTATTCAAATGGAAAAGAATTCAGACCTTACAGAGTATCTTTAAAGGATAAGAAAATAATTTGGCTCAGCACAATTGACTTTGAATCTCCTTGATTGCATAAGTCTTTGAGAGAGATGCCAACATATTCTAATAAAACTAGGCCTTGGTTTTATTAAGAACCAAGAATTTTTTAATGCAAATGGCAATAGAAAAATCCTTTTAAGCTAAAACTATATGAAGTCATTACCTACTCATGGTAGGATCATAGCTAACATATCACATTGAAATTGCTTCAACAAATATTGAGTCCCTCCTCTGTGGAAGATGCAATATTATGTGCTACACTTCATAAAATACTTTGAATTGCCAGAAAATAGAAACCCTTCCTCAATTTTTGGTTGCTAATGGTTTTGAAAACAAAGCGGGTGATTCATGTAGAGCAATCCATATTAAAATTTAAAATGCATTAAAATTAAATAAAGGGCATACTTCAAGAGCACATATAATTTACATTTGGGTAATAAGAGAATAGATACTTCCTTTTCAGAATTTTCCCTTGGTATTCTATGAGCAATGTCAACTATTGATGCCTTCAGCTTATAAATGTGGTGCAGTCATAGAAACAGAATTTTAAAATCCATTTGCTTGCCCTCATTCTTTCCAAGAAAAAAAAGTCTCTATTGTATGCCTCTTTATCTATTTCCTGATAGTGTCTCTCATTTAATTTTACTGGTACTGATAGTGGTTGAGTGTGTGTGTGTGTGTGTGTGTGTGTGTGTGTGTGTATTTGAGCTAGGAAATGTGGAACGGAGCAATGTGGCAATTCTTGAGCTGTTACATTCTCGTATTACACACACACAAAGGGGATTGCATTAAGATATGGAACATTCCACAAAAATCAATGAAATCCAGCCTAATTTCATGGAAGTGGTGTGTGATAACACTGGAAACCTAAGCTTTCTTACAAGCTAGCATGTTCATGCTCTGCAGAGAGGAGCCCTTAGTCTGGGCTCTATATTCACGCAGTCCTTTTGAATCAGACTTTCAAACTCCAACCCTGATTCAGCTGGTAGAATGCAGGAGACATGGCCTTTGGGGAAAATTTACCATGCAGTTTCTCAATATTATTCTAGCTCTGGGGAAATCCTGGTTCTGACCAGTTCTCCAGGAAAGGGAAAGTGGTGAAGCAATGATGCTCTTCAGTCCCCAGATTTACCTACCAAGTTAGAATCATTGGAGTATGCCCAGCTTGGTAGGGGGAAAGGACATCAACCTGACAGAGCTTTGAAAAATCTTCCTTAGAAAGACAAGTGTGCTAGTGTCAGAACTGTGTCATACAGCACCTTTGTGCGATATGTAAAAAGGCACCCCTCCAGGTAGCCTCACCTCAGGGTGCATGGCCCCAAGAGCGTGGTGCAAGCTGGATTTACCCCCTGCACAACCACCTTCTCCTCTGGGTGCCCTTTCGGAGGGCTCAAACTACATACACAATAGCTCTGAATTTCAGTTTCATTTGCTGTTCTCGTTTCAAATATTATGGACAAAACAGCAACCCCCAGGTTTGAAAGCTTAATATTCTCAATTTTCAGCAGTACCTTGATAACATTCCATTAAGTAAGAGCTGATGATAATAAGCCTCCTGATTACACTCCTGGCTTCCCAGTTTGCCATATCCTGTCTGTTTCAGACACATCATTACCAAGGTTATAAACAGATGTATCAAAGATAAAAACCTTACTTTGAGGCGACTCTTGTAGTGATTTATCTATAAGACATGTCAGAAAATTTCTCTATATTTTCAAATTATTTTAAGCCTGCCTTGGGTGACTTCATGTTACAATCTCTATCTGTTCTAATCTCCAAGTCATTAAATAACCTTGCAAAAGAATTGTTAATGTGCTCTAACATAATTCTAGGGAATTTCTCTTCAGGTCCACGGTGGTTACAAGAAGAAGAAAAAAAAAAGTTAGCACCATACTAGAAAGACATTCCTTTTTAGCTAAGCCACCAACATAACCGACTCCTTCTTTTTCTGTGGGAGAAGAGTCTTTGCAGGGCCAGCCTTGAAGGCATAAGGCCCAGAGAAGTTCATCTCCTTGGAGGCATAAGATTCCTGCCATCTCTAGGCTGCATCTTTGCACTGTGCCTGGAACAGCATAGGTGCATAATGATTGATTTGGGGGTCCAATACCCAATGACCTGGTGACATATATCACCATCTAAGGATTCAGTTCTTTCAGATGTGGAAAATCACCAGTTTTAGCTCAGGTTCGGTCCATGCCTTTAGATACTCAGATTCTGGCACTATTTTACCAATTCTCAAACAGGTTATATTTTTTTTATATATTTGACACAATGGAAATACCTATGATCACATGTGCATCACTGCATAAGCATATCCTGACAGGTCTTTTAAAAAAAATTAATAGCTATTTAATTTACAAAGAATGTTGCTATTATTAAGGACATGTCGGTTCCAATGGATCAGGGCAGCTCATCACATTTTATAAACTGCCAACATGTAGTGACACTTTCCTCTTTAGGGTGAGTTTCATCAAATTGAAGTGCTGGTTTCTGGTTTATAATTCAATCCATTTCACTGACTCACAGAGGGTGGAGTAAAATGACAAAGTCCTTTGGTCCTTCAGTCAGAATTTTTCATATTACCGGGTGATTATGCATTTATCTTCTTACCACATGCGGTGCTATGTAAAACCTTAGTCAATAATTACCACCCTGCAACTGACTTGTTCTAGAACTGCCCTCACATAAATATGTCGGATCAGAGGAAACAAATAAAGCATAAGACTGTCATTATACTGAGAAAGGTTGGAGGGACAGGGCAGGAGAAAATATCATGGCCCTGCCAGCTACAACCCTGCCCCAAAGGAAATCCAGCAATTCTCCATCCCCAGGTGCATTACCTACCAGCTGCAATTACTGCCTGTCGTAAAGGGATGCAAAACACCAGCCAGACACAGCATAGCAAAGCTCCCGTTGTACACAGGAAGATATATAAATATGGAAAACCAAGTGCTATTACTGTTGAAAGAAGAAATTAACTCTTTGTGCTGGCAACTTCTTGAACTGGTTAATTAGGTGTAGACTTTAGCCTTCCTCCCTCTCCTGCACCCCTTACTTTAGACTAGATGGGTTCATACAGCTGTTGAAGTGCATTTAGGAGTTAAGGCTTTTTCAGTGTAGCCACAGGGACTCAGAGAGCACTGCAGTTGTGTGGCAATTGGGAATTCTAGAGGTGCAATGATTTAACCAAATTATAAACTCTCTGTAGTGCTTTTTGTGTTTAATGTATGTTCTTTTCTAGTTAAGCCTATTTAAAATAGGAGCAGTTTAATTTCGAAAAGATTGTTGATTTAATGTTTGCACATATGCACAAACCAAGTATAGTTAATTGTGGAGCATCTGTGCCAATAAATGGTAGAGTAATGATTGAAAATGAAGGCATTAAAAGAATCCTGTATATTTCTCTGTGGAAAGCGTTTCTGGGTTTATATTTAACAATGGATATGTCTGAATTCTGGGCTTTTGAAATACTTCAAACGAAATAACAAAGCTCCAATTCTGAAAAAGGTGGCGGACTTGCCATCTTCCCCATTCCACACCCCTCCCTGCTCTTCTCGCTCCGTGCAAAAACCTGGCCATGTTGCCAGTCGAGCACAGGCAAGTGAGAAAGTGGCCACAGACAACTGGCCTGTTTATTGTCTACTTATGTACGTATAAAAAGAATTACGCATGCACACCACCGCAAGAGCACTCTGTTTCTCAGAGGCAAAGTCTTCCTCTCATCTATTCTTTTTCGCCCCGGGAGTGGGAGAGCAGGAGGCATGTAATTTCTTCTACTATGGCATTCACCTACCTTGGTTATTCTAACTTAAGGTCTTTTGTCAATGTTTATTTTGAAAAGCAATAAAATAATAAGGTAACAGTTCTGCTGTATTTTTGTTGCGTTTTGATTTTCCTTAATCCCGAAGAAGGCTCCTTCAGAATTTTAGAATTCAATAGCTCTGCAAAGGTATTGAGTACAAATCCAATCATTTTGTTCATTAATGCAAGGCAACATTTCTCAAGCCCTTTCGCTCAGAATACTAGTTCTTAGAGATGTTAATAGATTTAGCATGAAATCAAGTTTTTCAAACCAAGTAAGTTGGGAAGCATTTTCTTCTGGATAACCTTCTTGAAATTCCTTGTTGAATGTTCCCATAACAAAGGCTCATGAAAGTACTATTGTAATGAAACTATTTCTTCGTTGAACCATGGCTTCCCAAACTTCTTTGACAATAAACTTTTTTTGAGAAACACCTACAAGCATTTTGTAGAACTAATGTCAACAAAACACATTTTTGGATAACACTGTTGTTTAAAGAACAACGGGAGTGGGCGAACTAATATATCTCTACGCAAAAGAAAAAATCCACACAAAAACGCAGAGTATTTTAATCATACTTTAATACTTCGGGTTGGAAAAAAACTTGTTATAAGTCTCTAGAAGAGTAAATCTGCGAGCAAGCAATATTAGGGTTATAATTTTAAATGAAAATGGAATATATAAATGTACCTTCATACACTTTATTTTTATTGGTGGCCCGTTTACTCTTTTCTTAGAATGATAATAGTTTTCCTTTTTTTCCCTATCATTTGGATTTACCATATTGAGTGCAGACTATACTTAAAAAATTAAGAAACTACAATATTAAATTCTATTTCTAAAGCAGTGAATTATATACCTGGCCAAATTTTTCCACTGATTTTTATTCTGTGACCTATTAAAATAGTTCAGATTGAAAAAAAGTCTCTTTTCTTCCAAATTCTTATGATTGAAATATGGATATTCCATGAGCATATTTTTCTGAAATCTTTTGGAGTTTGATATTTTCACAGGATCTCCACCATGCAATAATGCTTGTTTGCTTACTTTAGAATAAACATGCTTGAACGGATCATTCGCAGCTCTTAATAGGAGGAACCAGATCTGAACACCTGAACAAAACCCTGGTTGTCATGACAAAATGTTGGTTATATGTTATTGGATAACGGTAATTACCATGATCCCGATAATGGAAACTTTTGCTTTCTCAGGGTGAGCCTTTCCAACCTGCATTTCATTCTTGGTTTATTATGCACCTGAGCAGAGACTTCTGTTTCTCTTTATCCCGCTGTGTGCTTCCAGCCCCTTGTCGTGGCCTGGGCTCCTCTGGACCCTTGTGACCTCCAGGACCACTCTGGGCTCCAGGTTCCACACTCAGCACTGCTCACATGAGCCATCTCACAGATCACCCTGGTCAGCTCATGCATCTCCGGTCCACAGCTTGCCTCCCATTCAACTTCTTACGTCTACAGTGTCTAGAATCACAAGTACAGCAGTAAATTAATAATGTTAACGGACTGACTTTAAAGAGGCGTCGATTTTTAAATTGGGATAGATAAAGCTAAAAAGAGAAAAAAATAAGGGGCTTGAGCCTAGGGAAAATACCTATTCTTATCTGCCAACTCATTTATTTTCCTGAGAATCATTAACATATATTTTAATTTGTCTTTCCTTAGCAACCATCTCTTATTTGGCATCTGCCCACCACGACACATTTTGCCTGGAGATTTTGGTAAAAATACCCAAGAGAGGAGGACTCAGCTCAATTTCTGCTCTCATATTTCTCCTTCTTACTAATTCTATTGGGGCCAGCGGGTTTGAATGCTCTGCCTAGTCTGCTGGCATTCACAGGTTGATCTGAAGAAACCTGACGGGGGAGCTGAGACTCAGGGAGTCTATGAGGTCAAAACTATTTTCATAATAATGTTAAGATGGTCATTATTAACTGCTTTTTTCTCTCACATTTTCTCAAGAGTACACATGTTTGGAAACCTACCGCAAATTTCTATCAACAGAAATTTCGGATAGAAAGAACAAGTTGTCCAGGTTTAACTAATGGAAGTCATCAGGCTATGTGCTACATAATTTTACATATGCAAATATTAATTGTTACCACAACCCTAGGAGACAGATACAATGTCCATTTTGCCAATGAGTAAATTGAGGTTTAAGAGATGAATTTGTACATCTGTGACCTGTACAGCCCCACACTCCCCAATGCCAGAATTTGAAACTGTTTATCACCAATGGTTTTACCTTCACAACTCTACAATAACATTCGCCTGAATAATCCTGAATAATCATGTTATCTTCCTTTTAAAAAAGGGCTAGCAGCCATATAAAAAATTGTGTGATAACAAAATTTGAGTCTTTACAGTTAGGGAATTTGATGTGGTATTCTGTCTGACTGTGGGTAAGTACAGTAATTTTCTATTAATTTCTGTGCAAGCCATCGATTAGAATTCCATATCTTCTTGGTCATTTTTTTAGAAAATCAGAATTTCCAAGACTGAAATCTCTCAAAATATGAGATCTATTCTGTGATGCTGGTTACCTGGCTTGATGTGCACAAGTTGGGGATGCCTCTAAGTGAGGTTGGTTTTATATGGTCTTTGACATTTAAGACTGGCAGGACAGTCATTTTCTACTATACTTGGAAATGCAACCAGAGAACACTGAACAATGGGGCGCCCAAAAAAATAAATAAAAATTTCAAAAGTGCTGTCTGAGCATCTCACAAAGATCAAAGAGTTTAGTGATATTTTTGCTAGGCTTGTGTTTTATGATATCAGAGTGTCTCTGCCTTATTGATCATTCGTCTGGACCTGCCAATCAGCCAATATGGGTCAGATGTCTCTAAGACTAAAAAAAAAAACAAAACTTTTTTTTTTTACACTAAGCAGATACTGATTAAATGGCACCAACTAATTGATAGCACCTATTCTGTCTGCTTGGTTTCCCAGCTGCCATGGATTTTACAGTTGTGTATATTAGCTTGCTAATTAGCCTTTTAATGAGTTTTGCCTACATGGGTAATTATTCTGTATATTGGTGGTGATGATGGCAAATGTTCTTTGACCATTGCTACCGCTGACAATAAAATCTGCTATATAGATGTTTTTAGTTAGGCACTTAAGAAGTCTTCTAATTTCATGTCTTGGTTTCCTTCAATAATAAACTCTTCTAAAGGCTTTGTATCGTATTGGAAGTGGCTAATTTGAACATCTCTTTTCTAAAAATGTGCGTTACAGAGTTCAACTGACTCTGACTCTGACTCCATTTGAATAACTCACTGTATGGCCTTCATAAGAAAGTTCACTGGGGCCCATTGTTTGGAACATTATTGATTTAACATTCATTAAAAGACTCATAAAAACATACTTCCTGCATGTCCAGGGCATAGTGTTTAAGCTGTAAATATGGCAATATGGGTGTAAATATTGGCTCAAAACTCTTCTTTGAGTCATTTACTTCCTTTATTGTCTCTAAATCGCCATTCTCTTCTGTTTAGCCTGGACCTTTCTCAGTCTCCAAATGTGCTTTCTGAATTCCCAGTGGCAGTTTTGTTGGGATTCTTCCCAAAAGAGTCAGGGGGCACCGAACTGGGATCATTTTTGTTCTCACTCTGTTCCAGACACTCCGTAGCGGCTGAACACGAAGACGGCACTCCGCTGGGATGACCTTTGATTCTTGGCAGAAAATAGCGATTTCACTGAGGGAATTCACTCTGGTTGATGAGTCTCTAGTGTTTGTTGAGATCTCTGTGGAAACAAACATTCAGAGGGGCTTTGTGGAACAGTCCAGAAATAATTGAGTAAGTCAGGAGACCCCTACCTGACCCCCTGCAAAAAAATGTCAGGTTCCACTTTTCTTTTTAAGGACTCCCTAATTGATGCCCTTGTATAAATAACTGCTGTTTCCCAGCACTTTCTCTTTTCCCTTTTACTAAGAAAAATACAAAAGAAAAGTCAACCGAATCAAGACATAAATTCATTTTTACAGCTGAATAAGCTTTGTCTTTGGTTGTTTTAAAAATGAAATAAATGGGAAAATATTTGTTAGAGAATAATAAACACGCCCAGGTATTTGCTGCTCTTCTCAGGCTGGGCTAAGATTGAAGTGGCTCGGAAGACCACCTGTGTTTCTTGGTGCAAGCCCAGCAGAGCTTCAGAATTTGTATAGTTGGTTTCAGTCCAGCGACCTGGCTACATTCTTGGATCTCTTACTCAACATGAGGCATCGAGATCACTGGAAACTTTAACAAAAACATCAACAACTAGAAGAGCCAGTTAGCCTATGGTTTGACCCCCAGCCTGCACACCCTTACATCAATCTACTTCTAATCTTCTGGGAAATTAGTTCAGCCTTCAAGGCAGGAACAGGGGGCAACCTGAGGGTACAGCTGCTCGGTCTCCCATAGGAGATGAAGAATCTACAGTCACCCAAAGCACACAGTTAGATGGTTGCTTTTTAATCTGCTTTCCACTTGGCAGAAAGGATGCCTCCATAATAACCCTAAAAGCATCAAAGAAAAAGCAGCACACTCTGTAGCATTCCACGATGGAATCCAATAAAAGAAACATAACTCAGAATCATTTCAGAAGCAATTAATAAATTGCTACTCAGAAGCAGCTCCTCAAGCTTGCTCTTCAACCCAGTAATCTAAAACACATCCTGAAAACAGTAGCTGAGGAGGAAGGAAAAAGATAACAAATCTTATTTTCCACTTGTCCTTTGGTATACTTCAAAATAATTTGGATACTTTCTGAAGTAGCTATTTGGATGTTTTCACTCTAGTTACTAAGTATCTTCTTAGTTTAACTATCTTTATCTAAGAAGATGCTAAAATGGCCATATCAACTTTAATAGTAGGAAAAGTGAGCTATAGACGGAGTCAGTATCACCGTTGAGCCAGCCAGCCTAGGTTTCAGGACCCCTGCCCAACTGTGTGAGCCCAGACAAGAAGTTTAACCCCTTCTAGCCTCAGAGTTCTCATTTGAAAATGAAAAGATAGGATAAGATTCTGGTTTCCCACAGTATGTTTTATGAACACACTGGCTTAATAGGTATTATGTGAAAAAAGAATTTTAGTTTTATTTACATTTCAGAAATGTATTAAAGTTAAATGTAGTTTTATGACAGAGTTGATCATATCTTTTAATATACTAACTACTATCATAATGTGGGGGTTATCATGTGTAGCAGTATCTAAACTTATTTGACCACAGGACTCTTAGTCATGGAACATCATGGGAATAGCATAATCTAAGGTTGCTTCCAGCTCTTATATTCCTTTTTTCAATCTAAGTCGCTAATTGCAAATTGGCATGTATACAAAGGTCATCATCACAGCAATTATTAATCATCGAATGATGTACTTCACAGGTGGATGCGTAGGAACATGGAACAGAGCAGACATATATAAAATCCTACCGCAGTGGGAGGGTTTTTCTATTCTCCATCATTCTTCTCACCCTTGGGGGCTGATCTCTCATGCATACAAGGCCTTGTTGGAGAGATAGGTCCTAGGACTCATCTTAACGTAAACTGGTATTACTCATTGCTGGTATTGTTCATTGCAACCTGTTATTCTCCTCGCCTTCCCTATGGGGTAATAAGGTCTAGGTAATAGAAAAAGTCTGTTTCTCTGCTCATCATTATATCTACTACACATGTATCATTTCTTCGGAAAATAAATTTTATTTTTAAATACCTTAAAGTAATAGCCTCAGTTACAGCCTTATACTTTAACTAGAATAATTTCTTCAATCTAATGTTCATGTATGACTGACCTATTTGTATGACTCATTTGAATTTTACAAATTTCTTTCTCCTTACTATGATTATAACTAAGCATCTCAGGTTACAAAAGCAGTAATGATAGTAAGCATGAACCGATCGAATTGTCTTTCTAGTGACAATTCTGTTAGTGTGTTTTCTTATCTCAATTGTCTTCTTCTCCCAAATTGTAAAAGGTATAAAAATGATCTGTGATTACTTTATGTATATGATAAAGAATATAAAGTTAATTAAAATTTTAAGTAGATTAATATTTTAATTATAAATTTAAACATATAATTATAAATAAAAACACATTATAAGCATTTTTCCTTGTTAACAATTATTTATTACCTCACTTTAATGATTAAATCCATGTGTGGTCGTGCTGAGACTTATTTAACACATGGTGGCTGTGAAAATGCTCTTCTCAAATCTCCTGTTGCATGGAGCGTAATTGATGGCTTCAGCTGCTGCTCTCTGAATCCACTACTGAATCTGAGCAAAGGTCACATTTCCCATGAGCATTCCTGAGAGACAGAGGACTTCTTTGATAGGCAACTTTGGCTTAAGGACTCTCTATCAACCATATCAAAACCAGTCAGCTGTACTACTCTGTAAGATTCTTCCACCTAAACTTCCTTCCTTCCCTCTCTCTCCTCACATGGGTGAGACCTGCATTGTGGTCTGATGGCTCTCTCCATTTTCCCTCACTGGCATTTGGCCTAGTAAATCTCTTGTATCACTAATTTTATCTTGGCTTCTGTTTTTCAGAGGAGCTGAACTAAGATGAACCAATACCCTATTTTTGGACATATAAGTTATTTCAAGTTTTTGCATTTGCTTGTTTTCAGTAAATAGCATTGTAATGAAATTTCTTATAAGATGTGATACATGACCATTATTGATTCCTTAATACATAGTCTTGGCAGTGTAATTGCTTGTGGCACAGAAAATATAATTTTTAGAGCTTTTGATACTTATTGAAAAATTGCTGTCCAGAAGTTATTCTAGTTTGCATAACCAAAGCAAATTACTTGTTTCCTTTGGGTCATTTGTACTTTTTCTTAGTGAGAGGTTTATATATTAAGGGCAATAAACTTAGTGAAACGATTTTAAATGTTAGCAATTATTGACATAAATAATCAATTTCAACCCTATTAAGCAAATACCACCTACCGTAATAAAACTTAAACCTCCTCCACATTCATGGATAGGCACACAAATTCACAATATCTTGAAAATATTGTACATGGTATTATTAAATTGAGAAAAGCAAAATAGAAAAATTTATCTTGTGGAAGAATTCCTATGGAGCTGATAATGTGGAGCGGCTTGGTCTCCTAGTGCTGGTAAATCATGCTGGTGAGCAGCTAACAAAATCTGGCCAGAGATAGCAGAGGAATTTTGTGTGGGCATGTGCATTCGTTTACTTTCCAAAATAATCCCATCTGGGTGCATGAGAAATGTTCTATCTGTTTCAGCTCATTAGGAGACAAGATTCAAGCAAACACACTCATTGATTTAACATGCTGGATCCGTGAGAAATGAGTCATCCATTGCAATTTGCTACACCAAGTTTGGAGATGGAAGATGACCCACATGCATTTTCTGAGTTGCCCATTAATTTAGAGCTTAGAAAACCATAATATTTTATTGGCTGCCTCTAAATCGGGCACCCAAAGCAATTAGAAACGTGGGGAGTGGGAGGGAATAAATGGTTTCAAGCTCAACTCTAATTTTAATTGATTCTTTCATCATTGGGGTCAAAGAGACATCACTAATTTAAAGTAAAATGGCCATATACAAAGATATCTTATAGAATTCTTAGTTTCCTATAGTTTGAGTCTTACTCAAAAATAGGCTTCAAAAATATACTTTAAGTAAACAGTTTAGAGGTTGCACCATTTCCCCATGTAAACAATGTTTGTTTCCTTGTTCATTTCTACATATAACTGTGTAAAAACCAACTATTGTATTCCCAAGTGAATAACGAAAAATCCTACTAAGCCCATAATGGACTGTATAGGAACTACGAGGAGTTACAAAGAAGGCATGAATCCCCACCCTTAGGGTCTCCCTGACTAGTGGAAAACAAATGAAAATGCCTAAAAACCATTTAGGTCCATTTAAAAGCTCCAAAGTATCAACTTACTTTTAAGGGGCACTAATAGAGAGGGAGCTTAACATTTGCATTACTGACTTGAGCAAAACAAAGGAAATGAAACCCTCGAGCCTATTAGAAGGACCAGTGAAAGATGTAGCCCTTCGGAATGTTACATATTCATTTTCCTGGAAAATGCCTGCTATTTTAACTTTTAGTGAATCTCTTGAAGCAATAATCTATGATGATGAGAGTGTTAATATCTTTACAACAAATCTCTCCATTTTCACTCAGACTTTTAGACCATTAATGATAGGTATGTGATTGTGTGTGTGTTGTTATTTTCATTGTATGGTGTATACTGCTGTTAGAAATATTTTCAGTAATGGTATAGTGACACCAACTTCTTTTAAATCAATTGTATAAAATTGTAAGCAAAACCACTCGAAATAGCATGAAGAATGTAAAAGCTTATATTTCTATATAATCAACCAAAGCACTTATATTGAGGTTTTTTTCAGGACCAAGTAATTTAAAATAATGGTTTCTTGATTTAAATTGTGATGACGGAAATGTATCTTTTTATCAAATCCAAAAGTCAATTGAGGACAAGCTGCCTGTTTGCCAATTTAAATTGCCCCTCAAATTTGGATTGGATAATTATTGTTCACTTTCTGTCTTAAACTATTAAATCGATAGCTTCAGTGTGCAAAGTTAAAGATTATTATATAACTATCCCTAAAATGAGTATTTTCAGGAGAAAGAAGAGTTTGCATGTTGCGGCTGAATAATGGCCTCCCAAAGATGTCTGTGTCCTAATCTCTAGAACCTATGATTGTGTCACATACACGGCAAAGAGGGAATCAAACTTGCAGATGGAGGTAAGTTTGCTAATCAGCTGACCTTAAAATAAGGAGATTATCCTGAATTATTTGGGTGGCCTCAATGTAATCTGCAAGGGTATTTAAATGGGGAAAAGGAAGCAAAGGAGTCAACCAGATCCAGGAAATGGCATCACGAGAAAGACTAAACTGGCCACTGCTGTCTTTGAAGATGGAAAGGCCCCATGAGCCAAAGAATGCAAGTAGCTCCTAGAAACTGAGAGAGGCAAAAAAAAAAAAAGGATCTTCCACTAAGGCTTGCAGAAAGGCGTGCAGCCCTGCCCACACCCTCATTTCAGCCCAGTGAAAGCCATTCCAAACATCTGACCTCCTGAACTATAAGATAGCAAATTTGTGTTGTTTTAAGCTATTAACTTTGTGGTAATTTGTTACAGCAGCAATAGGAAGATAATACGCTGTGTCATCACTCAGTCATTGGGGATTTTCAAAGGTAAAGATGTGTGAGTGTGTGTGTGTGTATTTTATATGCATATATATAATATGTACATATATATGTTATATATGTACACATGCACACATAAGATTGTGTGTGTATATTTGCAGTGTTAGTAAATCTGAGCTTTTAATCATGACGATAAGCTAAATTCTCTAAATTCAGATAAAGTTCTTATGAATGGTTCTTTTTAGGGGAGTATAATCCAGTAGTAATATCAAATTACTTAGGAAATCTCAAATCTTAAAAAGTAACTCACTTCTATTAACTTTGAGGAGAGCTATATAATTAAAAACTCATCTCTGGGGAAAATAAAGTCCAGTTCCTCTAGACTGAGTGTTTCAGGCAAGAAGCTGCCAGAGGACATCCTCCATGTAAAGAACAAGGAAGGCTTAGTGTCAGGGAAAGAAGAGATCCAATACAAGAGCGACAGAAAGGAATCCTTGGGTCGTACTGAAGAGGGAGCCCGAGATGACAGTGGAGCACCAGATGTGAGGGAGGCCAGTCCATAACAGAGAGGTCAGTTTTCTCCAAGAGAGGCATTTTTTAAAAATGAAACTAATAGAATAATTACTGATGCACTGGAGGCACAAATTTAGGCTTGGATTAATTCCAATTATTAATTACATGGGGGGTAAAAAGTACAGAAAAGACACAGAAATTACATTACACTGTAGAATTTAGTTGCCAATAATGTGTTCACAATCACATACAGAACACTGAAGATTGAACTAACCAGTGTTACAATATAGCTAACCCATGCATCACTTAATGATGAGGATTTTCTGAGAATTGCATCATTAAGCAATTTTGTTGTTATGTAAACATCATAGAGGGCACTTTCACAAACCTAGATGGTAGTGCGTACTACACACCTAGGCTAGATGGTACAGCCTATTGCTTCTGGGCTACAAACTGTATAGCATGTTACTGTATAAAATGACACGAGATTAAATCAAGCACAAGAGAAAATAATGCAATTGAGAGACATGGTAAATGTGAGATGTATGAGGCTCTGGCTGGCCTAACACAGCCTACTGTTGTACAGCAATTTTTTAAATAAGTAGAGTACCCTCTAAAATAATGATAAAAATATAGTATAGTAAATACATAAACTAGCAATATAATCACTTATTATCATTAGCAAGTATTATGTACTGTACATATTGCATACACCACACTTTTCTATGACTGGCAGCGTAGCAGCTTTGTTTACACCAGCATCACCACGAACACGTGAATAAATGCATTGTGCTACGACCTTATGATGGCTACAACATCACTAGGCAAAGACAGGGGGTCTTCCCTCTTTTATGATCTTATGAGACTACTGTCACGTACACAGTCCGCCACTGACCAAAACATCGTTATGCAGCACGTGACTGTATGTTAGGAGAATGGGGCATGGGAGGGTTGTTTGTGTGGAAGATGGGGTATGAAAGAGACCTAAATCCTTATTTCCCAAAGCGGCGAGTTTATAAATAAAGCCAAAGTGAATCAGTAATGTCTACAACTTCAAAATCTAGGCATAGAAAAATAAAAATACATTTGGAGGTAAATACCAAAAGAACCAGTTATGTGAGTTGGAAAGTGGCTTCCAGTGGAGGGAAAGGTAGCGCAGCATTGGGTGGCCATGCATCTCACGGCCTTGTACGACTGCACCAGACTTTAGATTGCATGCATGTGTATAATTGTATTCAATAAACAACCTAGTAAAATTGAAATTTTACCTTTAAAAGACCAATGAACAGTGTATTTTAATAAGGACCCACACCTCCCACCTCTGCTAAGCCCAAAGCCTTGATCTAAGAGTTGTTGTTGTTTATACAAATTAGCCCTCAGGCCTATTTCTCAAACTCTCCCAGTGAATTCACCACAGGACAAAGAGGTCCGAAGGTTTGCATTTCGCAAAGAGGGTCATTAAGCACACCTCATCCCCTAACCCCTCTGAGACTGACATCCATCGTTCATATACTCAAAAGCCAGATAGAAATCAAAATAGTTTGTATGTTAGTTGTATGCCTGGACTGGAAAAGATTTGGCTTTTCAGTTCAAGAGCCTTCTTTCAAATTCCCCCCAAACCTAGACCGAGAATCCCCCATGGGGAGAATCTGTGAAGCAGCATGTCTAAGTCTACTGAAAGGGTACATTCGTCAGGGCCCAAGGCCAGATGGGCCTCTGCCCTCTCTTTAGGTAGTAGGTGCTGGGCCTTGAGCAGGGTGTGCTTTGCACGGGAGGGTTAGAAGTAGGACAAGTATGCGCCCACCTTCCAGGGAGACGAGACTGAAAAAGAGAGAGGCCTGGGGCAGCCGAGCTACACCTGCGCAGTCTTCTTCCTCTACCTCTGCACTTGCTCCTGTGATTTTGAAGGGTAATGGATGAAAGGAAACGTGGAAGCTTTCTCCCCAATAGTTCCAAGAAGTTAGAAGTTCTTGCCTTATGAGGTGAGAATAAAGGGAGCAGGAGAAACAGGTCTCTCTTATACGGAGAACTGGAAAAGGACAAGTAGCTGCTATCAAAGGATATGTATTGAGTTAATGCCCTACACCAGGCATTGAATGCCAGGCTTGTTGCAGTTCCTATGCTTTGCAAACTCTGACCTCTCAGTAAAACTTACTGACTCACTGATTCCTAGCCCCCTGACGACCTGAAGCTTGTTCCATTCTCTCTCTTTGTTTCTCATTTTTGTTCTGGGAGTATTCTCTCCTTTTCAAATCTGTCTGCACTATCTATTCAACATACTTCTAAAGCAACCCAAAGCTGAAACAACAGCCAAGCGCTAAAAATATAAGCTAGCAATAAGGAAACAAACAGGTACGTTTTATGTTATGTTGTGGTTTCATAATACTTTGTCTATTTTGCAGCTAGTAACAAAGCAAACAAATAAAAATTTTCTCTATTACTCCAAAAATACCATTCATGCCTTTTAGAACATTTACACTAGAAGAAAGCTCTTTCTTTTGAAATCATTTTCTTCCTATAAATCAGAAACAAAATTATTTCATGAAGTAAAGTTTTAGCTGCCCTATCATTATGATAACGTATAAATCTAGAAGAAAGGACAAAGGAAGGCTGTCCGCATCGAGGTGAACTCTCTGAGGAAGCAGAGGTGGCCTTCTATGTAGCCTAGTCAGCCGATGCAAATATACCACATGCTGGAAAACAGGCTAGAGCACCGGGAGAAAGTGAAGAGATGCAGAGTTTAGTTTAGCATCAAATGAGATTCCAGAAGTCAATTATATAGAAAGTAAGAAGAAGCAGCAAAAACGAAGAGTTAAAAGTCACTTTCCTCTGAGTTCTCTCCTAGGACACAGTAGTGCAAAACTAAAATAGCCCAGTGCATTTGCCAACAGAGTAAGGAAAATACCTAAATGACTACCCTTCCTTGAGTACCCACTGTACACCAGGCACTAGACAGACACGGTCTTGAGTTCTCACAAATGAAGGCTGAGTCTCAAGCTGATTAAAAACTTGTCCAAGGTCACATGGCTGTTACATACCACAGTCAGGATCCGAAATTTGACTCATCAGATGGATAGATTCCAAAGCCATGCCTCTCTACCATTTCCAACTGCCTATCAATGTGTTAAATAGGCATTTGAAAAACATTTGTCAAACTAATAAATAATACATACACTGGAATATTACTCAGCCATAAAAAAAAATGAAATCTTGCCATTCGTGACAACATGGCTGGACTTTGAAGGTATTATGCTAAGAGAAATAAGTCAGAGAAAGACAAATACCATGTGATTTTACTTATACGTGGAATCTAAAAAAAAAATAAAATAAAATAAATGAACAAGCAAAACAGAAACACACTCATGGATACAGAGAACAAATTGATACTTACTAAATGGGAGGGAGATAGAGACAATGTGTGAAAAGGTGGAAAGGGTTAAGGAGTACAAACTACCAGTTATAAAAACAATCATGGGGATATAAAGTACAGCACAGGGAATATAGTCAATAATGTTATAACAATATATGGTGCCAAATGTATGGGTACTAGAGTTATCAGGGTGATCACTTTGCAAGGTATATAAATGTCTAATCACTATGTCATACAGCTGAAATTAATATACAGTTGCATGTCAACTGTAATTAAAAAAGAAAATTTAAAAAACTAATGAATAAATATTAGAAGGGAGTCCAGGAAAAAGGGCCCCCAAAATATGAATTACAACTATTAGTAGGAGGAAGGAAATCAATGTACATAAGTCTTGGGTAAAGACTTCTGCATTTTTGGAAGAATGTACACCTGAATGTGAGAGTTAGTTCATGTATAGAGAAATAAAGATGAGGCCTATGAGTAAAGAAAAGTTGCTAGACAGTAACAACTATTATTTTAAAGAATAATCTCCCTAGGTCAGTAGTGGAAGCCATCAAAAGAACATTGAAAACCAACTGAAAATATTAATGGGAATTTTGAAAAAGAACAATAATCCTGGAAGCAAAAACATAAATTGTTATGTTGATTCTATTTATTTTAATGGTGTTATACTGTAGAATTCACATGGCTCCTAGTAAACTCAAGACCATATAATATAATTTCCTTATATGCATTGAACTTTATCATAAGGGCAAGTAATAGAATATATATTTCAGCATCTTAAGTAAAGTTAACAAATGATAATACTTATCTCTGTAGATATTAGATACTAATAATATTGCTTATTTATGTAAGTGCCAAATGCTTTTTAAATCTTAGTCCTACTTAAATTAATACTATCCATTAATTCTATCTTAAGACATTAAGTCCTAGGGTTTAATTATATATCTTAGGTTGTTTCCTTATAACCAGTTTTACTTGTCTTTAATTGGGTCTTCTTTTGTTTGAAAGAAGCCTGATCACTCTCATTAAATTCGTTGCCTTCTTTAATTAAGTTAGCTGACTATTAAATCTACTGCATTATCAATTCCATGATCTCCCCTGTGCCTAATACCATCTTTGATGCTATATTCCTTAAGAAGTAGGATTGTCTTTCACCAATAATGTGGTATAGGAGGAATGTGGGGTTTCCATTCCCTTTTCAATGGTCCACCTTTCCTACTGAGTATTCTCTTCCTCTCCCATCACTTCCAACGCCAGATCACTGGAGTCAGCATCACCTCCAAGTCCTCCACAAATGTATCCTCTGGCATATAGATTTACTCTTGCGATGCCTGAGCATCATTCCAAGTATATACTGAGTCCTCACAGAACAGTCTTGTCAGACATGATCCCTGTCTTCCAGAAGTTTGACCCTTTCCAGCCTTATCTGCCACTTCTACAGATTTCTTCCATTTAAACTGGCCTACTTGCTTTCCCCTGCTATAATTTGGCCTCATCTCCTATATTCATATGGACTTTTCTACTTAAGGCGCTTTCCCTTCCCAAAGTCATCAAGGTCCAATATGAATGTCACATCCGCCATGAAACCTTCCCTGTTCTCTTCTCTGTAATTTCTGTCCCTTCTAAACTTCCTTATCTGTATGTCCTTTAAGTTAGTTATCAGCCCGTCCTTTATTCTAATATTTCATGTCTTCCACATAGTAGAGCTTAATAAATGTTTGTTGATGGAATGAATGAATGAACGAATGAATAAACAAATTTATAGTGTTGATCTCAGTTGAGCTTGCAAGAGTTACAGGTCTTATTCCTCCACTGGAAAGAGAACAGAGGTGTCAGTATGCATATTTGTATCCTTCTGGCACCTTTTAGAGTAAATCCCACAAAATAGACACTTACTGCATGTCTACTAATTCAAAATAAAGATAATATTCTGATGGAGACTAAGCAAATGAGTGCTGTGAAAAGGGTGGACTGTGAGAATATGGTTATAGCAGCAATGTTAAAGAATATATAAATTCCTTTTAAGATATAACTCACCAATTGCCCTGACCTTCCTACATCGACGTAGCATTCTGAACTCAATTTAAAAAAAATAATAGAGTGGCCCCAGAGATATGGAAGGGAGATTAATGAGTCTTGATTCTGGGACTATGAAGAGGTCATATCTCTTTACCACCATTTAGGGACACTATAAACTGGTCTGAGAGATGTGGCAAGAGAAAAGCTTTCTATACCGTGTTCTCTCATGTTCTCTTTGTCTTCCCAGGATCTATAGGCCTGCAAGGAATAATGGAGCAGAAGTTGCTGCCTTAGTGGGCACACAGTGGTCAGTTCTTAATGGGCTTGGTGCCTTTAAATAGCTTCCGCGGTCATGTGGTGGGAATAAGCAAGTCCATAGTGTCATGGGAAGAACTTGATCTGAAGAATCAGACCTATCTCAATTTGAATCCTGGATCTAATACTTTTTAAAAGTCATTCCACTGGAGTCTCAGCTTTCTCGACTAAAAAAAAAAATAGGGATAATATCTTCTACCCATATGAACATTAGCAATATTTGAAGATAAGTAGATAAATGGATAGAAAGACAAACATTCTCTACAACAAAACCTAACATTCCATAAAAAAAAAAGATATAATGTTTTTAACTTTGTCAGGAATCTTAATTGGAATAGATCCCATATTTACCAAATTTAGAACCTAAAGTAATTTACGATCTTAAACAAACACTGAGACTAGTATAAGTTTATCAAAGCTCTGAGGCTCCCCAGACAACTGTGCTAATACTAAGTAAATCAGAGATCAGGGCAGTAAATATTTATAGCAAATACAAGCCATGGAAAGCTCTATTGTGTCTTAGAAGTGAAGAGTGAGTGACTCATATGTTGCTACATGCTCAGACAAAATGGAGTTGAGGAAGAAATCTCTTTTTTTTCCAATTACTCAGTAAAGCTTTGAGAAAGAGGTGAAACTGGGGAAGGAAAGGACCTAGTTCAGCTAAGAATAGGTGGTGTTTCCAGGAATAGGGTTTGAGGATTAAAAGCGAATAAGAAATTGATTAACTTATCTAACTGGGACTGCAGAATAGAAAGAAAAATAAGAAACATTTGGGTTTCTTTTCCTGGTATGTGCTTACACAATCTCTCTGAACCACATTCTATCATTTACTCATCTATTCATTCATTTATTAATTTATTTGTTCATTCATTCATTCACCTATTCAGTCATTTAATAGGTATTTAGCAAAACTGCGTGCTAAGCAACAGTGCTGAGAACATCATAGAGATCATTGTGAACTCCACTGTAGTGGGGAAAACAATCTCTTGAGTGTATAATTGTGAAAGGAAAGATATATTCCATAAGAAGACCTTCAGACTGCCCCTCTTATATAAGTAGGGATATGACTAGTTACCTCTTCCGTCGCCAAAACTGATTGAATGATAAAAGTCACTTTGCCAGTTTGCGCTTTGCAATTTGGCAAAGGTCATCAAACAGAGAACATTGCCTATTTCCAATATTCAGCACATCTAACATCCCTGAAGGTCTGGCTCTTATCTGTGCATGCACTTGTCCCCACAAGCCTGCACTTAGTCACACACACACATGCCTGGGAGTGGCACAAAGCACTCAGGGAAATGTGTACATTAAAAAATTTTCTTGGGAAGTTATCATGAAATTAAGGTCAATATGCAAATAATTGTATAAGTATTTGCCCTTTTTAATGAGAAAACAATACTAAGCTATTAACCCTTAGGGACTAAATTTTTTCTTTCTTTCCAATGGTTGGTTTTCCTTTAAATCTACAAAATAAAGAAATTTTCATATATTTTAAATAGGAAAACAATGAGTTCTTATGATTAATTTTTTTAATTTCCAGTAACTCAAAATTATTTATATGCTGAAACTACAGATCTTTCCTCCTTGTGTTTTGAGTCACTCATCTCAGATGGTCACACTCCTTAAGGATGAACATTTTTATTAATTTCTGGAAATTTCTTTTTATATAAGGGTATCTGGAGTTCTCCAAGAGCATTAGAACAAGACTAGTCTGTTCTTAACGTGACAAATGGCATGGTTTCTATGTTGCCCTTCTCCATTCAGGGTCAGATAACATACGAGTTGAGATGACTCACGGTTTCCCGACACTGGTGGAACTAGTTTACATCTGCAGCCCCTTAAATACCGACAGAGATGAACCTGATTCTCACCAAGTGCAAGCAACCTTTAGAAGATCTTATTCTAGATAAGTTTAGCAGTAGAATGACATAAGTTAAAATGAGAAAAGGAGCTCAGAAAGCCATTGTGTTAACCCCATGTTGTCCCCAGGCAAGTCAATATTTAAATTTTCTTACGCAGATGTTTACACACCAAAGCGGCTCGGTAATGTTAATTTTGGTGAGAAATATCAACATCTTGATGTTACAAGCAAACATGTAGAGATGCATTTCAAATCACAAAAGAAATCACAGATAGATGCATCAGTAGCGTGCCCATGCTTGGCCTTCCCGCGAGGCCCAGTAAGTCAATCTGCATTTCTCTACTTGGTAGAAATATTGCCATTTTCCTCCGCAGTCGCGAATTCTAAAACTATTCTATGTGTTCTTCTTTTTTAAAAAGACCGTGGTTGTTAGAACCACGGTCCAACATATCTCAATATTTACATATGTAAAAGCAGAATGAGTACGTAGGATAGTAGAAAGAAAACAGACTTTAAAGTTTAATAGAATTACATTAGGACCCTGCTATGCAAATTACCTAATTTTCTTCCACTTAAATTTCTTCATCTGTTAAAAAAAAAAAAAAGAAAGAAAAGAAAGAAAGAAAAGATAATGAGATCTATTTCACAGGGATTTGAGAAGATTAAATAAGATAATACAATTAAGGTGCTATTCCACAGATGTTAGTTACCATCCTCTTTCCGTCTTAAAAACGAATGAAGTTTTTCTCCAAAAAGAAGATTGAATAAGGATATACTTAACATTTAAAAATATATATCAAAAGAAAAAAAATAAATTTCCAAACAAATGATCACCAAAGGACAAATGAATCTCATCAAGCCTACCGCAAATGCCCCCCACACCGCCTCCAGTAGACTCATCCCAAGTTCACCCCCTGAGGTAGTGGATGCTAAGAGGATGGGTTGCAGCGACAGGACGAGCTCTCTCCCACAGCCTAGCTCTGGCCCACGCCGTCCTCCCCAACCTCCGGGGCTTAGGCTATGTGGAGGCAGAAGCCAGAGCTTAGTAATAATACCAATAGTATTATCTTCTTCAAATCCTTTCTGAAAGGAGGGTGTGTATAAATGTAGAAGAAAATAAACAAATCACAGAACCGAGGGGTGACCATGGAGCGTTGTGAAAAGTAAAGATGTGGGCTTCGGCGTCAAGTAGATGTGCTCTCTGCCACTTCTTAGCTGTGTGCTCTCCAGGGAGTTTCTTAAGCTCCCAGAGCCTCAGTTTCCTCATCACATGGAACAATAATAGGTGCTAAAGAGGGTTATTCTGAAGATGAAAAGATATAGTATATGTGAAATGACCCAGCCAGGTTCTCAGAACCTGGGCTGTCCTAGTGTCCTTCCAATGTGTACAATACACTGGCCTCAAAAGAGGACTTGCTGTGTTAGAAGTGGAGAAAGAAGACAGAAATTTAAAGGTTCAAATCGCAAATAATTAAAGTACTAGTATTAGTTGTTGTAAGTTTAAAGAATGGGCAAGGACTTAACCCACGAATCTAATACTAATTCAGATTTAGAAAGAGCAGAAAAGATGATATTTTCAATAATGCCATGAAAAAGAGAAATGAGAGTTGAAAAAAGACAAAGAACTTTGTCTGTTTGATTTGGACTTCAGAGTGAGCTATCCAAGACAAAATACAGAAAAGGTTGAACGAGCCATCTATTCAGTTAGCCCTTCAATACAAGCAATTAGCAAGTTAAAATAATAATGATAATAATAATATTGATAGCAGGTTTTTTCTGATAATAAGAGTTAAAATTTAATTTTTGAAAATTTAAGTCCAGAAGAGTATAAATAAGAAAATTAAAAGCACTAAATTCATCTAAAGATATACCATTTATTTGTCCATTTGTTTATTTATTCCACAAATAAGCCAGGCACTGTTCTAAGTAATAGGGATCTATTTGTGAGTCACCACCCCTCAGGTGACTTACATTCTATGGGAGAGAGAACGTGAACAAAGAAAGTATGAATAAGCCATTTGGTGGTAGCTCTGTTTTAAAAGCCTGTATAAGAGGGTAGGGAGGGGAAATATTGGGTAAGCTTGGGGTGTCTTTTAACATAAGTGGTCACGTGAGGAGATGACATCTAGGCAAGGCTCTAAAGGAAATGATGGCACCAGCAGTTCTTGGTGGAGACAAGTAGGCAGATAAGTGGAAAGAGAAGGTGTTGGGTGGATGTTAAGAGCACAAGGGGCTAATGTGGCGGAAACCAACAGTTTGAGAAGAGTGGTAGAAGAATGAATTCAGAGAGAGCAGAAACACCAATCACAAACTTTTCAGGCCAATACATAGATCTGGCTTTTATTTCAGAGGCTTTGAGCAGAGGAATGACAATGTTGAACATACTTTAAAGGCTCCCTCTGAGAAAAGAGCACGGAGGGAGGAAGGGCTGACGCAAGGACCCCAGTTAAGAGACTTCTGCAGTGATCTAGCCAGGACTTGATGGAGGCACGAGCCAGAGAATTAGCAGTTGGAGATGGTGGGAAGTGGTCAGATTTTGGATAGCTTAAAAGGAGAGGTGAATGGCTATACTATGTGATTGGCTGTGAGTATGAGGGAAAGAGACGAGGTCAGGAAAGATCCCAGATATTTGACCTGAACAACTAGAAGGATGGAATTTCCCCTCACTGAGATTAGGAAGACTAGAGGAGGAATAGATTCAGAGGTTGGCAGCTGGGAATTTAAAAATTTGGATATAAACAAGTCAAGTTTAAGATGCCTCTTGGTCATCCAGGGGTAGATGTTTAAGAACATCACTGATACATGTATATAATGTATATGTTAATAACAAAGTGAGATCATATACTCTATTCAGTTTTATCAGATATTATTCAGTAATATCATAGGAGTATTCTTCCTCACCTTAAGTGTTCTTTGAGAATATTATTTTTAAAATTCATAATATTCTACTGGTAGATTTTACCATTTTACATAGTCATTTCACGTTTATCATTATTATATATAATTCTTTAATAAAAACCTTTGACAGCTTCACTTAAGGGACACATCCAAATATGGGGCCAAGAGTGTGAAAACTTTTAAAACCATTGACGCATATTAAGTTTCATTCCCAGGAGTTTAATGCAAATTTATAGTCTCACTCTTAGGTCCAAGAGTACCTGCTTGTTTAACTGTCCTTTTGCCCAAATAGAAGTTTGTCATTTTTAATAGTTTTTTCCAATTCCATGGTAAAAATTATCTAATGGTGTTTAATTTGCATTTATTTGAGTTGTGGTGAATTTGAACATTTTTTAATAAGTGTATGTGCCTTTTAAACTTTTTCTTCTGTAAATTATGCACTCATATCCTTCAGATTGATCACTTTGGAAGTTAACATTCGACACTGAAATGGTAACTGTAATAATAGTAGTAGCTAACGTAAATTGTATATGTCAGGCAGTGCATTGAGCAATTGACACGTATTAATCCTCACAAACTTATTATTAATACTCAGCTTACAGACAGGAAAATTTAGCATTAAAAAGATGAGATAACCAGCTTCACGTTACACAACTAGTCAGTGCTTGAACTGGGCTTTGACACCCTGACTCCAGAGCCCACCAACAGTAATCATATTTAGTAATTTGAGAAGAGAACAAGTTTGGAGACCATAGAAAAAGTTTGAAATATAAGATCTGAATTGACTCAGTTAAGAATTTACTAGGACAAATACATCCAGTGCAGAAATGTTATTTTAGCAATTCAACTACTCTGCCTAATTGAAAATCTATTAAGGGCAAAGGTTCACGGAAGATGCTGTAGAGAAATACAAAGCACTGTTTGACAGTCTCATTTCTAGGATATGAACACTAAGCTTATCATCCCAGATATGGCTGCCCTATTCTCAGATGGAAAGATCTGCTAGTTTTGAATTAACCTAAATCATATGTAAACTTCAATCACTATATTTCAAGAAGAAATGTTAGAAGGAAAATATGGAGTGCCTGAAAAAGATACTTTTGAAGGGTGATTTCTTTTCCTTATAGTAGATGCCCTCAAGAAATAAACAGTACTTAGACTTTAATTTTTTTCTCCTGATGTCATAAATATTTTTAGAAAGGACAGTGAAGTATCCTCCCTCCTTTCCCACAACCAGCTTCTGACCTCCTTGGTTATCAAATGAGCTTATCAAGTAGTTTGGTTGTACCTTCCTTGGCAGATTTTTATTTCCCCAAGTGCATAGTGAGCCATGACCCTGCCCAAGGCAACTTCAGCTTCATTGTGATGACTCTTACATTTGAGGATCAAAGTTTCACTCTAAGTAAGTAGGTGGTTGTGCCTGTGGCAGTGAATTAGAGACAGTTCCTCAGTAAAGAAGAATAGACAGAGACATTAGGTGAGGACCCCTGATGGTCGTACAGGTCTTTGCCTAAACCCTGGGAAAATCCCATGATCTCTGGGCAATGGACAATGAGGGGCAGCCAGGACAGATAGACCTTTGCCTCTGAGTGAAGACGAACCAGAAAACTACAGCCTCTACAAGCTTACGTTGCTTATAATATTAATGAATATATTATTAACTGATCCCTGTCTTGACCATCAAAACTTTAGGAGACACAGATGTGCTCTTGAAAAGTTCAAAGTGATGAGGGCACAGCAGGCCTGAAATATAGCAAGAACCTGGTCATAGCCCTGGAAGCGGCTCAAGGGTGTCACTGAGAGATCCCGCATGCGGCTTGGGAAGAAATGGATGTGAATAATGGCATATGCTTCCTGGCCTGCTGAACTCATGCCTCCTCCAATCTTCAAAAGGACACATGTTTTTATTTTATTTTTTATTTTATTTTATTTTATTTTATTTTATTTTATTTTATTTTATTTTATTTTATTTTATTTTATTTTATTTTATTTTATTTTATATTTTATTTTATTTCTTTAATGCCTACAGCACCTGGTATTCCTAGGATGGGTCTCCCATCCCAACTAGGCCTGACCCTGCGTAGCTTCCGAGATCGGACGAGATCGGGCACATTCAGGGTGGCATGGCCGTAGACAGGACACATGTTTTTAAAATGTAGCTGTATCTCAATAAAGCTGTTAAGAAAAAGAAAAAAAAAAAGGCAACTGGCAACTCTTCCATTCAATCATAAATTTATGGGAATTAATATGATAATAATTATAATAAAAATAGTTGTCATTTGATAAACCTTATTATGTACCAAGCAGCAGGTTAAACATATCACATAGGCTATCTTCCTTAATACTCATTAATAACTCTTTCAGGTAGATACTATTCTTATGTCCATTTCATGGTATAGACATCAAGTAATGTGTGAAAAGTGACAGCTAGTAAATGACAAGTTGAGATGCAAACCCAGATATCTCTTGTGGCAAAAAGCAAGAGCTTAATCATTAATCTTTTTCCTCTGAATTAGGCAAGAATATTTTGTTATAATTGTGTTTAATTATATTTTATAGGTTAACTAGGTATGTGCTCCAAATACTTTAATGTGTATATATGCAATATATACACATGTACATATTTCCTTATTCCTCTCCTGCCTAACTTTCTTATTCATATTTTCTTCTCGCCTCAGTTTTCTTATTTATTAATTTATTTCCTTCTATTTAGTAGTTCACTTTAAATGAAATAAACAAGTTACCTTAGTTACATATATTACTCAAAAAAAAAAAAGAAGAAATACACTCACTGCCAAGTACAAAGCTAGCTCTGAAGCAAAATGCCTTGAGTACTTAACGACATATGCCACATTTCAATATTGAGTAATGATAGAAGGTAGAGCTGATAGCATACCTAAAATGGTATTACCAATAACTTTTATTGCCACAATAGAATTGATTCCTTCATTTTGAAATTCTGAAGGCATTGCACAGAGCAATTTCTGTGAAAGCTCTTTAGTCAGCAAAAGTGATTAAGAACTTTACTATACCTCTTATTCACAAGGGCCCCTGAGAGTAGAGTTGCCCACTCACAATGATTAGTTAGTGGGTCAGCCTGAATCATAAACAAGAATGCACCTGACTGAATCACCAATTTCACTTCCTGTAACACCTGGTTTTCCTTGGACCACTGCCATTCACAAACCGCCCCAGCCAAAGCCTGTTTATGAAATCTGATAAGGTCACAACCAGAGGTAGTGAGCTAGTGAGATTCACCAGTTCTGTACAAGAGTCAGGAAATCTATTACCATCAGAAACCAATACATGTATATCTTTATGACGTATGGCATCATAAGTTCCCAGTCATTTAGACAAAGCCATTCTACTGAAGCACTGGAAAGCATACAGGAAACTGCTACTATATGTCCAAGTAAATATTAGGGCTGTTATATTTCAAAACGATTGAGGTACAAAGTGTCTGATAAATGTGGCTGCTGAACTTGTGAGTCATCTATCACACCACAGTTCTGGCATGAGAATTATCCTACTTGCTAGAAAGCCTGAGAGCCTCTCAGCGTGCCTCCTTCCACCAAGTTTTGACCTAGTCTCCTCACTTCCACCTAGAAGGACTAGTAAGGGAGGTCTCATCTGTATAAGCTGGAGAATAGTCACGAATAAAAATATTTTTAGATCATATTTTTGTTTCATCTTGAGGAAGGCAAGTAAGGAGGGAATAGAGAGAGAGAGAAAGAGAGAAAGAGACAGAGAGACAGAGACAGAGAGAGAAAGAAAGAGACAGAGAGAGACAGAGAGACGGAGAGACAGAGAGAGATTGCTCAAACTCCATGTTTGCATTTACCTTAATGAATATACCAGGCTATGAAACCTATAGATTCTTCTGAGTAGATTTACATTAATTCAGCTTACAGGGACAGATCTACAAGTCATTTACAATAAAAAATTTAACTACTAGGAAATTTGGAATGATTGACTTGGCATATCAATACACTTTCTTCCATAGGCAAGCAATGCAGAAAGTCAAATCACCTGAAAGTTGCTCGGTGAGCATGGAAAGGATCAGCCCATGAGAACTGACTGAATCTTAGGTCGCATGAGACACTTGGCCAGTAGAGGAGAATATTGCCAAGTCTCCCCTGATAATTTTGGCTTCTGTGACTGGGCCTTTTTTAATCTTCCATAGCAGATGAGCCTTATTATACCCACAGAAGCTTTCTCTAAGACAAGATAGGAAGCAAATGTTTCAGTTTCCATATACTGAATTACAAAGTTACAACCAAATCTTAGTTCTTTCTGATATTACCCTTTAGTTTACCTTGATTGAAGTGTCAGTTGTTTCCACACTCTCCATTCACCATAGTTAGATGTCTAGTCATATCTACTGTGTAAGAATTTTTCAATTTTTATACTCAGGAAAATTAACTTAGAAAAAAAAATAAAGGCAACCTTATTTCCAAAATCTTGGGGAACATCTTACTATCACTCCCAGATATCGACAACAGCTTTAATTGCAATTTAAGATATACTATCAGAAAATCACCAAAAAGTAACCGACTAAATTGTGTCTATCTCAGTCTAATTTAAAATACTGTATTTATTATAACATGAATTATTTTTTAGATATGTACACATACGCAACGCACACACACAAAAAAATCCACAAGTTTCCGCACAAATGGAAACTGATAAGTATGTCCTTTGCTACTCAAGTCAACCTTATCTGTAAGGCTAAAAAAAGTGAATGCCTAATCAGAACCTTTCCAGGTGTTCACAAGGTTTTGGCTATGACATTGGAAGTCTGCTTCGAATCAGAGATTTCCAGAATCGTTGCTCAGGAATAGCAACTGCATTGCTAAATGGGTCATGCCTGATTGTTCTGTCTGCTTTTCTTCCTGCTTTGTGGACAAATTCTTATTTATGCAATCATGGCATTTAAATGCCAGTGAGACCTAAAGAAATTCCAGTTAAGCCTTCTGCTTCAACCCAACACCACATCAGATTACTGGGGCTTACCTTTTCAATTCTTAAAAATTTCCTAAAGCAAAGACCTACAATTTCCCTCCCTAGTAAGTTCTAGAGTTTAATCAAGAAGTTCTTTCTTGTATGTAAACATAAGCTTTCTTGCGGCAACTTATTTCTGATCTCCACGGAAAAAGAGAACAAATACTTGTTCTTTAATAAATAACATTCCATAGACTTGAAAACACTTAAGTTATCCCTAATTGCTTTTTTTCCCCCAGATTAAATTCCCCACAGTCCTTTAATTTTTCTTCATCTATTCTATTTCTCAACATTTTAATTATCTTTGTTTTTCCCTTGGTGCTTAACAAATTTTGTAAATCCCATGTAAAATATACAGCGATCCAACCATACTTTAAATGGTGTAATAAACCTCTAACAATTTCCCCAAATCAATACTTTATCCCATTTTACATATCATTAAGTTGTGACTACACTTCTAATATGTTGACTTAGGGAGGAAAAGATACCGTAAGCTGCTGACCTTCCTCTGGCTCTCTTACACATCTTCGTTTTAGGATTACTGATGCTTAGAACTTTCTGCTAATATTTTCCCTTACCTTTAGTGTATTTACCTGTCTCAGCTAAGAATTATCAGTCAAGCCAAAACATTGAGTTCCACCCTACAACCTAAATTCTAAACTCTTCTAATGAGTCTGAAGGGATTGCCTCAGCAGTTGGTGCTAGTTCAATTCCTAGGTAAATATCGAATCTTTTCTTATGACTTCCATGCACATTCCTTTAAGCGGCTCCAATGTAGTGATCAGATTATCGTTACCACTGCAGGCCTTTATATCAGGAGTTAAACAGTGCTTTTTAACAGTTGGCTTGAGACAGAACCTTGAAATGAGAAATTTCAAGCAATAACAAGGAGATGCTTTGGAATGGCTTCAAAATTACAAGGAAAATAAAAAAGAGAAATGCTCCATTATCACCATAATCTGGTGGAATAATTGCTATTTTTCACGAAATATCTTGGAGCAACAATTAGATGAAGCTAAGGGATCGGGAAATAAATAGGAACCCAAGATAAGAATGGAAAAGATAAGATGGAAAAGGTTAAACTTGATTTAATTCAAATAGCAAATATACAGCCATAAATAAGAACCCAAATACATGTCCTCAGTTCTTTTTCAGTGGTCCCCAACCTTGTTGGCACCAGGGACTGGTGCTCCTATGAGAATCTAATGCTTGATGATCTGAGGTGGAGCTGAGGAGGTGATGCTAGTGCTGGGGAGCGGGTGCAAATATAAATGAAGCTCCCGCTCACTCACCCGCCACTCACCTCCTGCTGTACAGCCCAGTTCCTAACAGGCCATGGATTGGTACTGGTCCACGGCCTGGCAGTTGGGGACCCCTGTTTAGGTTGTATTTCCACCTCACAGTCATTTATTAAGAAGCTGTATGGCTTAGTGCTTAAGAGCAAGGGCACTGAGGGTCAGAGAGTCTGTGCTCAGCTCCTGACTTCGCCTCTTGAAGACTTCCATAACAAATTTTTGTGAGCTTTAGCTTCCTTATCCATTCTTTTCCTTTTTAATATTATATGCTAAGCATTTTTCTAAGCTCTCTGTAAACATTGACTTATTTAATCCTCACATCAACCCAAAGAGAGAGAAGTTATTATAGAAGTTATTATTTCCCCTGTTTTACAGATGGAGAGATGAAGGCCCAAGGGAGATTAAGTTGCCCAAGGTCACACACCTAGAAAATGGCAGATTCAGACTCTGAGCCCAGGTGTCTTGAGTCAGTGTCTACTGTTAACGATAACTGATAGGGTTGTCGTTACAGTTAATGGAAATAACTTTCAATTGCCTGGCAAATAATAAATACCCAATAAATGATACGACGTGTGTGTGTGTGTGTGTGTGTGTGTGTATCAGCATGTATGTGCAGCGGTGGTGTGGTAATTGTGTTCCCAACATTGTGTATAAGGTTGACTTCCAAGGATGTGGTAAGAAGTGGCGGTGCTGATGGATAGATGGAGCTCTTTCCTCTGGTGGTGTATTTACCCTCCCACCCCACTCTCGCCCCCCAGGTTGAGGTGCTATCTCACTGTAGTTCTAACTTGCATTTATTTGATGATTAGTGACATTGAGCATCTTTTCATACCAACTTATCAGATTAGAATAGTGAGTCCAGAGACAGTAGTTGAAGTTAAATGAATCAGAAAAAATTATCCTTGGGATATAGGATTTTCGGATTTTTCTCGAGGCTTTCTGCACTGTCATGCATTGGCTGTCATGGTGCTCTGCTGGCAACCATTCTTTTCTTCTTTCCTCCTGAGATATACTGTAACTCCCTGTGGTTATCCCGAGTAGCACCACAACTCAGGGAAAGAACATTGGGTTTGAATCCTGTTTTTAATATTTACCAGTGATCGATGTCTTATTCTCAAATGACTTACTCTGTGTTTTTGGTTTTGTTAAATGAGGATACTAATTAGATCCACCTCGTAGAATTGTTAAAGGGAGACAAGACATGCTCCAAGTAAAGCTTTTAGAGCAGTTTCTGGCCCTCAGAGAGCATACAACAATTGCTAAGCGTTCGTAAAAGCTACTTTCATGCCCCTTCCTTCTTTTCTTGCTCCTTCATCTCACAGGCATTTATGAAGTGCCCGCGTGGAACCAGGTAGCTGCTGAGGGAGACACTAGAAATAGGAGACCCAGAATTTGAAATTAGGCTTTCAGTTACCTCATCTACTAGAAAAGACCAAGCCACAGCCATCATGGCGCTCGGTAAACTGGGAATGTCCTGTCACCGATGTGTTCGTGTTTTATTTTCCTCGGTGGAAATAATCATTTATTCATTCAACAAATGTTTATTGAGTAATACTCCATTCGCCGTGCAGTGCTAAATGCTAAGGAGATAAAAACAAAGGTGAAACAAATATGGGTTCAATTAACTAAACAACTAAACTTCAAACAACCAAAATCTCATTTAGAAAATAAAAAATGTAATGAATAAATGATGAAAGGCAGAGAATACATGCCACGAGGAAGGGGCAAAATTCTTTTATAATTCACTCATACAGCGAGCACAACAATCATTTTACATTTATTGGACACAAACAGTTGATGTGATACAATCTCATTTTTAAAACTTTGTATGGGCATAGAAAATGCCCTAGAATGAGGAACTGGGAGAGTGGGATGAGATTTATTTTTCTTTCCTTCTGTTCTGTGTAATGGTATTAGAATAAATTATCTTAATTGAGAAAGTTTTACCAAAAAAAATTTGTCACGTGCCTTTCGACTTTTTGCTAGGAAGGTCAAAGAGTTCCTGTTCGGGAGAGTTTAGTGAAAAGAAAATGAATGGGGCAGTCAGCAGACTTTTCTTGACCTTGAACAATTCACTTAACTTCTTAATAACTTTGGTTTGTTGTCTATGAAGTGGCAATAATAATAACTGCATTGCTTCGATCTCAAGGTTGCTAGAAAGATATAGTGAAACATAGTCAATGGGAAAGTTCTATAGATTCTACTGAAAATAGGAGGCTAAATGAACCAAAGCTATTGATTGGATAATGCAGAAAAATGACATAGACTTTCGCTATCGGTAAAACAGAGGTCATGACTGTGTAAGCACACTTTCCACGTTAGCACCTAGTTCTGAGCACTGGTCAAAGAAGATCCTTGGGTCCTTTCAGCGCTGGGACCGTGCTTTGCATATGATAGAGATTCAGTTACTATCATTGTTACAATGACTCTTATAAGTTATAGTAACTCTCAGGAACTTCGGCAAATAAATTTTTAAATTTCTATTATATAGAAGTAAATTTCAATTTTTATTCCAGTCTGAAATAACTTAGTTACCAATTATTCACTCCATTCCCATCTCTGCATATATACTAGGCTTCACATTGGTCTCTACACTTTTTTTTCCCACAACTATAGAACACGTTACATTAAAAAGTATATAATTCTAAACAATTGCAATTTTAAAAACCAAAATCAGTGGCTTGAAAACTAACCTTGATTTAACTCTGATTCTCTTTTCCCACCTATGCTACAATTTTTAACTAGCCTGGCTCATGGCACGTAGTTGAATACTCCTTACCTATTTGTTGAACTGACCTGAATTCAAATTCTTAGAGCAAGAACTTGAAGCGAGACTTTCAGGGACGAGTAAGACTACCAATGTTTAGGGGTTCAGGAAATACACTGTAACATCTTTATTTCTTTCTGTAACAAATGAGGCTAGTAATGTAAGCGACCTTTTAATTTGAAAAGATGTTTTGAGGATTCCATTTCGGCTGCTATTGAACACTTAGATATTTTCGGATGGTGGAAAATGTAAGAGCATAAAGTGTGATAAACACCGATGGAAACTGTGCCTCAGGGTTTACCTGTCAATCAGCTCTAGGGAGGAATAAAGGAAAATGTGCACAGTCTCAACTTTCCCATTTCAATGTTCTCTTTCTAATCCTCATTTACATACAAACCTAGAATATTTTTCTGTAGATCCCTTGCCTCTTTTACATTGAAGTTAAGAGCCTGGACAAGGAAAGGAAGGAAAGAGCCTGACAGAGGAAAAATCTATAGAAATAAGCATTTGTACTTATAAAATACAGGAATAAAATAGAATATTGATGTATTTCTTTAAAGGAATTTGAAATGCTTTGCTTTTTGTGCTAAATGTTGTTTCTAACCCTGCATGATACTTCAAAAAGAGAGTAAAAAGAACAGCATATTAATATTTTACAGTTCTTTTAATAAAACGAAGCACTTAACTAAAGCAGAGGAAGCTGATTTCTTGAATGTTTTACTTAGAAATTCCAAACTTTCTTGAAGTGATCCCTGTAGGTTGTCATGAGGTATTAATGGAGAACCAGGGAGTAGAGGTGACAACTAGGCCTACCTGTGTGAACTGATGTTCCTGCTTACAGGGCCAGTTTGGGGCTCTAAAGGAAAGGAAAAACTTGTTTCTTCTCCTTATCTTATCGATATTCAACTCGCAGTACAAATTCCACTTACAACCTTTCAAAGATCCTAGTATGCACTGACTGATAAACAGAGTAACAAGGAGTTCTACGGTGAATTTCCTAGACAAATAATAGCAGGAATCATTTTCATATGGTACGCTTATGCGTGCCAAAGAAACAAAGCGTAAAGGCAGCAGAATCAATATCGGTAACAGCGAATAAGTCTAGAGGTGAGGGTTCACAGCAGCAGAGCCCAGGACAACCTCCCTAGGTCTGCTATGTCTGCCATCAAAGTTGAGGACAGAGCAGAAACAGCTGACGACTTGGTAACGAGCCTTTGATCACACGCCTCGCTAGCCCTCCCGACGCCAGTCTTCGCTTTTCCCATCTCAATAATAGAAACAGTCTATTCCACTAGCTTCGGTGAGCTCTGAAGAATTTCCCATGTTCTTTACCAGCTTTATTTAAAAACACTATGCACATGGAAAATGTTATTATATTGCAAATGTTTTTTTGATATGGATGCCTCCTTTGAGAATGATTTCCTTTTAAAAACAAAGCAGAGGAGATGGCCCAAAGTATATAATTGTATGACAACTTGTACAGGAAGGAAGACTATGTAAAATAAGAGAAAAAGCCATCCTGAGAACTCACTCAAGCATTCTTCTGTTTTACTTGGTGATCCCCATTAATTAAAATGTGTAGTTCTAGAATGAGATGATGCGTGCTTGCTTTGGCAGCATTTTACTAGAATGGGATGATACCAACTCAAAACACATAAAAATGCTAGAAATTTTTAAGTATCAATGATGATTAAGAATCAATGTGTTGTACTCAATCAGGGTTACCAAACATTTTACCTATGGTTGCCAATTGTCATCATAAATAAAAATACACAACTTTGAAACTTCGATGGAAATAGTTCACTCTCTGAAAAGTCAGTAAGCACTTTGGGGTCCTAACTATCTCAGTGTCCTTTTGGTAAATACTAGTCTTAATTGTCTAGAGTCACAGGTTTAGAAGATATCAAATAGATGGGAGGAATCTTGATTACTATTGACCTCATGACATGCCATGGACTTTTTTTTTTTTTTCACTTTAAAATCCTTAAGAGAAGCTTATTTATTTCTCATTTGCCTTTAGTAAAAGAGGGTTTCAGAAAATCAAGACAAAATTATATTGATGTATTTTGTTACTGGGATCCCGATTGACAGATTTAAGTTCTAGATTCTGAAGGAGTGAAAAGAGAGGTAATGGGAATTCTAGGCCTGGATTTGTCAGTAACACGCCACGGAAACTTGAGCAATTCCCTTAACTCCCCGAATATCAGATTCCTGGCTGATTGAAAAAGAAAGATCGACGATAGTGACCTCTTTACAAATTTTACATCCTATGATTTTATGATAGTTGGGGTGTAGAAAAACGCTCATGAACCTTTTTAAAAAGGAATTTAGTGAGAAGATGGATCAATTAAGGTCAGGAGCCTAGATTCTAGTTAGCGATGCCACTGACTGAGCCAAATTAAACCCTTCTGAAGCAGGAGGGAGTATAAAGAAATTAAATTAAGGTTTCAAAGGCTGAGTGATTCATGCAAGTCTCTTATTAACCTTTCTAGATCTCAATTTTCTCATTTGAAATATGAAAGTACTTGACTAAACCATCTCTGGAATTTTCTGGCTCTAATTTTCAGTATTTCTATATCTGAAATGTTACATTTCTGATTTCTGAATTTGTTATCCATTATGATGGTTAACTTGCCATTTTCTACATGAATCATTACAAATATTGATTAATTAGCAGTAGATAACCTTTGATCTATTCATTACATTTCCAAATAATTAATATGGTCCAATCATTCATTGCCAGGATAACTGAATCTTGTCGATGAGCTAGTTCACTCATTTATATTCATTGAGTTTCATTCAATAAATATTTGAGTTTCTCTGCCTTTTTAAATGATGACTTAATCTTTTCACTATAATATATACCACTTTAAAAAAAAATGCTTAGCTTCTCTATTCTTTATCTATAAAATTGTGGCCATGGATACTTACCTCCATTACAGAAGGGCTTTGATGACTCATGACATTTGTGAGGTGCATCGAGGTCCCTGATGGAAGGCACTCCATCTGTTGCAGAGTGTAATTAACATTATGAGTTTACCAAAAGGAACATAAGAGTCATTGTTAAAGAGCATCATGGGGGCTGTCTCGTCCTTTAGTCATAAGACACCTCTGATGTGGAGGAAGATAATAATTTATAATAGCTACTAAAAGTAACTTGGACATGAAAAGAGTTAGTTGTTTCTAAACTCAGCACAATCTTTTTATTAATTAGAGGAGCAGCCACAGCAATGTATTCAACATGTTTTATTTTTGAACTAATAAGAAAAACAATTAAGTGTCATGTTCCAGAGAACATATTGGATTCTCTGAATGCTAAAGAAGGTAATATAATATTCATATGAACTAGGCAAGCTATTCTTTAGGGAGTTCAGTTGCTACAGATCTTGGAAATTCCCGGTCCCTTGGTTGAGAATGGAGAGATGCAGCCTATATCGTCTTTTACATGCACTTCAATTCTATAACACATGACAGCAATGTCAGGGGAAAGGGTATCCATTCCAAGGTTCTAATCCTGTTGCCTGGTAATTCCAAGTGAAGGGTTTCCTTAATCTCAGCACCCCCTCTAGAAGGCAGAGAAAGCTCAGGGATCCAGAGAATGACTGTCAAATAATTCCTTCTGAGAGGTCCAACCCAACAGCATCACGCACATTTAGGAGCTTAATAAAGGTTTTTGATGGTGTTGATGATGATGCTGAAGATGGTGCTACTGATGAGGGCATGTGGTTATTTCGACAACTTGGGGATGAGAGGTATTTGTACTCACAAGTGAACCACAGTTGATAATTTAGTACCTCTCACCTTCAATAAAAGAGGGAGGGAAAGAAGGAATAAAATTTCTATTCTTATTCCAGACCTGTCCTTTTTGGGGGGAGAGGGTGTTGTCCAACATTAGAGACAAAAATAGAGGAAAAGGATAAATTGGTAAGCTTTCTGAGAAATTAATTAAATTCATATATATCAATGTATTATTCAAAAGCAGACCTTGGGATAATAAGAATGAGAAGAAAATATCATACATGTCCCTTAGTTTTTGTCATGTTTCTGGCATTCTACATTGCTATTAGAAGAATATGATTTCACTTTTTATAAAATTAAATCATTGATGGGTTTGGGGGATAGAAGTAGGAGTGAGTAGGTAGAGCACAGGAGATTTTCAGGGTAGTGAAATTATTCTGTATGCTACTATAATGGTGGATACATGGCATTATGCATTTGTCAAAAGCCATAGAACTGGATAATACAAAAAGCGAAACCTAATGTAAACTATGGACTTAAGTCAATAATGATATATCACTATTGGTTCGTCAATTGTAAAAATGTACCACAGTAACATAAGATCTTAATAATAAGGGAAACTATAGGGGTGAAGGAGAGAGAAGGTAACGGAAAGTCTCTGTACTTTCTGCTCAATTTTTCTGGAAACCTAAATCGCTTTTAAAAATAAAGTCTATTAATTTAAAAAAATAAAATCATTGTCCATTCTAAAAGAGAAAAGAAAGCTTTCACGTTGCTATATACACATTCAGTTTAAACAAAAGGAGGTCAAGGAAGTTATATTTTTAAAAATACTAATGATACTCCTTATTACAGAAACATTACTTCAAAACCAAGCTTGATTATAACTTCTCTTTAACCTGTAGATGCATTTGACATGTTCAAAAGAAGCAATATTAACACAATCTTTTTAGTTTATTGTGAATCAGAAAATAAATGGAAGTATCAGTTTTAAGTAAAGATCAATTATGACCACCATTAAATCTGTACCTCTATTCCTCAACCCAGAACCAAAGCTAAATATTGTACATCTTAAAGACTTCTCTATTTTCGACTAACGTAGCTATCAGATAAACACAGGAATAGCTGGATCACGTAGACAACTGAATTTTATGTTGTGGATTTTTTGTGTTTCCTGTTCTGGGAATCTTCATGAACCAATATTTAAATGTCATGGGAAAGTGGTAGTGAATACACTATTCTTTAAGGCAAGTCACCTGGAGTCAAATGGTTATGGTATAGTAATAATATTTCATATTTATGTAATGCCTTTATGTTCTGAGTCATCTCACAAATGGGTAGTTCAATTAAGTCATAAAAGACAATGCCAGTTATAAAGAGCCATTGTGTTAAGACTTTGAGGATTACCAGGGCCAAAACTTACAAACTCCATAATGACTAAATCTATATTTAAAGAGACACCCTCATGGCCTTCCTTTAGAGATCATTGTCCCTTAAGGTTGTGGGGTGAAATTGCAATAATCATCCAGAGTATTCTGATGTGACCAATCCAGGAAAAATTAAGAAGTAGGTCAAATTTGACTTTGGAACACATCCAGGGATAACTAATTTTCTTTATTCTCAGAAACAGGTTCTTAGTACCCCCACTACCCATGGATTTTCCTTCCCGTCCCTGAAACAGGTGCTCCTCCTGTCGCACCTCAGACTGATTACTTGAGGGACAGCGCCTCACTCATGGTGGCCTGTGTGGGACTACCCTCCTCATTCACGTTCCTGCTGCTGCACCAACACCACCCACTGATTCGCTCATTCTTCATTCATGCATTTTTTTCTTACACTCATTTATTCACTCATTTAATCACTTATACGTTCAACGAGCATGTGTTGAGTGCCTACTATAAACTAGACACCAGGCTAGGGCTCCAGGATATT
The DNA here is from genome assembly GCF_902729225.1 of Pteropus medius. Lineage (NCBI taxonomy): Eukaryota > Metazoa > Chordata > Mammalia > Chiroptera > Pteropodidae > Pteropus > Pteropus medius. The sequence continues at coordinate 13,571,172 of NW_024349800.1, read as the reverse complement.
GCAGACAATAAGGGAAATGTGCTCTCTATATTCATGGAGTTTAGTTTACCTCGAAAGGCTAACATTAAACACATATCTCTCAAATGAGGAATTAAAATATTGATAAGTGCTATAAAGGAAAATGCAGAGTTCTGAGAACATGTGATATAGAAGGATCTAACCTAAAGATGTCTGAAGCTGTCTGAGTAAGAATTTGTCAAGAGAAGTTTAAGGCTATGATGGTTTTTATTTGGCTTACCCTATCATCAACATGCTGAAACCTGCTAGTCTTGCAACTCACCCCTTTAGGAAAAAGCTCTCTATTTCTTTTAAAATGAAATTAGCTAGTCTGATTCATCATAGTAATGATCATAGTATCGATATGCTATGGAAAAAACTCCTGGAGTTACCTTCAAAAGAACCTCTTCTCTGACTAGCCCCATGTGTTCATGTCGAAGGAGACATCAAGCCCCTCTAGTATCCATAGACCAGTATCTCTAACTGAGGCAAATGTAAGGTCAATTATGATAGGAGAGCTGATGGAGAGTTAATCTGGACAGAGTGGTTCATGCTGCCTCTTTAACCTTTACCTGGGGCTGGACCTGACAGTGAGGCTCAGATAGATGTCAGCAAGACAAAGATGGCCTCACTGGTGCTTCCCAGGTCTCACAACTGGCCCATGCCAGAAGAAAGTCTCTGAGAAAAATCAAAGTCGGTCACCTTTTGTAGATCTTCACAGAAGGCCCTCACAGTTATCTCTCGGCCTTGGGATACCTAACGAGATACTCTTTATTGGAGCCATAAAAGCCCAGAGGGATCCAGCGTGATATTGATCAGCCAGCAAACAGGACCCATCTGGCCACAACTGTGCGGTCATTTAACTCCAATGTCACTATGTTCTGTGTCTCTCCATTCTAAATATCCATATCACCAGCAGCTGCCCACTTGGTGTTACCTGTTTGATACCCAAAAGCGTACATTATTATGTCCCGCTAATCAAAACAATATCCATACCTCTTAATTAAAATTGATCTATCTTCTGCACCATTCTTTCAAAAACCTACTATCTCTACTGTACAATTAGTTGTCACATCAATTAAGAAGTCAATCAATATAAATATATTGAAGGATTGGATTAGTTGTATCCCAATATCGTGTAAAAATGCCCTCCTTTTTCTTTGTACTTTAACTTTTCTGGCCCTCATTTTTCTATGATTAAAATGAAGGAGTGGGACTAGATGACCTTTCAGTTCCTTTTCAAATCCTATAATCTATTCAAATAAACGGGTTATAAAGATTTAGTCAAACATTAGTATTCTTACTGATCCATTTCTCCTTCTAGAAATTAAAATGCTCGTAGGCTGACGACTCTTCCCACCTCTGGGTCAGTAGCAAGGTATTTCTTGATCTGCCTTTCTCCCCCCGCCCCCCCCAACTCCCTTCACTGGCACCTTTTCCCAACGCTAGAATTCTTGGCTTCTGTAAGTTCCTCAAATGCCTCCTGTTTTTCCAAGCCTCAGAGATATGCATATTCTGACACTCCTGCCTGAAAGAAGGTTTTGACTTACCTTGTTGCCATACTTTTTCTTTAACTAGGATATATTTCAAGCATGCACAAACAATACAGAGAATAATTACCACAATTTAGAATTAACACATGCTAATTTTGCTATATTTTTCACAAATCTCTTTTTAAAAAAAGTATTGCAAAACCAGTTGAATACTCGAACTTTATCCTCTTTTCTTCTCTAGAAGAGATTATTGTGCCTTATGTCTTTTGCTTTTACCTTATATGTATGTTCTTACAAATATTATTTAGAATCATTTTGTGCCATTATTAAACTTTGTATGTGGAATACAGTGTGTATTGATTTATTTGCTTTTTTAGTTAGCATATTTTCTGACATCATCTATATTGATAATACATAGAGCCAGTTCATTCACTAAAGCTTCTTTTTTCATTACGTGAAATAGTGTAATTTAATGATTCATTCACTTACTGAATGTACAGTTAGGCTATTTCCAATTTTGTGCCTTTACAAATAGCACCACAAGAACAATTCTCTTAAATGTTTCTTTAGCGATGTGTAAGAGAGTTTCTGGGTCACGGGTTATCCGTACCTTCAAATTTACCGGATATGTGCAAGTCATATAAATGCCTAAGAATTAGTATGCAGAATATATAAAGAATTCCTTAAAATGTGTAAGAAAAAAAATGGTCCAATAAAAAATGGACAAAAGATACAAATAGGCAACTGAATAAAGAGAAACCTCAGTTGGTCAACAAATACTAAAAGTATGTTCAACTCAATAGTCAGGGAAATGCAGGTTAAAACAAATAAACTCAAAAAGTGGGCTACTATTTCATACATTTCAGAGTGGCAAAATTTTAAAGCCTGAGAAAAGAGGATGCTGAGCAAGCATTACAGGAGTCATCCTACAGGATGATAATAAAGTGATGCACCCTTTCTGAACCTTTGCTATTTCACCTATAAGATGAAGATGATGTCTAAGAATCTTGAAAGCTCTAACATTTCCTCAACCTCTTTCTCTGTTGAATTACATATGATTCTACAAGCACTGGATTCAGAAATGAAGGAATTATATTATTTGTTTCACTCTGTGAAGCAGGGTCTGCTAATATTGATGAAGCGTGTATTGAGTCATTCATTTGTTTCCCCCCTCCCCCAAATATTTATTAACGACCTACTACATATTGTACATTTGACAAGTCATGGCAGGGGCGAGGAGGGAGGAGCGAAAACTAGAAACTGCTAAATTTAGAGACAGTTCTATACCCGGAGATAAATGTTATGACGTGCAGGAGTGTAGAGGGGAAATAGGAGGCCCTATCACCTAGAGTTGAAACATTGAAAAAGGATTCCTAAACAAAGCCCTAACTAAAGGAGATTGGAGGCTGATTGGCATCATCCACATAGAAGGAGGAGCAAGTAGAACCAGGCAAAAAGCAACAAACAGCATGAAGGAAGATCAAGAATTAAAAAAGAGTATCTGAAGGATGGTATTCAGGAAGCAAAGTTTGGTAAAGCCATAAGGCCCCAGCGGTATACAGAGTCCAAAAATATACAGACTTTGTAAGCTATGCCGAAAGCTTTAGCTTTTATCCCGAGGGCAAGGGGGAGCCATCAATGGCTTTAAGGCAGGAGAAGACTGGCAGGTTTGAGTTATAGTTTCAAAAAGTCAGTCTCCCAGGCTTAGGGCAAGGAGCCCAGCTACAGATCCATGCAGGAAATGGTGTGGAGCTATGTGCTGCAAGTGCCAGAGGAGAAGGAGTAAAATGGGAAGTTCTAAGAGATTTTGGAGAGGTAGAATCAATAGGGCCCTGTTTGATGAGATGTATGGAGTAAGAGAAAGGAAGAATCAGAAGGAATCCTAGGTTTATGGCTTGAACAAATGTGGTAAAAGAGATGCTGTTCACTGAGATGCAGGTCACAGGTCTCAGGGCAGAAGGGGGTTGTGTAGCTGATGACGGTTTGGGGCAGGTTGAGTTTGAGGTATCTGGGGAACATCCAAGAGCTGCTGTCTAGTAATTAGTTGGATATGTGAGTCTAAAACTCTAATGAGCGGTTTTGCCTCAAGATTGAGGTTTGAGAATCCTCACTATATAGTAGGTGATTGAAACCCTACTAGTAGATAATGTTATTTAGCTAGCACATCTAGACAGAGAAGAAAGAGCAAAGGAGACTGAGAACCAATGATCAGAGGGGTAGGAGAAAAGAACAGAAGAGCGCGGTTTTACACACACACACACACACACACACACACACGATAGAGTAACAAGTGTCAATAGTTGCTGAGATCCACAAGAATTTTCGATCTCTAAATATAGTTATTTATTCTTCTTAATTTGGTCTTACCCTACCTCAGAGGTGGCTTTAAGAGATCCAGTTATGGCTACACTGGAGCATTGGAGTGACCCGTGGAGAATTCGTCTCAATTTCTGCAGTCCCCTATGATTGTCTGCCCTGGTAGAAAGTTTCATTTCTGGCTTCACCATGTTTGTCACTCACACTTGCATGGTCCTAGTGGTAGAGATTCCATCAACTTGTCCCGCAGTGCCAAACAAGAGTTAACAGCGAGCTACCGTATGGTGCTGTAGAGAAAGGTAAAGAAAGTGACGTGTTAACATCAGTGGAAACTCCTGAGACACAGAATGCAATGGCACATATAAAAATCTAGCCAGAAATGATAGAGACATCTCTCTAATTTTAGAAGAAAAATAAAATCAACTGAAAATGGCTCTGGTACCTAGTTCAGGATGTACCAAGAACTGTTGCCTCTAATGTGACACTTTCTCCAAGGGCTGTGCCAGCATTGCTAGCTCTGAACTCCTCCAAAGAAGAGTGGGGCCAGGCCGAGAAGTGTTCTTCTGCTTCTTTAACCCCTTCCAAGCCACCACGAGTTCTCAAACCTGTACCATTGACACTGCTTAGTTCAGTCAGCAGCTCACCAACCAAGCACACATGTCACTGCTCGAATAGAGATCTTGACATATCACTGCTTCAATTATTAAAAAAAAAAAAACAAAAAAACCCTCTGATTTTTGTACAAATTGCACAAATTACAAAGGCAGACATGTATGGCATCTTCAAATAATTCTGCCTCAGGGAAGTCGATAGGACGGTGGCATCCACGAAGCGAGAAGTAGATGATGGGGTGGTGAAGACTGTGAGTGCCCAGGAAATAGGAGGTAGAGACCTTGGTCTCCTGTAAATATTTCCAAAGTAATGAGAGAGAAAGAGAATACACAATGACAATGTATGTCAAAATATTGTCACTCGAAACATATGTTTTAAAAGAAATAAAAGGGCAGGCACTGTATATAAAAATTTTCAGTTGTGTTTTCAAATCACTCATGGGATTGAGGTGCTGAAAGGCCTTTAGGCCAGGGATTTATGCATAATCGGATCATTCAAAAACATATAAATGGCTGCCAGAGCAAAGTACAATGTTCACTTTTGAAATCACAAAAAAAGCTTTGTTTTAAGTAGGCTGAATTGACTAAAGTTTAGTTTCAGTGAAGCATGTTTTTGCTTTGGGTGTCATTATTTAGTTTGGCATCCTTGCCAAGGAAACCTTTTTCTTACTTCGACTGTTGTTTTTCTTCTGCTGCTACAACTGTGAAAGTCAAGGCAAGATCCTGATGCTACATATTTAAATGAGAACTGGCTCCCTGTTTACCTTTGATTCTGATGAAGGGAGTCGGGGAGCATGGGGTCTTGATGGCTTGCCAGGACTTGTAAAGCTGATAGATGTGTGCCTTGTCTCTTGAATAATCTGGAAAATCAAGTTTAGCTGGTTTGATCAAAGGGTTTGCAAGTCAGTTGAGAACACTGCATGCAATAACTATAGATACTGTATACATCGACCAGCCAAAGGCCAAAAAGCTAATAGCTTTGCCAGAGATAAAGGATTATGTATGTTATGCTTGTGAATACCAAAGGAAAGAATTCTCCATTTTAATATTGATGGCCGAGGTTTGCACTGGTTAGACATTCAGACACACAAAATACTCTAAATCTTAGGGACTTAAAGCATGACGAAAAACTTTTAAAATCCTGTTGCTATCTGCCCATTTAAACCCCCTGTGGAGTGAGGGAATAAAGTACACGCTTCCCACTGACATTTCATCAGGAGCGAGGAGAGTAGTTTGACATGGCAGCAAACTGAGGTCTCCTATTTTTGGAGTCCTTTTTCATCCAAAGCTTCTAGCCGCAACACCTGTAGAGACAAGACAACTTTGATTGAGACTGATGTAGAAAGGGCCTGGCATGCATTCTTTTTCGGACATCCTCCTTTTGGGCAAGTTGCTCACGTGGGGAAAACTTGATTTCTCTGCCAAGAAATGATTCCCTGGATCAGGAAACTGTATACCATGACGTTAGAAATTAGAGAAACTAAAGCCAAAAAAGATTTGTCAGATCATGTGCATCTGGTCTTCCCCATGAGTTAATAATCTGACTGGGTCTCATAGATTTATTTCGACGCCTGTGCTTTTATTTTGATTTAACTCACTTAAAAGACAGCATCTCCGCTGGCAAAATTATGGACAACAAATTGACTATAGCTTCGGCCAGCATTTCCCATTTTTTGAGATAATAGTGAATAATTCCCTAAACGGCAAGCCTCTCAATGCCTTAGTGTGCGTGAGAAATATTGTGGATGCCTGTGAGGGACGGTCACGTTGACTGGTTCTGATTTCCTAATATAGACCCTGTTTTAGTTTCTACTATAAAGCCTCATGAAACAACTCTTGAGGAAAGCTTTAAAAACACACACACGCACACACTTGGCACACTGACCTGGCATTAAACTAAATTACAGGTACAGTGGTGACATATGTAAACGAATCTGCCAGTACAAGTTACTGAATGTTATGTGCCATGCACAATAATAGGCAATGCATTATTCAAGTTTTGTACTAATTAAAGAACTACTTTGTTGCTAAGAATCAGTGTATTAAAAACATACGTTCTTATTAACTGCGTTCCCAAGAGTTAGAAAGACGAGAGGTGGATCTCAGGTTTCAGGGGCCTATTATTAGGTTCTCAAAGTATTTTCTTAATCGCATGCATTTTTTAAGAGAGTCCGCATCACATAAACAAGGTCTGATTGTGGGGTTTTAAATGGCTATCTTGGGGTTTTCTTCTTTCCGTGTTGTTTTTCCTTCTCACTCCACCAAATTTCACTTCTTGGAATCAGGAACTGAACCAAAGTTAAACATCATAAAGAAATTTGCTCAGTAAAACAGGGCTTTTATTGACTGAAAAGCATTTTTACAGTGGAATCTGCATTTTTCTAAGTCCTTGTGGAAAATCCCATCTGATTGAAGGGTAATTAAAGACTTAAATACACACATTGCCCAGGAAGTGTTCATAAGTGGAAGAAAACGGACAGAGGGGGAAAAACCCTGGTATTTCTGACCCCACCTCCTCGTCTGTTGTCACCAAAAGAACAAAAAGACTGTTTTTATAGGACACCCCACAACTTGGCCTATCTCCCGGCCCGGCCCCTAGACCTTGGGGCCTGTTCTCTGCCCATCTGGGAAACCTGACAGACCAGAACGGCAGTCCCATCTCTGCTCTGAGGATCCCTTCCCCGATTCTCTATCTCCCCACCATTTTCGCTCATAGCCTCTCTATCTCCCCAGTTTTCTCCAGGTTTCACCCTCCACCCAAGGTTTTTCTCCTTAATGCATTTTTTATTTCTCAAGACTCATTTCTTTGAACAACTTTATCGTGTTGGCTTCCCAGGACCCTTCCCTTTTTCTCAACCTAAAATGGCGGAGACACAAAAAGCACCCCCATCCATTTCTCCGATCGCACATGATCCCTTAATCCATGGCTCCGGACCTTCCCTCTCTCTTGTGTTCTGGCTCATGCATGCGAGTGATTTGTCTAAAGGAGAGGGGATTCGGTGTTCACTCTTTCTCACTTGCACCTTGATAGGCTTTCTTGAGTGGCTGCAAATGAGGTGAAATGACAGTTAATTTGCCAGGAATTCATGCTCTCATGATTGCACAGAACACATGAACATTCTCAATCATGTGTGCACAGTGGGAAAATTTTGATAGCCATTGCTGAGGCACGCTCTGCTGGTCTGATGTTACTAAATCTGCTCTGTAGTTTAAATTCTGTGCTCTTACGTAAGTCAGTTTTCCTGGTCTTCTGTTTTCAGGCCCTTCTTGGTTCCTCTGAGGCTGAATGATGGGCTTCAGTCAAATGGTCTCTAATCTCCTTCATGCTAAAACGAAAGAAAATCGGGAAGAAGACCCACTAGTCAACCTCGTCACTCTATTTTCAATTAACCCCTCTCTTCTCCTGCTCATCCCAATTTTCTCTCTTCCTTTGCTCTCCTCCAATCTTCACCCTGTCCCACCATTTTTGAAACTTAGAGGCTCAAATCAATTCTCTGTCTCTGCGCCTTTTTCTGCTGTCTTCATGATCATCCCAAGAGAGTAATGCATTCCATAAATATGGATTGGCACTAACAGTAGTATCTACTTTCATTGTTGTTGCCTGCTCTCTCCCTGATTTTGTTTCCCCAGCATTAACTCATGTTCAGTTTTCTTTCCTACGGCACCTTCTGCTTCTGTGCTCAGCTCTTTAGTACATTCTCCTCCTCGATCCTATCCCCCACCTTTCTTGAACTTTGTAGAGCTTTTCATTCCCAAGTCACATTTTTTCACTATCTCTCATCTTCCCTTCCTCACTTTCAGGATCTGCTTTATGTATCCCTTTACCCCAAAACTTTCCTTCTCTCTCCTCTTTTTCCAACATGGAAAAAGACATTCTAACCCCAGACCTATCAACACTTGAAACAGCAAATGACAAAATCAAGACATAACTTCCTTTTCCCTTTAGAAAAACCCTTTTTGAACAGCTTCCCCAATATAGTTGGCAACAAAACAAATTCTATATTTTTTCCTTAAATTGTAACTTTAAGTAAGTTCTGAGGCTTCACATTTTTTCCTGTAGACTCACCAACTGTCTTTCAGAGCACCATTTTACAGATCTGCCTTTTTCCTGAGCTGACTTAGTGATTTGCCATTGGGTGGAGGACCAATGACTACTTTCAATACACCCTCGGGTTTATTCTTACAACAGGATTTATGCAGTCATGAATTGGCTTACATTTGAAAGCTAATTTTTTGATATTCACATAAGCAGCATCCTACCTATAGCTCCCTAAGTAGTTTATGCCACAATTGGCATTCAATTGTCTTATTAAAATACTGACACTTAGAATTTTTTTAGAAAAGATTTTCTTTATTTTATATTCATGATATTTTCTATTACCAGATTTTAAATCCCCCCAATAAAAACCTTGAGCCTACCACCGAACAACGTACTTAATTTTTGATCAGACATACCTAGACTCTAAGTTCATTAAAGACATTTAAGTCTATAGCTAGCAGTGAGTTTAAAAAATATATGAATATCTTATAGGCATCTGAAACTCATGTACAAAACTGGGTCATTATTTTTTCCCCTTTATTTAGCTAATTCTATGGCCATTTCTATGCAAATTCTCCTTAAATCTTTACCTTAAACCTTGTGTTCTTCCTGAGTCACAAATGGGGATTTCAGCTGCCTACTGCCCACCTCCAACTAAAACTGCCCTTGCAAATGATGCGTCTACAACAACCCTTGCAAATGATGGGCCCAATCTGCTGCGATAGTGGTGGAAGACTTCACTTGGAGGTGTTTCCTGGAGATGTTTCCTGGAGATGATTTTTGAAGGATAAGAAGAAAATCCGCAGGAGGTCATTTCAGGCACTAAAAAAGAATGTGATCAAGGCAGAACTACAAGTCCCACAAAGCCCTTGGTTCATTTCCATTCCCACTCTCAATGGCTCCAGTTCTGTTCTCCATCAAGGCTTCCCTGCCCCTCAAACTGGTCTCCACAGCTTCAGTATCTTCTGTCTCCCGCCTATCCCCCACTTAGATTCACCACTAACCATTCCCTACAGAGACTCTGTGTTCCAGCCAAACTTAAATAATCCCCACCATATTGCTTCTCTCCTTGGAAAGCTCTTTATTCCATCTCTGTCTATAGAAGTTCTACTCACTATTCGCCTCTGTGAAGCCTTCCTGAATCCTCCAGGCAAAATTAATGGTACTTTCTTTTATGCTATCCTATCATATAACACTTGTCACAGCCATACCTATATTAGACATAGTTATGTACTTGTCCATCTCCCTCACCAGACTATAAACTCCTTGAGAACAAGGATTATATCTTACTTATCTGTGCCACTCTGGTGGTGCCTAACACAGTCCTTTCATGTGTCAGATTCTTCATTATCACCTTCTGAATTGAACTGAAAAATGGTTACTGAATGAAAAAAAAACACATAATTTTATCTGTACAATTATAGCTAAGCTGATACAGGTGGGTACAATGCAATTCTTTTTGTTTCCAAGTCTCAACTTGCTGCTGAATCTTTTACAGATTTCCTGACATATTATTTTATATATACTAGGATTTAGTGGTATTAAATATGATCTAACAATTTGACTTACTGTAAAAGTAATCTGTGTACAGTAAAGTTCGTAGTTGTACATTATTCTTTCATCTAAATAAGTTAAGCAATTTCAGTTTTAGGGTTAGCTTTCTCCTTTTACCTCTTGATGTCAGGCCTTTAAATCTAAAAGGAACAATCATATTCCTACAGAAGGTGATAAAAATTATACTGTAGATGAATCTTGGCTGCACTTTTTTTTATGGCCCACACTAAAATAAATTTTCAATTGTCTCCGCAGGAAACTGAATGATTTGGTACAGGTAGTCATACCTGGCACTAAATCTTCAACAACTTAAACTTTTCTGCAATAAATAAAGCTATAATAAAACTATTGTTTCCATATGGCTATAGCTCATTGAAAAAAAAAAAAGATATTAGGGAAGTTTGATTTACCGTGGCCCATTTGCATGGTGGACTCTCCAGTTAGGGGGTATCTTAATGGGTTGGGGAAACTTGGGCCAATGAAACACTTTCAGTCTCTGGGTCTCTGACTTCGGCCTTACAGGTAAATCCTATGTTGTCTTTGAGCCACTTAGACCACAGTTTCACTTAAATCAGCCCTATGTCCGTGTGAAGACCTGAAGATGACATTTATCTTCACATTTTATTTCATAGTAAATGCTTTTTATATTTCAAAACAAGTATATGCAACTGATTTCAAACAAATCCAAAAAATTAATAAGCAAGTCTTCCTCTATGATACATTGATTAAAATATGGTCTTTAATTTGGAAGTCTATTGTTTCAAAGACTTAAGAGGGTCCTTTTACCTATCGAATTATGCTAAAAACTAATGATCAAAATGCCTGGCAAATTAACCCGAAAATTTAATAGGTTCAAGTGAAGAATTATACTACAGGCTTTTAAAATACAATTCATATGTTTCAATCACAAATCTTATTGATTTTAATCAAATATATATGTCTCTAGTAATCCAATCCTATGTATCTAACATAATTCTTAATCCATTCTGCTTGAAATATCGAATTTTTTCACGTGCAAATAAAAATAAATTTATCATTAAAAGCAAGTCTCTTCAATTATAGATAGAAGGCAAGTTTCTTGTTTCTCAAACAATGTATTAAATTTGAAAAGCTTACCTTTTTGGTAAAAGAAAACGTTACTAGTGTCTTATAGAGCATTACTTCTAGCACACATAATGTCCTCTGGAGCTGCTTTCACCAGAAATTTTGAAATAGTGTCCACTGTGGTTGTTTCATTAACCCCTGTTTAGAATACATAGGGGAGAAATTCTATTGCTCCAAATGAAAACAACATTTGGCCTTTGAAAGACATTGCCTCATTTATCTAATGAATATGTTATTTCCTGTTCTGTGCATAGTAAGATTAATTAAAAGTATAAGACTAGGCCGTTGGCCTCAAAGAAGTTATTATAACCACGTGAAATGAAGGTAACAGACAACAATAACTATTTTGTTACTGAGAAGGAATGGAGAAGTTGAGAGCAGAAAGAAGATCATTTGACCTCCTTGGTGGATGTCAAGGAGGCATAAAAAGAGAATCCTGAGTGTTAACAAATCAGAGAAAAGAGCAACGGACCAGCAGTAGAGAGGTTTTGTTGAGGAGCAGTAGCGATAGGGGCAGATTTGATTGTGGCGAATGAGGACAAGGAGTGAGAATAGCAGACTGCAGAGTAGTGGAAAAAATCTCTGGCTTTGCAGGTGGTAAAAGCAGGTTTGAGTCCGTACTCGGCACCTCCCACTGAGCTGGGCGCCTGGGTCTGTGCTAAGTCCTCACGCAAAGGATCTGAACTCTGGGACCGTCTATTTATGAGATTCAGCCCTTACAAATCATAAAGCACTTTAAAAATGCAAGATGATAAAATTATTAACAACGTTATTAATGATTATATTAAAACATTATCCTGTTTAAAATCCTTCAGGGACTTCCCTTTGCACTTACAATAATATCTCAATTTATCATGATATGGGACCTGCCCACTCCTCAGTATCGGTTTTCTCTGTTGCTCACTTTTCGGCTATCCTGGCCTCCTTCCCTATACCCCAATGTACCAAGCTCAACTGAGTCATCTGAACTTTCTATTTTCTCTCGTAATTTCTCTCTCTGTTCCTGTCTGTGTCTCTGTCTCTCTCGCTCTCTCTCCCCTCACCTCACCTCCGCCACCACCCCAATTCAAAAGTCTTCAGATCTCACCTCTAACATCTCAGAAAGACCTTATGTAGCCACTTTATCTAAAGTAAGACCCCAGTGCTTCTCCGGCTCTCCCCTCCTGTTTGGTTTCTTCACAGCCCTCACTGCAGTCTGAAGCTTTGCTTGGTTATTTGTTTCTTTGTTGCTGATCGGCAACGGCGCCACTTTTTTTAAACTCTACTATGTCATTCTCACCCCACTGAACAACAAAACAAAAACGCCTTGACTCTATATCTCTCTCTCTTCAGATGTTTTTACTGCGAACTCTTGGAAAGGTTTTCTGTGCTTGATAGCTCTATTTTCTTCTCTCCCATTCTCTCTCAAACTTATTCCAGTCCGGCCTTCATCCCCGCCACTCCATGAAACTGTTCTTATCAATGTCACTGATGACCCCACATTGCCAAATCCAACGGACAATTCTCAATCCTCATCTTGCTTTGATCAATAGCATCGGACAACCTTGATCACTGCCTACTCTATAACGTGTTTTCTTTCCTTGGCCTCTGGCCCTCCTTTGTTAGGGCATCATCACCTTGGAAGTCAAGAAGTTGGGCTCAATCTGTAGACCGCTCCTCTATCTACACTTATTTCCTTGGTCACCTTATTCAGTCCTATGGTTTTAATATCATCTATGTGCTTGGTGCTGGTCATCACGTCCCCTGTCCACAGAAAGTATCTATTTTCTAGAAGGGACATGTCACCCACGACTTAGTTGTTTCTGTAACTAATATTATTTGGCAAAACAACTTGATTATTTAGGCAGTCAATAGTAGGGGGTCCCACCCATATAGATACATAGATTTTTTAAAAACATCATAAAGACCTTAGTGAACAAATAGCCTCTCTGTTGTTTTACATTAAAAAATTTTGAGATACAGAGAAGTCAAATGACTTGCCATAAGCCATACAGAGCTTCACAATCCTAAAGCAATGTTTTTTCTGATATCTGGTACTGTCTGAATTCTTGCATGAAATTATGTGCTTAAACATGAAATATCACACAACTGCAAAACTAGCAGTGATGTTAATCATCATCAATTAAATGCTATCCCTTTGTCAAGGGGGAAACTGTTGCAATAGGGCCCCACTGTCATTGAAGGAAGAGGAACTATATCTTACTGCCAGTTACGGATTTGGACTTGCAGGCAAAAAGACTGATTAGATGACAGGTTACCTGAAATTCAGTCCATGCTCTTAAACCACTATTGATCTAAATTCTACCTTCTCTTTTATTTGTCTGTTTTCATTATCCCAGGGTATTACTCTCCTCACATTCATTGTTAGTAGGGGTTATTTCACCTGCTATTCTTTCAAAGCCTCACCATTCTGAGATGTCACATATGATAGTATTTATTTTGGCTTAAGAGCAGTTTCCTTCATAGTGGCCTGTCCCACTCTATTACATTTTGTTCAGTTGGTCGGGTTGTCGACTTACGATGTTTGGTGATAAAAGGCCAACATATTGTCTATTTATAGCTGTCTATGTCATTTGCTAATTGGGTGGCTTGAAAATAAGAGTTTATTATTCTCTGGATCACTTCCACGGTCAGTTTCAATGTTCTTTCTGAGCAATCTCACTTTATTTAGGCATTATGTTCATTAACACACACACACACACACACACACACACCCCTCTCTAAGGAATAATTATTATTCACATTTTATATATGAAGAAATTGAAGATTAGAAAGATGTTTTTTTTCCCAAAGAAAAATAGTCCTAGGATTCAAATCCAAGGCTCAAAAGCAGCTCTAAAAAGCTAAGATATATTGTCTTTACTCTTAGGTACCAACCTACTTTTCAGACTGCAATTCTCCATTTTTTCCATCCCACAAAAGCATAACTCAAATGTCCCTATCTTTATATTCTCTTCTTCTTTCCTCTCCACCTATACAAACACTACTGGGACCCATCCTAGGCCGCCTGAGCCCAGAAACCTTTCTTTCCCTCTTAGACATTTACTGTCACCATCATTCATTTGGTTCTCAACCATAAGTTGCTCGTTAGTGTGTCTCGTGATGTTGTCATTATTGTTATTCTACCCTAGTCAATCAAATAATGTACATTGTAACATTGCAATGTACATCAACTACATTGTAAGGAAGGGAACATTTTTTACATGTTTTTGGACCCACCTCTCAATTTCTACCACTCCAACTCAATAATTTTCTCATGGTACATGATTATCGCATGGGTGAAGATATGATTTTGTTTATTGCCTACTGTATGTATAGCAATGTACTTTTTTTCCTTTAAAGTTTTATTTTATTTTTTTGTGGTTTAGTCACAGGCATTTATGCATCTCAAAGGCATTTGTTATGGTAAGTAATCTAGCTTTTGATGGTGTTTGTATTTCTTTATTTTTCCAGCTTTATGGAGGTATATATGACAAACAAAAATTGTATATATTTAAGGTATACAATATGATGTTTTGATATATGAATAATTGTGAGATGATTACAACCAACCTAATTAACTTATCTATCATCTCAGTTATGTTTGTGTGTGTATGTTTGGTAAGAACACTTATAATCAACTCTCTTGGCAAATTTCAAGTATACAATATAGTATTATTAACTATAGTTGCCATGCTGTACGTTAGATCCTTAGAAGTTTGGCGGGGGTTTTTTTGGTTTTGTTTTTTTTTCTTTTTTAGATTCCTCATATAAGTTTATTATGTGGTATTTGTCTTTGTATGCCTGGCTTATTTCATTTAGCACAATGCCCTCCAGCTTTATACATGATGTCATGGATTTCCAAACAGCAGGACTTCCTTCTTTTATATTGCTAAAAAATATTCCATTGTATACCACTTTTTTTTTTAATCTATTCATCCATCAGTGGACACTTAGGTTATTTCCATGTCTCGGCTATTGTTAATAATGCTGCAGTGAACGTGGGGGTGCAGATATCTCTTTGAGATAGTGATTTTATTTCCTTCGGATATATGCCCAGAAGTGGGATTGCTAGATCATATAGTTCTATTTTAAAATTTTTGAGAAACCTCTGTGCTGTGTTATAGAGTAGTTATACCAATTTATATTCCAACCCTGCACTAGAGTTCTCTTTTCTTCATATCCTCACCAACAGCTATCTCTTGTTTGTTTGTTTGTTTGTTTTATAATAGCCATTCTAACAGGTGTGAGATAATACCTCATTGTAGTTTTAATTAGCATTTACCTTGTGATTATTGATGCTGAGCATCTTTTCATGTACCTCTTGGCCATTTTTGTTTCTTTGGTTAGTTTGTTTTTTTTTTGAAAAAGTGTCTATTCAGGTCCTCTGCCCATTTTTTAATCAGATTGCTTAGTTTTCTGATACTGAGTTGTATGAGTTCCTTATATACTTTGGATATTAACCCCTTATCTGATATATGGTTTACAAATATTTTCTCCTATTCCCTAGTTTTCCTCTCCATTCTGTTGACTGTTTCTTTTGTGCAAAAGCAAACCTTTGTTGTAGTCCCACTTGTTTATTTTTGCTTTTGTTGCCTTTGCTTTTGGTGTCAAATATCTGTTTTCTTTTGTAGCTCACTGAAATTCCTTCAAACAATTATTTTGAATTCATTGGCAATTATTAGGTTCCGCTTTTTTGAAGTCAGTTACTAAAAAGTTATTGTGTTCTTTTGGTGATGTCTTGTTTTTTTGATATTTCTGTGTTTCTTGTAGCCTTGTGTAGATGTCTGTACATGAGTTGGAGCAGTTACCTCTTCCCAACATTATGGATTGGTTTTGGTGAGTAAAGACCTTCACCTGTGAGTTGCTATGAGGATGTTGACTGGATGGGCTGTGTTCATTCCTGATCTGGGGGAGGCCCAGTGGTGTAGTCTCTGTGCAGATCCATTCCTGTTGGTGGTGACTGCCGAGGTCCTCAATGGCCAAGATTCTGTCTACGGCAGTGGCAAGAACTGTTGGGGCCTTTGGTTATGAAGGCTGCTAGGACCATCAGATTGTTTTTTTTTTTTCTTTGACTGTAAATGTCATTGCCAATGGGATCTCTTTTGAGCACAAGTGCTCATGGAACGACAGCAACTCTAGGGTTGGTATCCCAGCAAATTTAGCTGTCTTGGATGTTGGTCTATAGCAGCAGTATCTCTGGTGCCTGAGACATGGGCAAATGCAGGGCAGCCATGGAGCCGAGCCGTGGTCTAGGATGCCTGCAGATGAAGAGCAGTCACAGAGTCAGAGTCTGAAATAGGAGTGCATGTGGAGTAGCTGTGGTTCTGGGGTCCAGCATGTTCACAGGGTTTTGAGGGACAGTCCTGGTCCCAGGGTGGCAAAACAGCAACTCCTTCTGGAAGTCACACAGCATCGTCTACCTTTCTGGGGGATCTGTTACCTTGCTTGCAAAAGCTGCCAGTGTCTCTGAGGATCAGGTTACTGGGGATTGGGCCAATGAACACTGTTTAGCTCTCTTCTGTGAAAGCTGTGGGGTGTGTGGCTGTCATAGGGCCTATTGAGGTCCTCAGTAGGAAAGGTCGACAGGGTCATCAAGAGAGCAAGCCACTGGGATCACAACAGCATTTGCCGTGTGGCTGATACTGATTACCCTCCCCTGTCTCTGTTCCTAGCCATCTCCAGATATCTCATCTAAGCTGATCTCTCAGTGATCCACTCTGTGCAGTTATATTCTAGGTTTTTTTGTTTGTTTGGGTTTTTATTGTTGTTGTTGTTTTGTTTTGTTTTTTGTTTTTTGGTTGTTTTTGTTTTTGTTTTTGCTCCATTGTGTTGCTGTAGGTTCTTAGTTGGACTCTTGAGTCCTCCTAAGGCTAGTTTTGTTTGTGGATAGCCGCCTGCTGTTTTTGTTTTTTGTTTTTTGTTTTTTGTTTTCGCTGGGGAAAAAGGCTGGTATCTCCTACTCTGCCATCTTGCTGACACCAACTACAAAATGTTTTTCCAACACAGTCTAATCTGTCGATTGGTTAAGAAATTGTCTAACCAAAAGAGTGAATTAATCATACCTTCCAATTGCTCGTGTTTCATTACCACTGTTTCCTCTTTCATTTATTCACTGAAACCTGTCTCAATCTCTAGCTCCACTACTACGGCCTGCCTTCAAGACTTCCGCTTCCTTCACTTGAATTTCTCCACAACTATCCACCTTGTCTCCCTGCTTCTAGCTTCCTCCTTCAAATCAAACTTCCACAGAGCTCCAAGAGAGAACTTTCTAAAATATATGTCTGAAAATTCTCATTTTCTGGCTTAGAAGCCTCCCCTATCTTCCTAAAGTTTTCTTCGAATAAAGTTTAAACACCTGAGGTTGGCACACGAAGCACTTTGCCATCTAAATCTCGCTTTTCTCTCCAGCCTCATCTCTCCACAAGTAAAGTCTTCCTTCCTATGCTTTGGCTTTTAAAGTTTAGGAGGGTACCATGTCTTTTTATGCTATTTCCTTTTATGATGCCATAGTGAAAATTAAAATGCAATACTATGTGCAAACTATAATCTCAATCAAATGTTAGAGCGTATAAGAGTTTTCAAACATAGGTGAGTGAACTTCCAATATGTGGTGCCGCTTGCTAAAGCTGTGGTTACCTGAGTCTGATATTTCCCATGAATCTTATTTCCCTCTATAAATCTTTTCCTTAAGGAAAAAAAAAAAAGCTTGACTCACAGCAAAGAGGTTAGCGTAGAATCAACAAACTCTTTAGGGATATGCCCATCTCTACAGGACAGAGAACAAATTTCTACTGTTTGTCAGGTTTCTGTGAATTTATAAAAACAAGTTTCCCAGACATTAAGGTACAAAACTCAGATGTAGTAGAATTAAAAAAAAAAAAAATCATAGTACAAAAAGGCATTCAATTCTCTTGGAAACACTGTGCTTATTAAAGGCATAAACACTAGGTACAGAAAGTTCAGTAATCCTTTTCCTAAGGGCAATAATAGTTTTTACATTACAAAATCAAATGGTTGTTCTTTATTTGAGGGCTGAAAATAAAGTGCCAGTTTGGAAAGGAAGTAAAGTGTAACCAAGTCAAACACTTGCATCTAAATGGAGAGTCAGTCTTTTTCCATTCTCAGTAGCCGTCATCCAAATGTACTTACAACGTAGCCAGATTTTACTTTTATTTCTCCCAGGTTGTACATCTTTACCATTGCTCAAAATTCTGACATAATCACAGACCTCCATCAGCTCACTTAATCCTTGGTTACTTTGGCTATTCCTGCATGTCTTAAGGGAAGCCAGGACTCTGTACCCAGCTCAGCACCATGGCGAGACTTTACCACAGAGCTACCACCCCTCTATGTTCTCACGACAATTTCAATATTGATAAGCAATAAAATTATACCTGACAACCACTTCCTCAAGAAAGAAAAGGGAAAGGAAGTAAAGAGACCATGCTTCGAGTTACTTTATTTCAGTGATCTGCCGTATAAATAGTACTCAAAAGTAGTTATTTTTGAAAGTAGTAATTATTGCCACCATATTGTAGCTTAGCACACCAAGCTCAGAAGCGAAGAGTTTTGCCCAAGCTCTTGCAGTTAGTGCGTTTCAGAACCAGGATATTAACTGATATTCAGAGGACATGTTCTTTCCCTTCCATGACAACTGCTTTCCAGAAAAGAAGCAAAAACCTATAGTGATGCAGTCAATTTCTAGCAAGCCAGAAATCTAAATATGGAAACTGATTCTCAACAACTCCTGTGGCCTCCTTGCATCTTGAATAATGAGATGGATCATGCAGAGAATAAGTCCCACATCTCACGGTTTCCATTTTTGTTCTCTAATGATCGTCATTACAATGGTACTGACCCTCTAAATTCCAGGATTTGATTTTTTTTAAAGGTGTTTATAACTCAACAAATATCACCAGGACAACTGGAGGCTATGATAGGAAGATATTAAGATAAAGAAAAAGATTACCTTAAAAGTAAAACCACTTCTGCTTTCCCATTGCACAATATCTTTAACCTCAAATGAAACCCTCTCTTTCAGCATTGCATTGTGATGAACAGTAAAATAAAAAGGAGTTATCTTTGTATCATTCTACTGATATCAAAAGTTCAGACTACAATCCATAGTAGTCTGAACTCAACAACTACTGATAAAATCAAAAGTCAGTATTTCATGGCATCAAAGGTTCATGTATCATTGGCCTTTGTTGTTGCTTAGATATCTCTCCCCAAATGGCCCTCTCCAAATATTCGCTTACTCAATAAAGCATCCACTATGTATGCCACATTATGCTAGGAAATATAAAAAACAATAACTTGGTTATACTTCCAAAATCAGTCACTTCCTATGTCTTTACTACCCTCACCATAATATAAACAAATATCATCTCCCACCCAGAACACTGCAACAGCCTTCTGCCTGGTCTCTGAGTCTTTTGAACATGGAAATCAAACTCAATCACACCCCTACTTAAGATCTTTCTGTGACTGCCCATTACAATTACAGCTAAAATCAAAGGCTTTACATGCCTTACAAAATCTGTACGATGTGAGTCCTGCTGTGCTCCAGCTACACTGGAAATTTACCTACATGTTTCCTTTGCCTGGAGTGTTCTTGCCTCAAATCTTCACATGCCTGGGTTTCTCCTCATCATTCAAGTTCACTTAAAATGTTCCCTTCTCAGAGAGATCCCTCCTGAAGATTCCATCTTAAATAAAGAGTTTCTACAATATTTTCTTTTTTAAAATATCCTTTGGAGCATTTATCACAGTATGAAATAATTTTTAAATTGTTTAGTATGTATTTCCATCACTAGAATGTCAATCCCTTGAGGTCAGAGAACTTACTGATCGCAGGGCCTAAGCTTGCCAAGGCGTTCAAGAAATTCACATACTTAAGGTACGATTCAATGATGTTTTGTGTATTCAGAGTCATGTAGCCATCGCTGTAATCAATTTTAGATCATTTTCATCACCCCAAAAAGAAATCCTACACGCATTAACAGTCACTTGCCATTCTTCCTCCATCCCCAACCGTATGCTTTAAAAACGAAAATAATGATATATAAAAACTAAGAAAATTAATGTGAGGGAAAAAAAACTAAAGGTAGAAATAGCCACTTCTAGGGAAGAGTAGGAAAACAAACAAAGCCATATGTGGATGGAGATAAATAAATGATTCGTTCCCAATTAATATTTTGGCAGCATCCTAATGATGCTCGCACCAACGTGGGCTCACTCCCCTAACTGGTAGTTCTATTCTTGTAAGGAGGGGAAACACAGAGGTAGTAGTTAAAGAATTTAATATCATGTCCTGTTTAAATACAACTTGCCAGAATATGATAGATATGAAGCTAAATTACGAGACTGTTGACCACAACTCTGTTTATTAAAGCCACAGAATATTTCATAACTTAAGAAGTTGCTGAGATAGGCAAAATTTGCAAGTTGAACATTTTTTTCTACAGCCCCAAAACAGTCTCAATTCTTGATGTTTTTGTGATGTTCAAATGAATTATACAACATTTTCCATCAGATTGGCAGGAATATGTACAATTCAAACATCTGAGAAGACTTCTCATTTTTACACCGTCTTCTCCCACATCTGATTCAATAATTTAAGAAAGGTCACTCTGGGACAAAGGGTCACAGAATACTGTTCCGGCATCTTGACCTTCAACGCTCACGTGCTTAGGAAACATGTTGAAGTTAATGTTAGCCCGCCCAAGTTGAAAGCTATGACTCAGATTTTGCCAGCTGCAATCAAACTCTCCTTCATCTAAACTTTTGCACCATTCAAGACCATTGAAATCTTTCTCTTTGGAGATAAGATAAAACACCTAGAAATAAATCTCCCATGAGCCCACCTTTTTCAGGTTTTGAGATCATTGCCGCTGGTTCAAAAGGAAGAGAAGTTTATGCGTGGCTGGAAAACTCTACACAATACTGTAGATTTGCATGCAGGATACCAATTGCTAAGGAGGGCTCCTTTAAAGACTGTGTTGCTAGGTAGTTGATAAATAAAAACAAACAAGGTTAACTGCAGAAAAACCGAGTCTGAGCATGACTTCTTGGACTGGGAAATCAATAAAATGCCAGTTAGTGAGGTAAGAAGAATGAGATTAAACATGCAAAGCTTACTTGCATTCTTTTTTTTTTTTTTTTCCTTAAAGAAGTCATTACACAAAGACAGGTGCAGTGAGAAGTCACCGGTGTAGAAAATGGGAAACTGGGAAGATGAGAGGAAGTTTGTTTTAAAGGTGGGGTTAAAAGAGAAGGGTTGAATAGGTGACACAACCATCCATGTATTTGTTCCTCTGCAGTTTGTTCTGTGGAAAGGCCTTAGGCCTTTGGTACACAAACCAGTCCTTTGTGGAAAAATCGTACTTTGGAGACCAAACCAGGTTTCTCACAGCTTCCTACCTGGTGCCAGGATGAAAGCTCTGTGAACGACCCAAATGTTACTTGGGTTACTCCATGCAAACCAATATACAAAGGTGCTGCCTTCGACAGCTCCCCACTGGCCGCAGGGAGGAACCCATTCCCAAGGCAGTCTGGTATTCAAGACTGCCCTCAATGACATCACAATCACAGACTTTTCCAAAGCTGACTGCTGTTCCTCCCTGATGCAGACAAACTGCTTCATGTGTCCAAACCATCACCTCCCCCAATCTCAAGACACACGCTGCACTTGCCCATTCGGAATGCCTTCCTCGCCTTCTCCAGCTTCCAAATCTAGTCTATCCTTAAGAAACTTCCCAAGGCCCACCTCCTTCATGAGGGTTCCTAGCTCGCTGCAGCCCAAAGGAATCTCTCTTTCCTCCTATACCTACTAGTGGATATTGTCTGTGCTCTGAGAGATAGCATACCTGTACGGTGAATATTTTTATGCATTTTATTTGTCCAATCTCACTATAAACTCCATAAAGAGAAGAACTAAGAATCATTCACTCATGCTTTTACTCTCTCATATAGAGAATGCCTAACATAGAGTCGGTGTTCAATAAATATTTGTTGAGAGCTTTATGCAGATGGGAAAAGACAAGACCTTAAATAAAGGAGCTGACAGTTATTATAACAACTTAACGCGAGTCTCGATTTCAGCAGGAGGCTGTCCTTCACACAAGCATTCAGTGAGCCAAGCTGATTACAGCTCTGCCATCTTCAACAAATGGCTTCCAGGGTTATTTTAATGGCTTCCATCCCAGCCAGTAGGAAGAGAGGAAAAAGTGGAGATCCAGTGTCAGAGACGTTCCCTCAGGATACGAGTGAGAAGTTGCACAAATAAATTTTGAGCACATGTCTTTGCCTAAAATACAGCTGCAGAGGAAGCTGGGAACTGCAGTCCTGAGTTCAGCAGCCACATCCCAGAGGCAACTTTGTTATATGGGAAAGAGGGGAGGTTTCTGTGGACAAGTGTAGCCTCGACACGGACTCTGGCCACCTTTCCCATCTGCACAGCTAGTGAACTTTTTTATCCAATGACAAAGAGTGTTCTGTATGCTGAAATTGGGCTTTCTATAAAATGTCAACCTCTCATAATCCAAAGATGAATCTCAACGCTCGCTGCCCAGAACTCACCACCGGGTGGCCAAGGACCCAATGCTGGGACCACACACTGAGCAGAAGGAGCTCTCCCTCTCTCCACCCTCTTAGTAGAGGAGGGACTCCTGTCCCTAACCTCTCCATTGTGAGCCCAAGTGAAAAATGAGCCCTTCCCACCAGTTCACATCTCATCTGCTTTCTAATCGAAGGTCTGAGACAAGTGAGGACTCCTCTTCCTGTTGACTGTCAAGGAGACTGAACAGCCCCGACCTTTTCACTTTGCTGTATTCTTAGGTCACCAGAGCCACACTTGCCTACTAAACTTTGTAATCAATGTGCCCAGACTAGCGGCTCCTGCCCACTTACAGGTATTTAGAAGCTATCCATGTTTTAATTTAATTCTAAAGCATTGATTGATCTCATATAATGAGCAAAACACTATGTAGATACCAAGATTTTCAAAAGCTACAACTCCTGCACTGGAGTTGTTTAGAATCCCCTGAAGGAGACATATATGAGCAACTGACTCTGTTACAAAACATAACTGGCCAAGTCTAACCAAAGATACAAAGAAGTGCTGTGAGACTGTGGCCAAAAGAGTAATCAGTTCTAACAAGATGACCAGAGAAGACTTTGAAACGTGTTTAGATAAAAAGATAGGGAGGTAGTTCTTGAACACGAGGGATGAGTAGAATTTTAACAAGCGACAGAGAAAGCAAGTGACATTCCAGGTAGAGGAGCGTGAGCTAAGGCCCAGAGGTGCGAGAATGGGCAGGGCTGGGGTCAAGGGCACAGACAAGGAGATTTGAGTATGGCAGAATGGCTGACCCAGGATTTCTAATAAGTACAGCAACTTGATCGATCACAGGTAGAAGGAAGACAACTCTGCTGACGTGGAATGGTGAGGTAGAGGGGCTGAAACACCAGTGGACACTCATACTTAGTAACATTTATTGAGCACCGACTGTCCAAGCACCATGCTGAGTACTTTATTTTCGTGCTCTTATTTAAGAGGAAAGTCTTACTATTATGTCCATATTACAGATGGGTAATGACAGAGTTCGAGGGCAGGATTTGATCCCAATCTGTTCTGACTGCAGAGCCTGAGTGCTTCGCCAGTGTAACCATCACACTTTAATCCTGTCGGGGTGACAGCAGTCCAACCTTGAGACATGGAACGGCACTGTGGAGAGAGGACATTGGATGGATGTGCCGGTAAAGGATCAAAAAAGACTCAGACTGTGACTTGAAGTAGCTTGAGACTGGAAGCAGGAGAAGGATAATAAACTCTGCTTGGACTCATGGAGTTCTGAGTGGCTCGAAAGGAAACTACAGGGACCACAAACCATCTCTGAGAAAGCTAGGGGCCAGGGACTAAGAGGAAACAGATGCAGAGTGGCAAGTCTTGGCATTCGTATTTGTTGATACTGTGCACAAGAAAATCAAGCAGCACGTGAACAAACAAGGCAAGAAAGCTCGTGGCTGCCTGGGTGAGCTTTAATCAAACTGATTCGGAAGAAAAATTAAACTTGATTGACTGGCCTGCATTATGCTGATAACAGTAAATCCTTTTGGCCAAACAGAACGTGGTTCAACTTTAAAGGTATGCTATGTATTATCGCTTTGCATACCAAAATATTCATATATCTCGGAAAAGTATAAAAAATTATGTTTTTCCTTTCAAGCAGTGGAATGTAAATACCCACTAAATCCTCCTGCATGGCGCCTGGGTGAATGTATTCCTTGTTATTTCATTTAAGCTGCTAAATATCTATTAGAGTAAAATTATGGGCTCTTTGCATGTGGAGTTTCCACTTGTCGCTTCCTGAGCACCAAAGCATTAAATGTGATCCAGAGCCCTCCATTTAGTGAGGCACATCTGCTTCATGCCACTGATTGCCTAGCAAGTGGCCAGTGGTCCTTTAGGGAAACTGTCTCCTCTGCGCACTAAACCAGCAGAATTCATAGAACAAAAAGGTAGCCCAGATCTGGGATAGACATAATGACAAACTAAAGCCATCGCTGGTGTTAGACTTTCTTTAAAAAACTTCAAGACACCGGCAATTAAAACTATCTAAACATGTCACCTCGTGACCTTCACTCTGACCCAGGGATGGCTCTCTCCAGAAATGACCCGCCCACTTTACCAAGTCAGAACGACTCCTTTCTCTGTAAGCTCTTTCCACTTACCTACAGCGTGTATTTCAAGTTCTTCAGGTGAGCCACCTGTGTCCTTTGCTAAGCAATGAATGGAACTGAAGAGTGGGGGGTGGAGTATAACTCAAGCGGCAAAACCACCACACACACACACACACACACACACACACACACACACACACAACTATTCCCTTTATTCAGCTGTACTAACTTTCTCACTGCATATAATAAACAAATACAAGTAAGACATTAAGATTAGCAGCTTTATCAAAACATGAAGCTGTCAGGTTATGGGGAAGGATATTTGCCAAATCAGAACACATAAACTTTTAGTATAGAAACTAGAATATGAATTAAGCACATATCACTCAAAAAGAGCTGAATGCATCTGAAACTAAAGTACACTGTCAGCCACCTCCACTTGCTCCAGGCGCTGATGCCTTGATTAGCTATGCAAGAAGCTACCTGCTATTTTAGAATTATATGAAGTCGCCTCGGGGTATCTACGAGCTTCTCACGCACAAGATACTAACTTTTTTCCTCCTTCTTCTTGGCTTAGAGCATGGTGGTTGCTACATCCAGGTAAGTAGTATATCATGGATTTTTATTGCATAAGCTGTCATTAAAGCAGCTTGTCTTCTCACAGAAGAATCAGTCTGCAAACAATAATGGTTTGTTACTAAATCTCCCCCACTCCGCGCCCCTTAGACTAGAAGACACCGAGCATTTTTTTCAGATAGTAAGTATTCCCTTAAAGATTAAGGAACTGAAAACAATTTCTAAAGAGGATCTTTTTAATAATAGAGAACACTCCCTACACCTCATTTTTTAAAAAATAAGTTACCGTCCCTCCTGAAATAGTAACTAAATTTATAGGAACAACAGAATATCTCACAAGATGGGGATCTGGCCAACGAAGCTGCCCCTGTGTGTGGTATTACAGGTACTGTGCTCTGCAGCATGTTTCTGCCTGAGGTACACAGATTGTTTTGATACTGGACTGCTTAAAAAACACTTTTAGATGAAAATGCGATCATGAAAGTGAGGGATGACAGCTCAGTCTTCAAAAGCCAAGGTTAATAAGGGCTTTTGTATACTTTCCCAAATAAATACATTAACACAGTTAACCTTTGACCTGTAATGCCCTTAATTTTCAGCCTCGAGCCTCTCTTGGGAAGGGTGTAACGATTGTGCCAAACCCAGCTGTGCCAAAAAGAGTGCTGAGCACTCACTATGGTTTAGACCGAAACCACCTTAATCACTCACCTTTCATCTTGCCACATTTCTAGAGTGTAACTATTCAAACGGTTCTTAGATTTCTCAGGCTTAATCTTCCCCACAACATTCGAGTGTTACACACACAAGAAGGAAGCGCTACGCTGCTGTCTCATATAGCTCACAGCCATTTCCCAGGTCTGACTCCTGGTACCACCATCAAGAGAACGGCTGACTGCGTGCCTACCTGCTCCAAACTTGGATTGTGATCCCTTTCCACTCCCTCGGTGCTCGCTCCTCACCAGTGCCAGCAGGTATGGCCTATAAGTCCAATCTTCCCTGAGGCTTTAATAAAACTTCCTTTACCGCACATGCAATTATTAAGCATGCAATTTATGTTTCCAGGTGCAAAAATTTGTCATGCAAATCTCCTCGACCTGAAGTAACCAAACACACCGTAAAACCTGAGCCTACTGCTTACACAACGGATCCACAAGCAAATGCCATTTTGGCTTAATTTGACATATCTGAAACCAAGGCTACCTACTCAGGGCCTATCATGGATAAATTGAACCATGGCTAGGCAACAAGATTAGCTTTTATCTTTGTGGTTTATACAATACAGAAGAAAACTAAAATCCAAGAGTTCCACTCCTGTGACATGAAGAATATTTGGTTACTTAGTGGTCCTGACTGAGGCTGTTCTGATCACATAAGCTATTAAAAAAAAATTGATATTAAATAGTTATTGCTACATTTATTTCACAACTAAGCCACATACTCTAAAGCACAACTCTGATCAACCTTTCAATCAATTAGCAGAAGCTGAGGGGAGGGACAGAAGGAACTGAAGACTCTCCCACTGTAAAGTTGTTGAGTGTATCTGGGCATGGCCAACTGACCAGCACAGGAAGTCGCGTGGCCCAGAAAGATTACATCGTTATGACTCTTGACCTTCTGTTCCCAACTGGACGATGATTAGTTCTCCGCAAGCATGCAAGAAAATGCGAGGGCACTTCTCTAGAGCTAGTACGGTGGCAGAGAAGCCACCAATGGAAAGTCCGTAAGCACATCCTCTGTTAATATTATCTCAATTCCAGAGAACAATAGGTGAATGCTCTTGAAAGGCTCCCCTTGTCCGTGGAATCAAAGAGAACACTTTGCTATTGGCTAATTACTTATTTATTCATTCAACAAATATTTATTCACAGTATACTAAGTTCTTGGGTACATGCATCATTACACTGGAAACACACTACAGCAGGAAACCCTAGCTAAATAAATGCTGGTTTCTTTCTTTCTTCTCTCTGGGTAAATACTTTTGACTGAAAACAATGAACTGACAAGTGGTCCTTTCAGGACTGCCTTTAACTAAATTCAAGCTATAACATGAAGGGTTATGGGAGGCTCCAAAGTGCTGATTCCTTTTTCAAATTACCTCATTTCCAAGTGGATACCGATAACCAAAATTAAGATAGTATCGCCTTCCATATGTGAGAAGAAAAACTCATTGTATTATCTGAAGTTTCCTTACAGTATTTCTTGACACAGAGTATCATTAAATTTAAAAACAAATTAGGACAAATATTTTTTTCTTCCGTCTTCAGGGGTAATTTGGCACAAATAAATTGCTTTTCTTCTCCATAATGTAAAGAGTGACATGATAGATTTGATCAGAAGCATTTTATTACAAAATCAGCAGGTAATAATTACCTAGGTGACTCATGATGAAGTGTAGAACTGTTCTTAGCCTATCTAAAAAGGAAGAAAAGTTCATTAAAGTTCAGATGTACCAGAGCACAAATCTAAAAGCCTAGGTTTTTAAAAATTGCGCAATTTTATGGAGCATATGTTCCCTCAAAATGTGATTCTCACCAAGACTTTCTAAAGGCACAACTTAAGTTAGCCACGTGAAGGGGAATAGATTATAGTTACAAGATGGGAATCATATCATTCTCTCCTGTTTGCCACAGACCAACAGGGGTTGACTTACAAGTATTTATTACTTCTGAAGATGTACATGAACGTGAAATTCACAAAATGGACACTGCCTTAGTTCAAGGACCCTCAGAAGGGTCACCGAGGAGTCATCTTTATGCCAGTCTTGATGGAGTCTCCTCTTTCCCCGTAGCAGCCTCTAACCTAAGATGTCACTTCCCTAGCTCAAACCAAGTGAAAGGATCTAAAGGCCGATAGGAGAATAAAGGGTCCTTAGGTAAACACATGCTAGAAGAAGTGCTTTCTGAAGTGGATCGAGTATCTTTAATCCTGCATTTTGGCCTCCAGATGATTTATGACTCTTATTTTCTTTTCTCTCTTTCCTTGTAAGGCTTGCCAAAGTAGACTTTAATTCTGCCTTGAAGCATGCAAACACAGAGTTCTATCTTCCTTGGTGAATCGGACTCTTGCCAAGTGAAAGCTTTAATGACAAAATTATGCTCCGAAGAAAGGACAAGGTGACAGCCTAAAAGACCGAGAGAAAAACCACTGAGTGTTCCTTTGACTTTTAGAGTTTAGAAAATTAAAAGCGAGGCCATGATCTTCCCTCCACACCCCACTACTGTCCCCTACCCTGCCCCAACTCTGGCTACGTTATAACAGAAAAACTGCATATACCTTAAGACTGATGTGATTCATTTTGGGTAAGGCATTAGAAGCTTTGTCTCATCATCCTTCGATTCGGCTTTACTTCATATGATAAGGAACTGTCTGTCTGTCTGCATTCTCTAATCCTCTCTCTCCCTCAATCATAAACAGTTTAGTCTTATGCCAAATCGTGGAGCAGGTAAAATGTGTCTCCAGCACCTAGTCACGTTCATTTGTGAGCTCTTCTCCATCCCTACCCACCCCATGCTCTCCAGAACCATTTGGGTGTCCTCCTCTTAGCTATGGAGATGGTAAACAAGCGTGTTCTGAACAGCAGAAGATCTTCCTTTTCTCATTCTTGTCAGGCCTCCAATTGTAAGAGAAAACTTCCAAATTTCTCTTCCTATCCCAAATCTTTACCCTCTGTTGCAGAGTTACAGGTTAAAGAATTTATTAGGCATTTCACAGACACATCCAAAAGTATCTTTCCATATAAATTATCCTCTGTATTGACTAGTGGAGTCGTCTTCCTCCCTGTTCCCCAAACCGACAGCCTTAGAGCTGACTACACCCTCTTCTTCCCTTCACCACTGAGTAATGTTCAATTTCTATCTATTCTATCTTTAATCGAATCCATTGGTAAGTATTTATGGAGTGCCTCCTCCGTGCCAGAAATTTTTATAGGCTCTTGGGATATATCAGCAAGTTGTATGGGAAAAGATTTCTGCCCACCTAAAGTTTACATTTGAGTTTCAGAAGACTAGACCATTAACAGCAAGGGTCATGATGACGATAATGACAGTGGCGGTGACAAATAAGTAACAAACAATCTCTTAGAAGATGAGAAGTGCAATGGAAAACAATCTTTTAGTAGAACAGAACTAAAAGGATTGGGAATGCCAGTACAGATGAGCAGTGTGCATTGGAGGATGTCGCGGTGGGCGGGGCGGGGCGGGGCACGGATTTTTAATGAAGAGAGAAAGGAAGCCTCCTTGAGAAATGATACGCAAGTGTGAGGGCATTAGCCATAATGTTATCTGGGGGCAGAATGGCCCTGTTAGAGGGAAGGGCCCGTGCCCAGCCTCTATAACAGGGATGTTCCTGCTGTGTTCAGGGAAGAGAAAGGAGGCCAGTGTGTCTGCAGCAAGTGAAAAAGTGGGAAATTGGTGCCAGAGGACACCAGAGGTGGAGGTGGCCGGATGGCGGGAGGTCTTCTGCACCAATGTAAGAACTGTGGCCTTTAAGTCTAATGGGAGATGAGTATAGGGTTTTATTTTTTACTTATAACAGAATTATTCAGGATGCTGCATTGAAAACTGATTTTGAGGAAACAGGAATAGAAGTGAAAAGACCAATTAGGAAGTTATTACAGTAATCCAAAAAAGATAATATCTGGAATCAAAGTGGTTTCAATAAAGGTTTTAAGAAGTGACCAGATTCCACTTAAGAAAGGTCCAACTATTTTTCTTTTTTCTTTTTGTCTCGTTCTTCTTTTCCTTAAAAAAAAAAAAAACAGCAACAACAACAAAAACAGGATTACAGAAATGTTGCAAAAAATATATATATATTTTCCATATATCCTGCTCTTACCTTCTCAAAATGTTAACAACTTATATAACTGTTGTGTAATATTGAAACCCAGGAAATTAACATTTTTACAATACCATTAACTAAATTACAAACTTTATTTTACTTCCTCCAGGCTTCTCCCAGGGTTCTTTTCTTGTTCCAGGGTCTATTCTAGGATCTCACACTGCACTGAGTGTCTCCTTAGTTTCCGCCGACCTGTGACACACAGATCCTCAGTATTTCCTTGTGTTCATGACATTGGCATTTTTGATGAATGGTTAGTTATTTTGTAGACTATGCCAACATTTAGGTTTGTCAGATATTTCCTTGTGATCGTATTGCATTTTTTGGCAAGAATGGCACAGAAATGTGTGTCCCTCTCCATGCACTGTATCGGAATATATATGATATTGATGTATTTATTAACTGGTGCTACTCTCCACTGACATTTCTTAGCAGATCAAAATATGGGGAATAAGAGAACGAGAGACGTCAAGAATGACTCTAAGATTTTTGTTCTGAACAACTGTAAGGATAGAGTTATCAACAGGGATAGAAGAAGCAGGTTTTGGAGATGAGTGCTCAGTGTTGTTGGAGGTGTCTATTAGATCTCCATGTGGAGGTCTCAAGTAGGTAATTAGACATAGATGTTTGAAGTTTGATAAAGAGGTTAGGCTACAGAAATAAATTTATGAATTGTCAGCCTATAGATGGTTTTTATAGCTGTAACATTAAATTAGTTCTCTAAGGAATAAAGTAAAATAGAAAAGTGAAGAGTAAGGACAGAGCCCTGGGACATTCCAACATCAGGAAGTGGGTGAGAAAAGGAGAAACTTGCAAAAGATATTCATAAATAACAACTAATAAGATATTAGAACACTCTCTCGATTGATTTTTTTATCCTCTCTTCATCTTTACTCCCACAGCCTTAATTTAGGCCAGTTTCCTTCAAATATGGTCTACCCCTTAGGGATTCAATTTCATATGGAAAATGGGGCTTAAAATAGCTTCTACTTTATCTTTGCTATGAGAATTAGATGAGACAATACCTATATAAATTATTTTGCACAGTGTCTCACACATGGAAAATGCTAGCTGTTGTGGTCATGGTTATTTTTCTCTGTCTCATTAGGCAAGCTATGAACATCTTATTAGCTGAGACAGTTTCGTTTTCTTTTGTTCTACTACCTAGTACTGCTTTTTTTACATCATTAATGATTAATAAATGATTCTTGAATGAATAGAAAAAAAGAAGAAGAAATTTAAGTGCACTGCTTAACCCCAAAGATTGAATTCTTGTGAAATTACAAACACAATGACACTTAGGATAAAAGTAGATTTTGCTAAAGGGTTCTCCCTGATACCTCCTAAAGTATAGTGGCCGGGTCACCATCTTGGCATGGATTATTTACACTCTGTATCTTGAGTATGGAAGAGCTGTGACAGAGCTCCCTCTCACTGCATTCGTCTTTTCAGATTCATGGGCCAGATTAATTTCTCCCAATAGCAACTCTCTTAAGAGTCGCACTTAACTACTGACATCTAGAATAGAAGGACACGATTGACCTTGGACAAGTTCATTAATCCTGTTTTACCTCAGTGGTTCTATTTGTAAAAATAGAGATAATGCTTCTTCTATTAGAATGCAATGGTTGGACAAGACCATCTCTTAAAGTCCTTTCTTAATAGATGATAAAGTGATGAGAAATATAATTCAGTATTGTGTTATCATTCAATATTTGATGGTTAAGTGGACAGGTAGAGGGACCACATGCCTACTGAGCACTCCATATACGAGGCACCATCCAATGTTATAGTGTTAAATCTCATTGTAATTATGGAGTAGTAACATTAGCATATATTTAAGAATTTATAGAACAAAGCTAGAGACTCAAGCTCGTCTGATCCAAATGAGTGTTTTTTGTTGTTGTTAATGTTTGTTTTTTCACTGCACAATGTTGGAAAAATAAGATTAGAGAATCTACCACAAGTAAAAAAGAGGAAAGAGCTCAGGTGAACTTTGAGTGGAAAAAACCATAAGGCTCTGTGCTTTCACCATCTGGAGGGGCTCTAAACTGTTCTAGTCCCATATTATTCTGAGTGTTCATTTTGGCACTCTAATTTCAAGGAAAACTTCAACTGGATCATTAAAACCAGGCATTCATTCAATAGATACTTGTGATTTTTTTCTGTTAGGTTGCAAACTTGCTTGTTTTCAGTATTTTCTCCTTAATCAATATTGCACTTTTAACTGTCTTGAGGGGATAAAATAAAACAAAAGACATTAGTGACAATATTCAGAGTTCCTTATATAGGGAGCAGTAGAACTGGAACCCAATTAATAGATATCTTTCAGTAATTTGGTTTAGTTTGGTTTGGTTTGGTTTGGCTTGGTTCCTATGTTCCACTTTACAGAGAAAAAAGATCACTAGAAAATAAGGGTATATCAGAGATTTAACCTCTGAATCAAAAAGGCAATTTTTAGAGTAAATCTCACTTTATATGCATTCAAGTTTCAATTAGTTATACCTTCTATATCTATATTTACTTGGCTGCACAATGAGAATTCTTATCTTTAATCATGACCTTGGGGCACTGCAAGATAATCATTAAATGTATTCACTAAACTATACTTACTAGGGCAGAAAATTAGAATAGCATACTTCAGAAAGATTATTTTAAACAAAGGTTGAAATTTAAAAATGGTTTCCTAGTTAATCTTCAGTTAATTTTAAAAATTTTACTCTATCACACCACTGCAGTTTGTAGTGACAGATAATATAAAATGAAAGGCATTTGTCTTCACATGATTAATTTTAGCAAACATTCATTCAATGCCAGGTATTTTGTTAGTTGTTAGAGTGTACGAAAATAAATATGAAATAGCCTTACCATATAGAACAGAGTTAGAAATCTAGAGCCCACAGACCAGGCCTGTGCTTGCATAGTCCATGAGCTAAGAATAGTTTTTACCCTTTTTTAACAGTTGTGGAAAAATTCAAAAGAAGAAAAATATTTTGTGACATGTGAAACTTATATGAAATGCAAATTTCTGTCCATAAATAAAGTTTTATAGAAACACATCCACACTCATTTCTTTACATTTTATCTGTAGATGCTTTCACGCTAAGACGGCTGAGTTGAGCAATTGACACAAAGACCCTTTGGCCTGCAAAGTCCTCTGCAGGAAAAGTTTGCCAACCCCCACTTGAGAAGCTCACAATCTATAGTGGAATACATATGCACTTAGTTTTCGTCATGTGGTTAGTGCTATAATAGAGGTATAGTAGCAGTGGGAAAAGTTATTCCGTCTATCTGTAGAAGTCTAAATTTAATGAGTATCTTTAATGACGCAAAGAAGGTGATGAAAGGATTCTAAGCAAAGACATGCTTAGAATGGGAACATAACATAGCAACAGAGAATAACAAAACCAGATTATGTCTGGGAGTTCTTAAAGAGTGTAAAAAGAAGGGGGACATGAGCTTAAGAAAGTACATGAAATCAGATTAGCTTTTCTGATTTGTTCAAAGATTCGGTGTCAACCTGCAGATGACCGTCAAAGGTTTAAAGCAGAAGTGCTTGATCAGATCTAAGTTTTAAAAAGATACCACTAGCAGAAGGGTGGAGGCAGAAGGAGAAAGGAGAGAATAAAGGCAGAGAAACCAGATAAACGGTATTGCAACAACCTAGGTTAGAGATAATAATCTGACGTAAGACAATCTATCACAGAAGGGTGGAGCGGAGTCCAGAAACACAAAAGTATTTCAGACATACTGGATTTGAAAAAGGAGAGAAAAGCATCAAGATGACATGATACTTGACTGAATTTCTGACCTGAGAAAAAATACTATCCAAATATGAGTATGTATTTTACATCTAGGGTGTAATACAACGATTGACTCTTTGTACCCAATAAGTATATGTTAAATGAATAAATCAATGAATGCCATGAAGCAAGATAGGAAATCAAGAAGAGTAGCTTTGATAGAAATGACTGGAAGCTTTCCCACATCTCATGTCAGTGAGAATAGGATAACAAGCTCTGCTGTGGAGAAGTTAGTCTTGCAGTATCTGCCAACATCTGGGCAGAACGGTTAGTAAGGCATTTTGGAATCCAGGCCCAGTGCTTAGCTGAGAGATCCTGATGACCTGAAGGTTAGCAACACAGAGGCACTCAATGGACCCACAAAATGAATAAACATATTCCAGTTAATATATTTTTTTAAATACCATACTTGGATGCCTTTTCCTTTGTTAAACTGCAAAAGAGTCCTGTTTAAATTGAATAGGCGCTGTATATCTTCACAGCCTGGGTTCATTGTCTCATTAAAAAGATTTAACACTTATCCTGCTGCTACAGCCTTTTCAAAGCCCTAAATAAATCATGTAAGAAGAAAAAAAGGACGATATTAACTATATTCCAAAACAGGGTCCCCAACCCCCTAGCCACAGACCACTACCAGTCCGTGGCCCGTTAGGAACCAGGCTGCACATCAAGAGATGAGAGACGAAGGAGCCAGCGAAGCTTCATTTGTATTCACAGCCGCTCCCCAGCACTAGCATCACCACCTCAGCTCCACCTCAGATCGTCGGGCATTAGATTCTCATAGGCGCACCAGTCTCTGGTGCCACAAAGGTCGGGGACTGCTACTCCAAAACATCTTTAAATGACTTAGTGTCTTCTACTATAATACTATAAAGCAAAAATTGTAGTTATCTTAGTTGTCACACAATAACACCAACATCAAATTTTAAACTAAATTAAGAAAATAAAATGAATATATATGTAGGCCACTTAGAATTTGCTTTAAATATGATGTTAAGGATTCAGCAAACAGAAACAAAAATACTCGATCATATTGCAACTCTACACAAAAACCTGTTCCAGTCTACTGTTATTGGAAAGTGAAGCGGAACTCCAATTGCCCAAGGCCAAAGTGGTTGAGTGTGGGTCATCCGGCAAGGTGAAACCACAAGGCAGAAGACTGATAGGATTTGGTTTCCTTCTCCCATTGTATGACAATTGGGAGTGTTTGGGAAACACAGCATTATGAAAATTGAAACATATTTTGAGACTGCTGGACTTCCTGGTCTTTAATTCAATAGTGTGATTGTACATTTTCAAGAGAAGGTTACTATTTGATATGTTTTCTAAACTTATTTGACCACAAAGTAATTTTGTTCAAAGTATCTAATAGAACCAGTCCACAGTGGAACCCACTTTAGGAAACAATACACTAATTATCTCCAAGAACTATATACCTCTTCGTAGGCAATTTTAACCACTGCCATCTTTCAATAACCAGTTATTTGCTAATGATGAGCAAATTTATATCTCTAATCAAGTTCTTTCCTGTGCTCCAGACATGTGTCTTATGGACATTACCATTGGAATATCCTGCAAGCACTGAAAAAAACTACATGTCATATATTGAAAGCTGAAATCAACATTTCCATCTATGCTTCTTTCCACCTTACCTCTGCCGCCCCCCCAACACACATTCACAATCACATATAGCCTTCTCCTGAGTACTCACGATCTCAAGAAATATTACTATCATATGGCTAGTTGCTTAGACAAGAAATCTGGGAGAAATCTTTGAGTTATTTTTCTTCCTCATCACTGATATGCATTCACCAAAGCCTCAGGTGATTGCCTCTGAAATATCTCTTAATTCAAGTCCCTTCTCACAAGCCCTACCATCCTGATTCAAGCAATGACCTCTAATACATCTCCAGTCTTGCCTCCTCTAAAGCCTTTCTTCATGACATAGACAGAGGTTACATACAATTGTCAAAACTGATGGCAATGAAACACTCACGATGTGTGCATTCCATTTTATGTAAATGATACTTCAATAAATATTTCAGTAGCTTGATACCAAGTAATTCAGGTACTTTAAATAAGAGATTAGTTAGTTACTGATTCTCTAATGTAAATCATTGCTGAAATAATCATTTTGATTAATGAATTGAATGAATCACCTAAAATTCTGCTGTCATGAATCAGTGATCTTCTCATGGTTGTAAGTGCCAATAAAACTCAAACAAGTCAGATCGGTACATGCCTAATAAAAAGTAAACACACATGTAAACTTCAGTGCTGTTAGGTAAGATTACTCAGGACAAATATTTTATCTCCAAGGTAGAGCCAGAGTTGGCTCAAAAACCACAACATGGTGCCCCCAGAGCTGCCTTTTCACCAGTTTAAGAAGGAAAGATCTAGGAAGTACAGACAGAATTTTGCCCCTATATCACATTCTATTATATATTTAGAAAAAGACCCTATAAATTGTCTCAAAGATGATAGAGAAAACACAGGCCTTTTTTCCACAAATCCCTTTTTTTAAAAAAATCCACATCTTTAACCCTGATACCGTCAAACACATAGGAGGGAAAAATCTACCACATTTCCAAAAGAACTAAATATTTTTCCTTTACTCTGAATTCCTTTAAAGTTCATATATTCAAAAACCAAAAAGGCAAAATATAAGTGTGATATTAGTTAAAAGGCTATATCCAAAACAGAAATAAAAATGGCCTCAACAAGTTATACATTTAGTTTCCTCATGCAAGAGTCCCCAGGGAAGATTCCAGGGCTGGTATGTATGCTCCAGAGTCCTGAGAATCCAGGATTTTTTTATTCTGCTAGTTCTGCCAACTTCAGCAGACAGCTTCCATCTATCTTTTGGTCCAATGGCAACTTTAACTCTTACCATCTGTGATGATTAATTTTTATGTATCAGCTTGACTGGACCACAGGATGCTTAGACATTTGGTCAAACATTATTCTGGGTGTGTCTATGAGGGTGTGTTTGAATGAGATTAACACTTGAGTCAGTAGACTGAGTAAAGCAGATAGCTCTCCCTAATGTAGGTGGCCTTCACTCACTCAGTTGAAGGCCTGAACAGAACAAAAGGCTGATCCTCCTGAAAATAAGAAAGAATGCCTCCCTATCTGATGGTCTTGGAACTGGGACATCAGTCTTTTCCTGCCTCGAGTCTCAGACTTATGCTGGAACTTACATTTTTGGGCCACCCTGGTTCTCAGGCCTTCCAAATCAAATTGAAACTATACCATTGGTTCTCCTGGGTCTCTAGCTTGCCAACTGAAGATTGAGCTATGTCAACCTCCATAACTGTGTGAGCCAATTACTTATAATAAATCTCTCTTTTTCTCTTTTTTTCTCTTTCTCTTTAAACAAACCACACACACACACACACACACACACACACACACACACACACTCCACACCCTTTTGGTTCTGTTTCTCTGGAGAACCCAGAATAATACAGATTTTGATACCAAGAGTGATTCCAGAGAACAGAATTTTAAAGATGAGTTTTCTGAATTCTTAATGGAGTTTCTGGAATTGACTATCTAATCTGATTAGATTTAAAGATGCTAATTACTCTTTCTAGTAGTAAAGAGGGCACTGATAATCAATGGACTGATCTGGCAATAGAGATACAAAAAAAATATCCCCATTGGATACTCTTAATCAACCACTGATAAGAAGCAAGGAGCTAGGTGGCTGTGTATATGATGCTTTTGAACATTTTTTGGAAATGTTTAAATATAGTAAGTTTGCCTGGTTGTTCCTAATGTCACTGGACAAAGTGGTAAAAGCAAAGAAATGAGCTCAGGGATTCGAATTCCCAGCTTGAGTGCTGCATAAATGACTTCAAAGCTTCTCTGTGTGCCTGTAAAAGAACTTTATCTCCTATAGCCACCAGGGTGCAGATCACTGAATATCAAACACAGAATCTTATTCTGTGACTGGCTGAATTACAATGCAAGTTGAACTCCCAGCCTCACAGGGTATCTCTGTTAAAGTAAAAGTATTGATCAGGAAAGAATAGGATCTTGTAAATTGGAATTGGGATGTGTGGGGAGACCGCCATGAAACTGAGGTCCTCATTCTGATGAGTCTTCTTTGCCAGTAGAGGCAGCCTCCTCAGCTCTGTCTGAGAGCATTAATCCTGCATGCCCTGAGAAAACTGTAATGGTGTGATGGACCCACATGAGGCTGGTGCCATAAAAGACAACCCTGATTCTCAGAACCCACTCCCACCCACCCCCTTCCCCACTCTTCTTTGCTTTTACATGTATAGCTAGACTCTAGTCCCAGCAGGCTCCTCACAGTGAGATACAAAGTGTGACCCAGGAGGATGTAGGCTATTCTCCAAAAGAACTCATTGACTCTTCTAATTGACAGAAATCTGAGGAACATGTATGGGAATGGATATTGAGGGTGTGGAATAATGGTGAAAGGAACATAAATTTTGATCAAGCTAAATTTATCATTATGGGCTCGTTAAGCTGAGATTCTGCATTTAATGTTGCAGCTCAGGGAGTTAGGAAGAGTTTTAACCATTTGGTTAGTTGACTGAAACATGGACAAAAAGGTGCCCCACAGTGAGTAAATTAGAAATGCTGGATTTGCCTTGGTTTAATGTAGAAGAAGGGAGTGAAAGGCTTAGAGAGATTGAAATATTTTCTCACACCACAACTGTGAGAAAAATTTGTGAGGGGAGCCTAGCATCCTTGAAGAGCTTTGCAATCACTCTTTTCTTTAGGCCAGAAACAAATTTCTGCAGTCACTGAACTGTGAAACCCAATGCGATGGGAATAACTGAATCCAAGGGGGGCAGGGGTCAAGTGGCAGCACTCCACTGCCAGAGGGGAGGTGGGTATGGCTACCCCAGTGGACGGCAGAGTTAAGCAGCAATCAAAATCTGACTTGGGTATCTCCATGGCATTGGCCACTCGAACATGGTATTCCTAGAAGTGAAATAGAAAGCTTACTAAATTCTTACTCACTCTGTATAAGCAGAAAAGTTCCAGGTCAGGTGAACAAAAATCTAACCTGAATCATAAAAACAAAGTCGTACCTCTCAATCAATTCCCGGACTTGAGCCAATTTACAGACCCAAAGTCCCTTGAGAAAGGACCCTGGTAAACTGCTAAATATTTATACTGTTAATTTTTCTTCCAGTCTTCCCTGAAGGGAACTACAGCCTTTTACTAGGGTAACTGTGCCTTTCAGGAACTACTGGACACTGGTTCTTAGAGATCCAGTCATTCTAAGTCATTCCAACACTCATTCTAGGAGATCCAAAACATCATCGTGGCTCACCATCAGAAAAGAGGCTTATGCCCAAAGTTCACAGAAGGAAGGAAATAATAAAAATTAAAGCAGAATTAAATGAAATTGAGAACAAAAAGACAATGGAAAAAATTAATGAAACAAAGAGTTGGTTCTTTGGAAAGGTAATAAAACTGACAAACCCCTGGCTAGACTCATTAAGAGAAAAAAGATAAAAGACACAAATAAACAAAATCATAAATGAAAGAGACGTTATGACAGATACCACAGAAATACAAAGGATCATACAAGAATACTGTGAAATACTATATGCCATCAAATTCAGTAACTTAGAAGAAATGGGCAAGTTCTTAGAAATATACAGCTTTCTTAGACTGAATCACAAAGAGCTGGAAAATCTAAACAGACTGATCAACAGTAAGGAAATTGAAACAATCATCAAAAACCTACCAAAAAGTAAAAGTCCAGGACCAAATGTCTTCACTAGTAAATTCTACCAAACAGTCAAAGATGATTTAATATCTGTCCTTCTCGAACTTTTTCCAAAAATTGAAAAAGATGCAATACTTCCTAACTCATTTTTATGAGGCCAGTATTACCCTGATACCAAAACCTGGTAAGAATAACACAAACAGAAAACGACAAACCAATATCTCTGAAGAATACAGAGAATGCAAAAATCTAAACAAAATACTAGCAAATCAAATACAACAATACATTGAAAAGATTATACATCACAATCAAGTGAGATTCATTCTAAGAGCACAAGGATGGTTCAGCATACACACATCAATGTGATAAACCACATAAACAAAACAAAGATAAAAATCATATGATCTTATTAATAGATTCAGAAAAACATTTGACAAGATACGGCATCCATTTATGATTAAAAGACTTAATAAAATGGGTATAGAAGGAAAGTACCTCAACATAATAAAGTCCATATATGACAAACCCTCACTTAATATCATACTTAATAGTGAAAAACTGAAATCTTTTCCTCTAAGATCAGGAACAAGACAAGGACGCCTAGTCTCACCACTTTTATTCAATATAGTATTGGAAGTCCTAGCTAGAGCAATCGGGCAAGAGAAATAAAAGACATCTAAATTGGAAATGAAAAAGTCAAATTGTCACATTTTGCAGATGACGTGATTCTATATGTATAGAAAACACTAAATATTCCACCAAAAACTATTAGAAACAATAAACAAATACAGTAAAGTTGTAGGATACAAAATCAACGTACAAAAATCCATTGCATTCCTATACACTAACCATGAAATTTCAGAAAAAAGAAATGAAAAAAACAATT
This sequence comes from Pteropus medius, assembly GCF_902729225.1. Classification (NCBI taxonomy): domain Eukaryota; kingdom Metazoa; phylum Chordata; class Mammalia; order Chiroptera; family Pteropodidae; genus Pteropus; species Pteropus medius. The sequence goes on along the minus strand of NW_024349800.1, from coordinate 13,530,576 downwards.
CCTTTTTCAATTGCAACAAAAAGAATAAACTACCTAAGAATAAACTTTAAGCATGTAAAGAAACTATACACTGAAAACTACAAGACATTATTAAAAGAAATTGAACAAGACACAAAGAAATGGAAAGATATTCTGTGTTCATGGGTTGGAAGAATCAACATAGTTAAAATAGCCATATTACCCAAAGCAATATACAGATTTAATGCAATCTCCATCAAAATCTCAATGGCGTTTTTAAAAGAAATAAAACAAACAAACAAAAAAATCATCAGATTTGTATGGAATCACAAAAGATCTTGAATAACCAAAGCGATCCTGAGAAAAAAAGAACGAAGCCAGAGGTATCACACTGTCTGACTTCAAATTATACTACAAAGCAACAATAATCAAAACAGCATGGTATTGGCAGAAAAACAGACACACTGACCAATGGAACAGAATTGAGAGCCCAGAAATAAACCTACATAAATATGGACAAATAATTTTCTACAAACAAGCCAAAAATACATAATGGAGAAAAGAAAGGCTCTTCAATAAATGGGCCTGGGAAAATTGGAAAGCCACATGCAAAAGAATGAAACTAGGCTACTATCTGTCGCCATACACCAAAATTAACTCACAATGGACCAAAGACCTAAATGTAAGACCTGAAACAATAAACTGCACTGAAGAAAATGTAGGCACTAAATTTATGGACCTTGATTTTAGAGAGGATTTTATGAATTTGACCTCAAGGCAAGGGAAGTAAAAGTAAAAATAAATGAATGAGACTATATCAAACTAAAAATTCTTCTGGATAGTAACAGAAACCATCAACAAAACAAAGAAGCAACCAACTGAGTGAGAAAAGATATTTGCAAACAACTCTCTGATAAGGAGCTAATATCTAAAATATATAAAGAACTTATACAATTCAACAATAAAATATCTAATTAAAAAATAGGCAGAGGACCTGAACAGACACTTCTCCAAAGAAGACATGCAAATGGCCAAGAGACATATGAAAAGATCCTCAACTTAAACTAGCTATTAGGTATGAGTTTGAGGGTTTATTCCTTTTATCAATTCTAGAAAAATTTCTACCACTATCTCTTTAAATATTGCCTTACCCTCATTTTATCTCATAATATATAGCAGTCTTTCTTTATTTTTCAAGACACTGAATCTACTTAAGCATTTTTTTATAATGTCTAGAAAACAAAGGTTATCATATAGTTTTACTACATAGAAATATTTGTTGCTTATTCATTTCTTCAATGTTATTATGGAACGCAAACTAAATAGGAATGTGTTAGACCCTCACTAGCTACTGAATATACATTGTTGAACAGGAAAGCACAGTCCCTATCCTCAAAGAATTTAAAATCTAGATTACTCAAAATGGAATAGCATAAAAATAATAAAATATTTGTTCTCAGGGATTTTAAGGAATAGGATACCTGTCATTTATTTATCATTTACTAGGTGCCAGTCGTCATGCTAATCATTTAAATATATTATCACATTTATCAGTACATGAAAACTCCAAACGTCTTAGACATACAATTTTTTTATATTCTAGGCTCCAGTCTAGAATACTTAAATAAAAATATACTTAAATAAAAAGGAATTCATATCTTGGCTCACCCAAATGAAACTGCAGGATACCAAGGACAATGAGCAAATCTTAAAATGAGCAAAAGAGTAACAGTTTTTTCTTTAAAAAAAAAAAAAAGAGTAAAAGACGTATTATTTAAACAAGAGCAACAATTACCTGCTGACTTATCAATGCAATAATAGAAGTCAGAAATCAGAAATGACTGTTAACCTAGAATTCTCAATGAAGCATTCAAGACATTTTTAGACACAGGTGAGACAAAAATGTACCTCCAAATAAACCTACTGTAGTAGATATTGTAAAGGTGTCCTTCGGGAATAAAGACAATAATCCCAAGAGAAAGATGTGAGATAAGAAAAAAACAGTAAACAAAGATATTGTCAAATACGTGAGTAAATTTAAACAAATGTTGACTATATAAAATAACAAAATAGTGTCTAAATTATGATGGGGTTAGGGAGAAAGATTGATTCTTGAAGAGGAATGATTAGTGTTAATCTTTTCAAGATCATTGTATTTTTTCGAAGATAAAGAAAGTACAGATATTAATTACACATTTTGTTGAAATGCCTCATTAATCACCAAAATAATAGAAATAGGTTGGTAAATGGTAAAAGGAGAAAGTGAGAAAAAAATTTCAAACAATCCAAAGGAAGTCAAGAAGCAAGCAGAAAGAAATATAGAAAAAATAGAAAGTATAGTATACGACAGTAGAGATGAATTTCAGTGTGTCAGTCATCCAATTTAAAAACAGAGATTAACAAATCAAATTCTTTAAAAATTTAGTTCTATGCTTTTTACAAGGGAAACATCTAAAATATAAGAACATAAAAATGTGAAGGCAGAGGAATAAAGTTATATCAAATATTAGCAAAAAGAAAGTGATAATATCAGAGAAAGGTGACTTTATGGCAAAAAGAATAACTAGAGATAAAAATGATAAAAGGCTTAATTCACCAGAAATAACATTTTTAAACTCATAAACATTTAATTGCATCTTCAAAATATACAAGGAAAAATTGACAAACCTGCATTACCTTGGGAGATTTAACATATTTGTCAATAACTGACACATCAAAAATGCAAAGAAACTCATATATATAGATTCGAACAGAATTAAGTTTGATAATGGACTTGTAAAGAACTGTGTCCATCAACTTGACGATACATTATCTCCAAACACATATGGAATATTTCCATAAACTGTCAAAGTAATTTGAACATAAAGCAAATTTAATTGAATTTCAAAGAATTACTAAACCAAAACAACCAAACAAAACATATATTTAAGAATTTTAAAATAAATTTTAAATATGGGCAGGCCCTGGGTGCTCCAGGCCCGCCGAGTGCACCGGGGGTGCCAGGCCTCAGGTGAGCCAGGCCCCAGGTGAGCCAGGCCCCAGGTACACGCCAGGAGCATGTGGGAGGAGATGCTGAGGCTTCAGAGATCCACTTCTTAAGGGGAAATGGCAACATCCATGGGTCAGGGGTGGAAGGGAGGGGGAATCAAAGAGGGGGGAAAAATAATAATAAAATAAAATAAGGCATGTGTCCAAGAAGAAAATATGATGGAAATTAGAAAACATTTAAAACTCAATGATTAAAAAAATACTACATGTGAAAACTCATTAGATACAGCTAAAATAATACCAGAGGAAAATCTATAACCTTAAATGCTTATGTTAGAAGAGTTAAAAATTAAAGTGCTAGTATCCAATACAAGAAATTTAGGAAATAAGAAAAAGTTAATGATAATAAAAAATAAATAAAAATTTTCAAATAATTTAAAAGTTAATACGATCAACAAATCCAAAATTGATTCTTTGAACAACAACAAAAAAAAAATTAACAATCTCAAAGATCGAACTTGAAAAAAAGAGAGAGATCTAAATTAGCGATATGAGAAATAGAGGAGGAACATTATTAAAGACGAAGCAGGTAGTTTTCAATAGATTATAAGAGCATATGATCATTTTAATTCTAAAATGATCTTGAATGCAACTGGGGAGCAGAGGGGTTTGAGATATTACTTCCCCTTCGAATGCCCTGTGAGAAGATAACACAGCTATGTTCATAGTTTATATAATCAAAGGATCAGGGATCAGATCATCAGATGTCCTTTCAAATAAATTCGAGTTGAATTCCTACGGACTGTAGCTATGGTCACTGTTCACCTTCTCATAGTTAGTTTGTTCTCAAGAGCAAACTAAACCTTTTTCTATCTTATTAATGTCAAAGCTGCCAAAAAGAAAACCCAAGGAAAACATGTCCTTCTTTTAAGAGTATCAGATTGATGAGGCGGCAACATTACCATTACGGCCATTATTCTACTTACAGACATACAGATAGAGATGGAGTTGGAGATAGAGAATGAGTGAGATTTCTTTTTGTTCTTTCTGTCAATTTTTTCTCTGTTTTTTTTTCTGTTGTGACAACTATACTCTTAAGCCAAAATGAATTTATAATTGATATGATTCTATTCTAATAGAAATAATAAAAATTACAGCTCAGTTTACGTCTACTCTTTGCTGAAAAGTAGGTCACTATCGAAACTGTATTTCCTTTCAAACAAAGTATTGTAAAGTTGCTCAGCTAACTTTTTATTAAGTTAAAAACACATTATTCATTTTATTTAAATGCATGATTAAATCTTTTGTACAAACTCTATAAATAAATATTGAAAACCGAAGAAAAAAGACAACGGTTTGACACAGCTTTTCACTTAATGAACTTATTTTACAAGTTTATATACAGTCATCTTGGCAAACATTTATCCTTCTTCCTTTCAGATGAAAATCTGCCACTTATAGCCATGGGAGCTTCCTGGACAGGAGAGTTTCTGGAGTGTCTGATACAAACAAGATAGGATTTAGCTCAGTTTATAGATTAAAGTGAATATGACATGGAGGCAAGTGGGCTAAAGAGGGACTGAGGCCACAGTATAGCTGCACCTGGGGACACAGTATGTTATAAGGACATGCCCTGAAGGCAGGGTTCCATGTCCAGCTCTGTTTCTTATTAGAAGCTCTATAACCATACTATGCTTCAGTTCCTCCATCTGGAAAATGAGGATAATAATAATACCTACTGTATAAAATATTGGAAGGACCAAATGACATAGACATGTAAACTCTGGGCATAGTGTGTCATATATGAACATTCATTCAATAAATATCTACCATTATTATTAGTAATATCATCAGAATCATCTTGTAAACCAGTCTGGACCTAGCAGATGGTCACATGGTGAATACTGTAGAAATGGGTCATACCTAAGTAGCTGTGTCTCTCCTATTCTAGATGAAATATTCTAGATGAAATATGCCTAGTATCATTGACCGTACTTGATTAACATGGTCACATAGATATGTCTTAAGCAATATGTATTCAAGTGGCATGATATTTTTTATGAGATTCTTTATCTAAAGACTTTTTATGAAGGAGTGAAATTCTTCTAATTATAACCTAGTTTAGAGGATGATAATTTGAGGGGGATGCTGTTATCTGACACCTGCTGTTCCTAACTTAGCTTCCTTCTGCTGAGGCTGCCTCCTGAGTCATCATTGAGCAGGGTCAGTTGGGAAATTCTCATGAATACAAGGATATGGGAAACAAAATCCATCTTGTCTGACAACCTTGACAGATATGGTACAAAACTGCAAAGAATTCTCGAATAAAATTTCAGCAGAATCTATATAAAGAAATGGAGATGATAAAGCTAACAAGTTGTAGATGCAACAATAATTCAAGAATTCTTTCCTTCCTACACAAGAGAAAACATTTTAATGTTAAAGCACCTTCTTCCCTACCCTTATCATCACCACCCACAGCACTCCAGAAAGACTAGCCCAAGACTTTGTGTGAGATGAGGGGCTTGGGGGCTGTGGCAGAGAACTCCTCCTAAGGACTAAACACAGGAATTCAGCCCAGTCCTGTCCCTGCTGCAAGAAAGAAATTGGGAGGGTGGGGAGTGGAGCATGATAAAATATCAATATCAGTATCAATATAAAACATATGCACATATACAAAGAAAAAAACTCAAAATGCCTGACAGTTTTCAAAGATTCTCAAGAATTAGACCTCCCATCTACCAACAGACACCATTACCAAAATAAATCCTTAAACTGAAATTTGAAAAATATGTATTCTCAGGCATGGTTCCCTTAATTTCCATCTGTCCCTTTTCCATCACTTTAGAGATGGCCTTTTAAAAAAATATTCACACCAACCAAAGGAAATCAGTAAGCTCTTTGAGTTCAACATCTGTGCTAAAATGCGTTTGGCCAACTGCAATCTTTGATATCTTAGGTGCATAATAACTATTCTTAGGTTACTAACATATCCACCCACTTCAAAATCTATCATTTCAGCCACTGAGCAGTGGTGGCTGAGAAGCGGTGTCATGGAAAGCTCTGGAGGGGAGACATCACTACTCCAAGAGGGTACGTTTGCCCTACCAGGACCCTCACTAGAGGACAGTGGGCTGAGTGTTGTGACCATACAGGTAAGACAAAGACACAAAACGGGGAGCATACATCAGATTAGAGGAAGTTTAGAGTGTGGGGATGGATCAGAAAAAAAAATGATGAGAAAAAAGTCTTGCTGAAGCTATCGACTCCCATCCTGCCTCCACAAACAATTTCTGTTAGTGCCCTTCCTTCTACCTGGTCTTGGAGGAATCACTTCCCAGTCCCAAAACCTCCCCTAAATATTGTCTTTTGCCTATCGTTACAGCCTAGAAAATATTGTTTTTCCTTCCCTAAACTTCTAGGGCTAAATTTAGACATTTCTCACTCCCACATATACTATTACTACACATCAGGCTCTGTGTTAATTGGGATTATAAAATTCTAGTAAGGACTTATTTGACATATATATGCAATGCCCAGACATATCAATACATAAATTCAATTATTGGAGAAAGAAAATAATATATCTTGCAATTTAAAGTTTTATCTCTCTTGTAGATTTCTTGCTATGGTACAGAAAATAGAATTTCAGAAATTTCAAAATTATTATTAGGTATAAATAGATTAGAAATTCTCTACCTTGGCCCAACACCTATTAACATGTTGCCATTCACTTAATAATTTGAACAAACTCTAAGTCTTAGCTTTACTACTTCTTGCAGGTAGTCAAACAAGAACTTATTTTCACTCCAACTTTTTGATGCTTTTAAAGAAGCATTTCAACGCAATTTAGATGAATAAGGCAAAAGGCCATAAACATTTTTCGCGAAAAACTCCATTTTCTCAAAATCTACAGTACAATGAAAATGTCATTGTAATTAGGCCCTAGAACTTTTTCTTTTTAAACACAATTTCATAAAATCTAGCTGTAATGAGAAAGAAATCATTATTAGATTTGGTTTTCTTTGGACATTTTACCGAAAGCCTTGTGTTCTTTCCCCATTCACAATTTCATGGGAGGGGGAGGCAGAGTAGAAGTTCCTTCGGCATTTATCTGATTTCATGCCTGCCTCTGGGTAAGAATGAAATTCTTTACATTATGTCTGTGCAAAATTATAAAGGCTGTTGCTAATTGTTTTTATGATCTTCCATACCTGCTTTGTATTTTAAGGAAAAGGATAGGAAGATTTAATTCATCTGAAAAAATCAAGTTTGTGTGTTTTTGATTTACCTTAGAATTTTACTCTGCAAAAGCTTACTGCTATTTTTGTTTCCCAGGATATGTTCTAGCAGTGTACTCTAATACCCAAAGATCAGATTGTCATAAACTATGTAAATTAATTTCAGGGGGCTAAGGTTGTATTTGACTAGAAATAGTCCTATTGGATATGTTTGATGCTTCAAAACACGTACACCACCACCCCACCCCAGCCAGAAAATTCTTCCAACAATAAGCTCTCAGCATTATATTCTGAAACAAAAGATGCAAATTAGGAGAGTGCATTAATTAAAATAAATGGATATAGAAATATATGGGCTTCTCTTAATTATAATTTATGGGAAATATTTTATTAAAAACTTAGAGACACACCTATTAGCCTGGCTATTATTTAAAAAAGAACAGAGAATAATAAATGTTTGCAAGAATGTGGAGAAATTAGAACCCTTGTCCACTGAAGTTGGGAATATAAAATGGTGCGGCAACTATAAAAAACAGTTTGGTGGTGGTTCCTCAAAAAGTTAAATATAAAATTATCATATGATTCAGCAATTCTACTGCTGGGTACAAACCCCCAAAAATTGAAAGCAGGAACCAAACAGATGTTCATAGCAGCATTATTTACTATAACCAAAAGGTGGTAATAACCCAAATGTCCATCAAGAGATGAAAGAATAAATAAAACATGATGTCTACCTACAGTGAAAAATCATTCAGCCTTAAAAATTAATGGGATTCTGACACGTGCTACAACATGGATGAATCTTGAAAACACTATGCTAAGTGAAACAAGGTAGACACAAAAAGACAAATGCACTTCAATGAGGCATTAGGATAGTCAAATTCATTGAGACATAAAATAGAATAGAAGTTATCAGATCCTGGGGGAGAGGAGAATGGGGAGTCATTGTTTAATGGGTGCAGAGTGTCTGTTCTAGGTGATGAAAAAGTCCTGGAATTGAATAGTGGTGACGGTTGTACAACATTGTGAATGCACTTAATGCCACTGAATTACACACTTAAAAATGATTAAAAGGAGTCTGAATGTGCCCGATCTCATCTGACTTTGAAAACTTAACAGGGTCGGGCCTGGTTAGTACTTGGATGGGAGATCACCTAGGAAGACCAGGTGCTGTAGGCATTAAAAAAATTTTTTTTAATTAAAAAAATGATTAAAATGGTGAATTATATTTTATGTATATTTTACCACAATAAAAAAATTAAATGACTTTTTAAAACGTAAAGGAATGCAATACAGTTTATTCAAAATTAAGCGAAATGAAATATACATCGCTAATCTCTTCTGCTGTTGTGTGGAGAAAGGATGAGGGAAGGAAGCTGGAAAGAATCAATGTTAGACACAGGCTAGCCTACGATCACAGACCCTGTAAAGTCAAAACGTCTCCTCGGAAGATCAGTCAAAGCTACAACGTCAATAGAAAATAACTTTTTTGATTGACTAAATATTGCACTTTCCAGGCAATTGTTACATTGTCTGAAATATACAGTTTAAGGATTAAAAAATTAGTGCTCTTACTCTGAGACACAACAAACTATTACTCCTTATGGTTTTCCCTCACAGTGATTCAGTTAGGCAACACGATAATTCATGTATTAAACCATTTTATTTTCTTCACGTATATGTACAAATACAGACACTTAAATCAATAAACAATTATATTCTGCAGAAAATTACCAGATCACAGAGCCATGCTTACCAGCTGCGTAATCTTGGATAAACCCACATCCCTAGCGCCTTGGTTTCCTAGTCTGAAAACTGGGAATATGTATACTGACACCACAGAATCAGCCGAAGAGTAAAACGAGACCATGTGAGAGCACCACTTCTGGCACATTATGAGAATCCTAATATTTTCTGATTATGTGAATATAAATGAAGCAACTGGGAGAAAACAGGGAAAGAGGAACGTTAGAACTTTCCGTAAGCACCAGATTCAAGCAAGTCATCAACACATGATTTCATCTGATCTGTGGAAGCTTCTTATGTAAAATGGGTGTGGAGATTTACAAGATTGGGCCTGACGTTAACTGATGCACTCAGAAATACTATATGTTGTACTTATTCTAAAATAATCAAAGCAAAAATAAACAAAATGACACCCGTAAAATACACAGGCAAGATGACACAGGAGAAACCACATATAATTGGATAATCACCACTGCAAGTGTGAAGAGCATGCAATTGTGAATCAAAAAACATTTGTTTGCTGTAGTTTCTTTCTTTCTTTTTCCCTTTCATGAAAAAAAAAGTTTGGATTGATTTTTTTAAGCCAAAAAGTTCAGAGTAACTATCAACACACATATGAAAGGGTAAGAATTTCTGGCTCTGGAAGTTTGATTGTTGAGAAAAGAAGAAAAGAGACCACCTTGATCACTGAAGACAAAATAAAGAAAACATTACATGTTTCCAACTTGCATGTCATAAGGAATTTTGATCATTTTGGCATTAGTGTTAGAGAAAATGTGTTAATATTAGTTTTCCTGATACTTTAAAAGTTATTTCTTATATCAAAATAAAAAAAGAACATATCTTCCCTGACAGAAAAGTTTTCATACAAAAGTAAGACGTTCTGTTGGATTATTTACAGCAATTTAACTAATCTCTGACAGTTCTCTAATTCAAAGTATATGAAAATTAAGATTGCATAATGGTGACGGCAACATGGGTCGCGTCAAAGGAATAATATTTGCTCAGTGCTCACTTCAGCAGCACATCTACTAAAATATTTTGCTCGGATCCATGGCAATGTCATAGTCGTCACACATACGAAACAAATCTTCAGAACACTAGGTCATATTTACCTCCTCAGGTAAAAAAATCAGAAAGAATAACTGCAGATCATTATAGTACAGAAATTAATGAATTTATTTTTAACTCACTTCTCACTCCTCTAAGCAATTAATTTAGTCCTGGCCACTAAATTATATTTTCTCAATAATCTGTGTGGGCTTTTAAAAATAGATCACATAAGTTCATTCAGAAGTGATGAAATAGCTTTATTTTCTCTGTGTAAATGTCATCTCCTTAGATGAGACTCTGTGAAGGAAATAAATGTCTTGCCTGGTTTGTACAAGATTTTTTCACAAAACCAATTCATTTGTATCTGCTCAAGATAAATATTAAAAGATAATATCTACTTAGGTCAGAAAGAACATGCACCATCAGGTTCAACAATATTATTTAGATGGCTAAAATTATAATCCTGTTTACCTATCTAAAATAAACACAAGGATTTATTTTTAGACGTCAGCTTTTAAGAGAAAAATCCTTGAAGAAAGTTAGTTTCTCTTTTAAGCTACTCTTTTGCTTTAAAAAAAGATGGAAGAAACATTCAGGATTTCATATCTATAAGGCTTTGTCATTAAAGAAATGAAGATAAGATGTGAAAAGGAAAATACTTGTACTATAGTTATATCGCTAAGGCAATACTTAAAGAGAAATACAATCAGCTAATTGAAGAGTTTGGAAAGGGAAGTAGGTTCACATGCTCATAGAGTGGTGCTCTGATTAGGATACATGCTATAAATCTTTTTCATTTACTAAATTTCTTAATGGAAAAGTTCTACACACTGGTCTCAAGCTCTCTCAAAGGAGAGACTAATAATAAAACTAGAAATACTGATAACTTCTTGCATTTATACAACTGCTACTTTTCCTATAGTAGAAAATAAAAATTATTCCATTTATTTAGGCTTGAAGTAATGATAGTACACTTAAAAATAATGAAGGAAAGGGTAACTTAGCAAGCACAAGGTTTTTTAAGGTACTTTTATTTGAGAGATGGAGGTCAATAGTGTTCTACCGCTTTTAAAAACTAAAAGAGAAATGAACTGACAATAACAGCAGGAGAGATCTCTTCTTTGAAAACAAACAAACAAAAAATACTCCAGTGGAAAGCTTTCTAATGGAAGAGATGTTTAAGTCACAGAGTACATATGGACTCCTCTCCCCTCTTGCCAAAAAGAGAACCTATCCAGTTAGAACACTGGTTCTCAACCAGGACATTTGAGAATATCTGCAGGCCTTTTTGATGTCACCTCTGTGGGAGTGGGGCACGGTCCCTTGGCATCTAGTGGGTAGAGGAGGGCAGGGATGCTCCTACACATTCTGTAACACACAAGACACTCCCTCAAGAGAGAATATCCAGGCTAAAATGTCGATAGCACCAACGTTGAGAAATTTTTAATTAGAGTAATATAGGACAGGAATAGGTAAACTTTTCTGTAAGGGGCCAGATAATAAATATTTTAGGCTTTGTTGCTTTACATCTCTGTCTCCACTATTCCGCTCTGCTCCTGTAAGCACAAAAGCAGTCATAGGCCACAACGAACAGGCATAGATCTGCACCAGTAGAATTTTATTTACAAAAACAGGAGGCAGCATCCAATTGGCCCTCCCCCCTTAGTTTGCTGAGCCCTGATGTAAGTCTTTTCTCCCTTAAAGATTCCTCTAATTCTTATTTCTGAAATTGGAAAGAATTCCAGTGACCATGATGACTCTGATGGAGTCTAATGTTAGCAATCTCATCCAACATCAGACAAAAATCTCTATGTTCTAGCATGAAAATTAAATCTGCAATGGCAGTCACAAATGTTTTAAAATTTACTCTCTACTTTGAAAGGGAATAATCTTTACCACTTAAGATTTCATAAAACAGATTTAAAGATTAAATAACTTGGTCCCCCATCCTCTGCCACCACCACACACACACACACAAAAAGGCAAATGAACAAGCAAGAGTAGATAAACACAGTGGTTCTGTAAACCAGAGATTCTTATTCTATAGGTCATGGTTCCATGGGAAGTTCTCAAACAGATTCAGGGGTTTATAAACTTGCTGAAGTTATATGTCAAACACTATGAGTAAGTATGTAATATATACATTCTCATGACATCCCGGGCTTCCTGAAAATTTAAGATCCATTGCTAAACCATGCAAAGCAATTCAGAGAATGTTTTTAAGGATGAATGGACTACTTCTCCAAGGCTGCCAGCATAACTGAAAAGCACGGTATGATAGCAGATTCGGTTCTGTGTCTTTGACAGACTGAACTGGTTATTACAGATTACCACATAGTCTTGATCAACTGCATGAAACTTGGCCTACAATTTATGCCATACTCAATATGATCAGATGGCAAAGGCATTTCTGAATCTAAAGTCTTGGTGCCTGCTTACTATTTAGTCTTTTTACTGCCTTTTCCCAAAAAGAAGGTTTTCAAAGATAAGTATATAAAGTGACATAATGTAAATTTTTAGAAGATGAGAAAGATAGAGGTGCAGAGAAAACATGCAAGGACACAGAATGGGGCCAATAATAGAAATATTTCACTACAAACTCCTTCACATAACAGACATGTCATTTGTTATTTGGTGCTTCAATTTCCTCATCTTTAGAACTGAAATAGATGGTTTCTACATGGTATTTTCCTTATACTCAGGATTTATCAGTGGTATAGTAATCAGTCAACAAACATTTACTAAATCTCCAATGTGACTTAGCATTTTATTAGGTGGTACAGTGAGTCAGAAGTAAGAGTTTCGCCTACTGAATCATTAACCTCACTTCCTGTATTAAGTGTGCTCTTTTGGAAGGTTCTTCTGTCATCTTGTTCCACAATAATCAGCTTATGAAATCAGACTTCAATTATACCCTAACTAAATAAAGTTCACATGAGGCACCTCAGAATGAGAATGCAAAGAACAGGGGAGTGATAAATGGGAGAAAGAATGGGAGAAACAGTGGATACTTTGATGAAAAAAGAACGACTTGCAAACACTGTTTCTTTTAGATATTACAAAACATTAGATTTTGAAAATAATAGAAAAATAGATCTAAAGTAGGAACTAAATTCTGTAAAGCTTCAACACAGATTATTGGAGTTATCCACAAGGGGGGAAAATAAACAATATCCTTTTCCTAAGAGAAAGAATGGGTTATCAGGCAAGAGAAAGAATGAATTCCTCTTTTAAGAGTTTGACTGTCTTAAATAAAACAGTAGTGATCATGTCAAAACACATTCTTCTAAAATTGTATAGTTTTTTTATTAAGGTGCTCTTTTGAGTTTTAGTTGATTGGATGGGAAATCCCTCCATCCACATCATACTAAGTCAGAACCTGAATATTCAGCTTTTCTTCTTTTTGCTTTTGTTGCATAAGGTTAAATTGCTGAATCACTGCGATGTCCCTGGAGAATACAGGCATTCTTTAAATTATGGAACATTGCTATATCTTAGTGCTGTACAACAGGAAAGTAGAACCGCTCCAAGCAAAGAGCACTTAAGACTCTATATTTTGGTTGTTACCATGTAGTCACAAACAAAAATCGATGATGAAAGAATTAAGTTAATCTATCTCGTGCAATATCATTAGTCACTTCCTAGGTTCTGGAGCTCCCTAAAGCAAAGAGAGAATAAAATTTCAAAATATTACATTGCTAGTCGGTTTTATAGATATCAAGTTTGTACAGGCACATAAATCAGAATCTATTCAAAGTAAGGAGCAGATGTTTGAATTATTCCAACAAAGTAAAATCATCTTTTCTCTACATGCTACAAATCCACTGCCTTTTCATAAGTGTGAAAGCTGTAGAAAGGATTGAGATTCATCATTTAGGTGATTTATATTCCCTTTGAGTTTTTAGCACCAAAGTAGTGGGACCTGAGGACATCATGTTATTTCCATAACCATGACCTTTTGTGGCAAACCAGTCCCACTGTACTGAGGCACGAGTAGGCAGAAACCAACCACTGAATTTTTAAAAAAAATTATAATCTTTCCTCTTAGTATTTTATTCTATTATACTTCCAACCAAGATTGAGAACATAGTGGAGAGGAAAAAATTAATAATGTGAAAGAATTCAAGGAGGCCACAGAAGAGGCCTTCATTTGAAATGATATTTTTAACAGACCATAATTTTTTTCTTTTTTTAGTTACACTCTACCTCCTTACAAAAAGGTAGCTCACAAAAAGACATTAAGATAAATAATTATAAGATTAAACTGAGTATGTCTGAATGATATAAAATGAATGAAAGTAATGCTATTGTGAGAGTCGTTTCCCTATACTTATGGCTTAAATGTTTATTTTGTATATGCCCTACCCTGAGAGATGAGAGAAAGCAAAGCTTGTGTTTGTTATTTGTACATGGACCAAAACTCCCAATACACTTTGTATATAGCAGAGCTTTAATCATTCATAATAATAAACTGAGGCTTTTCTACCATGCAGTCTGCAAGTATATGTCACATGAGCAGCATCTTAGTGAGCACTCTTATTTTGAGTTCTTTTCATACTTAAGGAAATTATCACTATTGCATAGAATATAAGATGAATCTTTCTTATACTGACCCACTATAAAAAAAATCTTAATAAAAATTCTCTGCTATCAAAAAACACAAATATAAACTATCTTAGTTTTGTGTCTAATAAAATGTTAGCATTATACTCCAGTTGAATCTCAGATGTAAATTAACATATAGTAATGCAGAATTTAAAATTTAACAAGAATATTTCAGAAATTAACTTGCATAATTATCTTAGGATAGTACCAAAATAATAAATAAATTTGAATATTAGAACAAATTTGCTGCTATTTGATAAATTATTATTTTAGTAAAATTGTTAAAATTATGAGGGGGAAAAACTCACATTGAACTATGTATAACACCAAGAAAAGAATGTGACTGAAAACACTTTTTCAGAAATACAAGGAAAGTACAAAGTGTCAAAGTTCTTATCAACAAGAATATCTTTACAGATAAACATTAACTCTCCAACTAACTGTATGCATCATAGGAGTTGGAATTATCTTTTTAAATCTTTGTATCTCTAGTGCCAGCTCAATATCAGACACAGACAAGTTCTTCAGAAGTATTTAATGAACAAAGTAATAAATGAAAGATTTGGAGGTCAACTAAAATAATATCATTTATTTATAAAAAATGTTGCAGTAGCAATAGAATATACACTTTGACATTCTCTTTCAAACTGAGGTATAATAACTGATTTAATCAGTTTCACCTATACTCTTCTATCAAGGTCATGCTTGTTAAATTGACCAGGTAGGACTGGGATGCAATTTGTAACCAAAGCTAACTAGACCATCATCCTACAAATTCTGTTTGTCCTGAAGCTTTGGGGTTGGCTTTATTAGGGCAGTTCTTGAGTTAGTCCTACTCTAGGTGTTTTCTTTTCCAGTTTCCATGGGTTGTGTTGTAATCTCTCCTTTCTGGCAGAGCTGGAACTCTAATGTGGCTGGATATATATGGGACACCAATATATAGGCTGGAACTTCTGTACACCCTTCCCTCAAAATGCTTAACTCTAGTCCGGTCTGCTCTCAATTGTGTAGTAGCTGCTCTCCTATAAGTTTCAGGTAGTCTCACCCTGTACATGATGAATAGCCCAACTCTCACCCATAGACTCATGGGTGACCCCGACATGGACTCTTGGCACCCCCCTGCTCTCTCATTTCTGTTGTCCTAATCATAGATTCCAGCCATTTCAGCTATTCCAAACTCTGATCTTCATCTCCTCAGCTCAATGGAATCACCTCAGCTCAGACTCCAACTCTCAACACAGTATTAAGATTCTCTCCAAGCAGAATGGGAACTTGTGAGGTACATCTCAAAAGTTTTCTTCTCTAAGAGTTGACTACCTAAAAACAGTCATCTCATATGTTTCACCCAATTTTATAATTATTTACAGTGGGGAAGATTAGTTCAGTACCAGGTAATCAATCATAGCTAGAAATAACATAAAATAGAATAGATTGGAATGGAATGGAATGAGATGGGGTGGGATGGGATGGAACAGAATGGAATATAAAACATAGCAGCATGCCTCTAGTAAAGGTAAATATTGTTTTGTGAAATTTTTATTTCAGTTAAATATATCATATGTGTATTGGATATCAAAGTAAAAAGTATTACTGTGGTTCATAGTGAAAAAATTTTTTGTCAGTCGTATCGGATCAGAATCTATGACCTTGATTTCTTTAATACAGAGTTGAATTCAGCTCAGATAGTGTCAATTCAGAAGATGGTTTTTCAAGATTAATATTTTTAAATCAAGTATTTATTCATCCTATAGACAAAAATATTACGAAATACTTAGCAAATTTGACTTAATCTAAGTGTAAAAGAAAGGATTTTTATGTAGGAGAATAAACCCATCACTCTCCTCCTTTAATATCCTTCAATGATTCTGTCATCTGTCTTTGTGCCTCTTACATTTTAACATGCATTTGAATCACCTGGGGATCTTGTTGAAATTGAAATTCTGATTCAGTAAAGCTAGGGTAGAGCTTAAGGTTCTGCATTACTTACAAGCTCCTGGGTGATTCCAATGCTCCTGTTCCATGAACAGAGACCAGCAACATTTTTTGGAAAGAGCCAGATAGTAAATATTTGAGATTTTTAAGCCACATGCAGGTTTTTCTCTTCTTCTCTGCCTCCCCCTTTTTTCCCTCCTCATCTTCTATCTCCTTCTAAAACAATTTGAAAATGTAAAAGCGTTTCTTAGCTCATTGACATTACAAAACAGGGCACTGGCCTATAGGTTGTAGTTGTTGGCACTGATCTAGAGCAGTCCTGGCCAATAGAAATAAAATGCAAGCCACAAATGTAATTTTAAATTTTCAGGTAGCCATAAACAGTTGTTAATTTTTCAATTACAGTTTACATTCAATACCATATTAGCTTTAGGTGTACAGCATAGTAATAGCCATGTTTTTAAAAAAAATAAAAAGAAACAGGTGAAATTAATTTTAATAATATATTTTATTTAATTCAAAATAACTCAAATATTATTTTCAATACATAATCAACATAAAGATTATTGAGATATCTTACTTTTTTTCAGACTAAGTCTTTAAAATTCAATGTGTACTTTATACTTACAGCATATTTTATTGTGGACTAATCATATTTCCTGTGCTCAATAGCCATGTGTGGCTGCCATATTGGACAGGGCAGATCTAAAAGAAGAATTCTTTTCAAAATTCTTCCTTTGGCTTATGATGCCTAAATGTTGATGATATTTCATAGTCTTAGTTTTAAAATAAAGTACTAAAAATTGGTAAGTTAATTACTTATTTTATATTAATATTAAGATATCATCATAACATTAATATTAGAATTCTGTATGTTGAGAAAGACTTGTTTTCTTTGGCAAAACAGAATATTTTTTCTGAAAGCATTTAAAATGTTTTTACTAAAAAAAAAAATTGTATTTACTCACCACTATGGCATTTCTAAATATGTTTGATATCACCAATTCTATTTAATAATCATGAAAGCTAAGACTTTCAGGAGGTTAAATGACCTTGCAATGGGTTCAATAAACATGTTGAAACAGAAAGTCTTTGAAAATAGATAATTCTCAACTACCTGGGATAGTAAAACTGTAGTTTCTTCGAAGATGAAGACCAATCAAGATGACTTCTGAAATAAGAAGAATGATATATTCCAGAATTTGGAATACTCCTGTCAACAAAATTCACAGCCACCAATCCAGTGCTAACAAGAGTCCCCAATCTGGATTGACATAAAAGAAGAGACTTTATTCAGGTGAACAGTTTGCAAACCAGGAAACATAGCCTCAGGTGGGAACAAAAAGTGCACTCCCCAGAAGGAGTGGCCTGCTCGTACAGAGAAAGCATCTGCCCTGGTCCCTGACTGGTTCATATTTATGCAAATGAGGAATCCAAATCCGCACAGTTTGGTTGGTCCATATAGCACTGTTCTAATTGATCAGAATCTCGAGTCTTGATTGATCATTATGGAGCAGCTCTAATTAGTAGACAAAGATGCAAATGAGGACATAGCTGTGCAGCTTTGATTGGATGGGGCAGGTCTCAGCTCATTGGTCAAAATACAATCCAGAAACTCCTCTATAAGAGTGGTCTCAGATTGCAAGAACACTATGCAGGAGGCTTGGCTGCCCAGCTCAGTCTGTGACTATCCTCTGAAATACGATGTGTGTGTGGGGTGGAGTGGGGGGCGGGGGGTGGGGGAGGGAGAGAAAACCCCTGTAAACAACATGTGCTAGACTCTGATTATAAATTTGGGCCTAGTTAAGCACAAGGAGTGCTTTTTGACAGGTGTATTTCTTTTTGAGGTCAACACTTCAAAGACTCTGATATTTTAAATTTAATTTCAATGTTTGACCTTGAAAGTGAAAGAAAGTTATGAACAACTCAGCCCCAGTTTCCTCATCTATAAGGAGGATCATAATGATAATACCGACCTCTCAGGATCATAGTAATAACAAAATAATTTAAGTTTTATCATGCAAAATTTCCCTCTAAGATTTTGTTTCTAAGACCTGAGCACACTTTAAACAAAGCCAGACCTTCATGCAACACCTTGGAGGTTTGGGCTAGAAGGGAGAATTGTCCTCAGAACAGGTTGAAGGATGTCCATTATGAGTGCTCATTTGGGAATCCTTTTAATCCTCTGAACATTGGCTAATATCAGTGATGCCGACGGCGTGCTGCACATCAGCATTTCCAGGGCACTTATAAAGCTATCAATACCCAACCAATGACATCAGAATCCCTAGGGTATGGGCTAGGTATAGATAATTTTTCAAAGTTTCTCCCTCCTCCATCCCAGGTGATTCTAATGTGCAGTCAGGTTGAGAATTACTGGGTCTATCAGCCTCAGGTTCATTATTTGTAAAATACTGTTGACCCTTGACCAACATGGATTTGAACTGCACGAGTCCACTTATACATGGATTTTTTTTCAATAAATACTGTAAATGTATTTTCTCTTCCTTATAGTTTTCTTAATAATGTCTTATTTTCTCTAGCTTACTGTATTATATGTATATAATACATATAACATATGAAATATGTGTTAACAACTGTTTATGTTATCAGTAAGGCTTCCAGTCAACAGTAAGCTATTAGTAGCTAAGTTTCTGGTGGGTAAAATGTTACATGTAGATTTTCAACCACATGGAGGTCCACACCCCTAACCCCTGCATTGTTCAAGGGTCAACGTAGGGCTAATTCTTTGCTCATTAATTGTTGTAAGGAATAAAGGAGACAAAGCATGTAAAGCAACTGGCACATTTTAGAAATTTGATAAGAGTTTATTCCTTCAATTAACTTACTCTCTATTAATTGCTAGACACTAGAACTGCTTTTTTATCAAATAATTTTTTTCAGTAGGTTTGTTTATTTGTTGCTTTTAGTTGAAATGGGCCAATAGCTTTTGGCAGCAAGTCAACCTCAACCCACATGAGGAGTATGATAAATTTCCCACCTGCAACATCAGTACCAGAGCTTCTCTAAGCAGAGATAGGCTGTTAAAAGATACCCCTCACTCCCTACTAGCTGGATCATCACTTGATAACTACCAGAAAGATTTCCCCTCTCCCTTGAGAATACTGTAACTTTTCGAAGAGTCCTGCATCAGAATCTCCTAGAATGGCTTTTAAATGCAGATTCCTGGGCACTACCTTCACCTACTAAACCAATCTCTGGAGATGTGACCCTTGCAACTGCCTTTTTAACGGCTTCTCTTGTGATTCTTATGCGTGCTTATATTTGAGAAATGTTGGCATGGAGAAAATCAACAACTGTAGATACAGCCTTCGAATAGCTCAGGTTAATCGACTACCTACTACAATTTACTCAGAGACTGGGGAGGGAAGTAATGCTGCTCAAATTTTGTTTTTAACATCTAAATAGCTTTCTCTTTTCTAGATTTTTCTTGACCTTGAGAATGTTTTTTTATTTTGTTTTGGTTTGATTTGGTTTGGTTTTGCTCTCACAGTGTCTTGGGGCTAGAAGAGCTCTTAAATATCCTCTAATTCAATCTCTTGTTTTATAAGAAAGGCTGAAACTTTCCCAAAGTCACCAATCTGGTGGCACCATGTACCTTAAAGTAAATAGCTGCCAACTCTTCTTTTGAAAGGCAAAAATGTGTACGTCAGTGACTCCATGAAGATACAACTCTACACTGGTCAGAATTGGTGTGTCCGCAGCTTTGCCCGCTCTCATTCACCCACCATTTTATAAAGGTAATTTCTCCTCTTCTCTAATGTTTGGAAACATATTCCACTTCACAAATGAAGGGAATGGTCAGTAGTCAAAGACAGCTTCACATGGACAGCAGATTTTAAGTATATAACTGAGCAAAAAGAGAAAGAGAGGTAGAGACAGAGAAAGAGAAAGAGAGAGGGGCGGGGAGAGAGAGAGAGAGAGGCAGAGAGAGCAGAGAGAGAGAGAGGAGAGCGAGAGAGATTTCTACACAGGCTGTAACTGATTTGGAAATGATTTACCTGAGACTGTTAGGGCGAAAGCTCCTTGCATACAGGTAAATGATTGTCAGAGCCATGGGACTGCTAAATCACAGTCCCACACAAGTGACACATCATCCCAGCTAACTGACTCCCAGATGGGAAAGGCAAGTCAGCATGGACAATTACCTGTTCACAAACTCAAAAGATCCAATTCAACAAACAATGAAAACTAAGAAGGCTGGTATCATTAGAATAATCCCTTTTACAGTCATAACTTTGGAATTTATAAATGTATATCTACAGACACAAGGAGCATTATACTTGTTTACTTAACTTGGCTTCCTACTATTATTGCATTCATTTTTATTATGAACAGTTTTTACATTTCTGAAGCTTGATTCATTAAGTAATTGCCATCCTCCTATCTGGGTCATTGGTCATATTTATTGCAAAAGAAAAATACAAATCATTATTCAAGAGCAAATTCCACATATTTTCCACGTCCTAAACTTTTCAACCTCTCTTATTTTGTGCAGGGCTGATTCGTTCCAAGGAACAGCACATTCCCCAGAGGTAATCAGACTGAAGCAGGAGAGGAATAGTGTCGGTCTTCAACAGAGAGGTTCACAGTGTTTCAGCCATTTGTTATCCTTAGTATTAGGCTTTGTTTCTAAACATTACTAAGAGGTTTTTAAAATAAACCTGTAGCTGGATTAGTTAAAATCACCCTGACTCCTAAATTATGAGGAGATTCACACACACACACATGCACGCACGTGTGCACGCTCACACACACACATATCCCTTTCCTCTTCTAGTTCACAGAATAAGCAGGGCATTGTTTTTGACTATTTATTTCACTGTTGAGGAAAATGTAAATAAAACATGGCAGAATGAATGGATCACATCATAAACTTAAACTACTCAGTACTTGAGAAGAATATACAGTTTACAAAGTAATGTGGTGCCTAGAGTTTGGACATAAAGTGTTCCTGCTTGTAAATAATGTATACAGCATTCTCCTGGTCTTTATCTATCTTTAGTTTTTCATTACTTTTTTCCCACTACAGCACTGTACAGATTGTCCTTTTGTAGTTGTGTTTTCTAAATTGCTACCTAAGCTATTTTTAAAAGCTCATGCTAAATAAACGATTCAAGATTCTTAAAAGCCAAAAGTCCTTTGACCTCTAAAACAACCTTTTCCTAGAAAAGCAATAGACCCATGAGGGAGAGAAAGAAGAAGCCAGCATTTACAGAGAGTTTACTGCCACACCTTGTGTTAGGTGCTTTACGTACAGATCTCATTTTTCCTCAGAACAACTTTATAAGGTCAAAATTATTATCCCCGCTTAACAGATAAAGAACACAATTTCAAAGAGGTTAAATGACTTGCTCGAGATTGTAAAACAATAAATAGAAAGAATGGATTCCAATGCAGGCTGGCTTAACTGATTCAAAGGCTGTGTGTTCTTTCCACACTATTCAAAGATGAATAGTTTTTCTTTACAAAGACATCATAGGTTTTCCATGAACTATGAGGTTTTCATTTGCTTGTTTGTTGATTGGTTGGGTTTTAGTGTTTAAAACCCGTGTTGTCTGATTTGTCATCCAGAGAGAGACAGAGAATTAGAACCTTGGAACTTAGTGCCTTAATGCCTAATATCATCTCCACCTAAAAGTTGGGTTATGATGATCAGTTATCTATTGAGCCCAGTTGCTCCCATTTGTAAGGCAGAAGACAAAGCAATCCCAACTAAGATACATGCAGGGCCGATGAGATATTCGGACATATATTGACAGAGGGCACGGGTTGAGTCCCTGAGAGAAGTTGAGGAATGGTGCTGCCTGGATTCCTCAGTCCCTTTGTTCTCCTCAGGAACCTACTCACGTGCAGACATTTCATTGTATGTTGGATATTTGCCCACCCTCGCTGCTTCTCAGAGAGCTGATGACACTAGAAACTAGGATATCACCATCCTAACATATGGGAGCCTCATGGGATCATAGGCCATAAGAAGGCACATGGGAGCAGCCTCTGGGTAAGAAGAGAGGAAGTCCTGAGACACAGGCTGTTCTTGCTTTTTGCTTTAACCATGTGACAAACCATTCTCATAAATGAGAATAACAAAATACCGGAACGATGTGTCCTTCCACACCACTGTGGTTTCCCAGAATCCTTCCCGTGGCCAGTGCTCGTACAATGAAAAGAGCGTAAACCCTAGAATCAGACTGACCTGCTTTCACATTTCAGATAAACAATTCACTAGTTAAATGAACTTCTTTGAGTCTCTGTGACCTCACTTGTAGAACAAGGATGATAATATCAATCTTACCACATAGTTTTGAGGATAAGACACAATAGAAGTGAAATGCCTACAAGATACTCAGGAAAGAGCCCTGCTATTACTGCCTAGTTATTTTAGCCCTAAAGATGACCTAGGTTTAAAATCTTAGAGTTTGAAAGGGCCTCGGAGGTCTGACTCAACAGCTTTCCCAATCTAAAAATATATTTTCTACTGTCTTTGATACAGTTTGAATACTTTCTACTATGATAGAAATCCAGGCCCACTATTGGATCTATAAAGAAAAGTGATTAATTAATTAATATTCCTCTATTTGGAGTGTTAGAAAACTATCAAGTGAGGTTATTTAAATAGATTCATATGGCAAGAAGTAAAGTATAGACGAGTTTTGAGCAAGGTAGAATAAATAAGTTAGTGAAGTGTTAAGGGCATGAAGTGCAATAAATTATTTGGAAAAAAACGTTTTTACACTCACAAAGTAGCACATTAATGCCGCAATTAAGTTCATACATGTTTAACTGTCCTAGCACATTTTTTGTTCACGGTTTGAGGCAATAAGTTTGCAGGTTTTTTCTTTTCTTTTTTTCTTACTAATGAGTTCTAAATATGAAAAGATTTGATTGCATATTCAAAGATTGTCTTTGTTATTTAATTTTTAAGAAATTATTTTATATTATTCCTGTCCTCCTGTCCTCAACATATTATTCAAAAATTAGCAAATTTATCTTTCAGCAGGATCAGGTCCATAGTTAAAAAACAGCCTCAGCAGACATTCTGTGCTAATACAACTGTGTTCAAATGAAAACACCATACCGAATGGCTGAGTCAAGGGCAGACAATTATACACATCCTGCAGCCAAAACAGTTGTCAATTTCCAAGACTTGATAAATGTGATCTTTGAAAATCAACTTGACCATGGGAAAAATGCTTCTGAGATTACTTTAATGCCACCAAATGATAACTGACCTCACATGCTAGAAATAGGCGAAAAAGCTGGGTCACCTGTAAATAAACTGTGGATCTGTTACATCTTTTTCATGAAATGGATTAAAGTTTAGGTGTACCACACTTGAGAAAGAGACTAAAGTAACCACTTCCAGAAAATAAAATATCACCTTGTTCAAATCACTCGAATGGCCTTAATTTGTTCTCTTTCTACTTTGCTCACGACTATGATTCAAGATAGTATTAAGGGAATTATAAACGTATAACTAATACAAGTATCTACAAAATTGATTAGAAGAATTTTCTGTTTTCAACACATAGTTTGAATGTTCCTTGATCAGGGAGTAATTTATAAAGTTGAAGAAGTGAGCATGGCTTTGTACATTCACCTTTCACTTTGTATCAAAACTGCCAGTGGTAATGATTATGTACTATTTGGAAACAGGCAACCATACTAACAAATTTGACAATGTGTACGTATGTATTCCACACCAAAACTGAATCAAATTTGACTCACTTGGTAAATAGAAAAAAAAAAACAGGAAGCAAAATTTGGTCAAACATTCCAAAGAATAAACTTTTTGTTGGACACTCAGCTTTTCTTATTTGTTCAGTTTTGGTTCTGGTTTTTGAGGTATAATTTTACACAGTTAAATATACAAACCTTTAGTGTGCAGCTCAAGCAATTTTTTAACTATATATACCCCAGTATTCTCCAGCCAGATCAAAATAGGGCCTATTTTCACCACCTCAGAAAAATCACATGCTTCTTCCCAGGCAAAGCTGTTCTCAGTTCTATAATGTAACTTGGCTTTTCATCATACTTTTCATTTGTTCCTTTGTTTGAGAAATATATATATGTATATAATTTACTGAAGAGGCCTTCATTCGATAATTAATTATAGCACAAATTCAGAGTGCTAATCGCTAGGAATACAAACATAAAAATGGTAATTGCCTTTGCCTTCAAGTTCTCTCAGTCTTTTCTATTTTAGAATTCCAATAAAGTATATTTTCAATATTTAAAGCATACCTTTTCAAGGTGCTCAACATTACTAATCATCAGGGAAACGCAAATCAAAACCACAATGCAATACCAGCTCGCACTTTTTAGAATGGATAGTACCAAAAAGACAAGAGATAATAAATGTCAGTGAGGATGTGGAGAAAACAGAATCCTCATGCACTGTTGTTGAGAATGTAAATTGTTTAGAATTATTTTCATGACCTCTGTTATTTTCAGTGTTACAAATATAATCTTCTATAGAATATTTTGATTGTATTTATTCTTTTAGTTTGGGTTCATACTTTTATTTCTCTCACCTTGAGTCGAATGCTTAATTAATTTATTTCCTTCCATTCTTGTCATATAAGATTATGTATTTGTTTCTGAGTAAAAATTTGGCACCATCCAGTCTTTTTCCAAATATGTTTATATTCATTATTTTTAACTCAGAAGATAACAATTTGAGTGAGTGGTGATTTGGAAATATTTCTTAATTTTTAAATATTTGGAAAGGATTTGATTGTGTTTTAAATTTTACTATTTATTTCTGATTTATTATCTTGTACTCAGAGAATGTGATTCATTCATTTTTTATGGCTTTTTGAATATACATATGAATGCACATATGATCAACTTTTGGAAATATTTTATGAACTCCGAAAAAGAACAATAGTTTATTTTATTTATTATATAATTATCAATTCTTCCTCATTAATTACATTATTCAGATTCTATATGCCCTAATTTGGGAGTAGGGAATAGGAAGAAGATTTTGAGGAGACTGAGAAACTAAGTCATTGTTTCTATCAATTTCACTTCTTATTTGTAAAGTTTCTTTACATTTATTTTTGTCCATTGTTATTCGGCAACATAAATTTCCATTTAATCTTATTAGTAATTTTGTCATGCAAAATATTGTTATCCCTGTTTTCTTTTTTGTTATATTTATCAATAAATTTTGACCATTGTTATTTTGTACTTCAACTGTATATCTTGGACACCTAATGAAGTTTTTAAATCATTTAGATTTACTGATATAACAAAATTGTTTAATCATTTTAAATCTTGTTAGTACATTCTCTTTATGTGTTCTTGTTGCATCTTAGATGTTTTGTTTTTATTCTATATGAATTATGCTTATTGTTACCTTCTCTAGGGTTTTTGTAGAAGATACATATTCAATGTTTTAATTCTTATTGTGATTATATTTCAGTGTAGAAGATACATAAATTTAAAAATATATACTTCTCTGATTACCAAAGTCAAGAATGATGTTAAGTTTGAGTCTAAATATATATGAGGAAGAAATTTATTCCTGGCTTCCTAGATTTGTTAATATAATTTAGAGTTTCAGAGTGAAGTTATTGTAATGAATTTGTTTTACATTTTATGGGTTTTCTATCCAAATTTATTTTTGACATTTATGTTGAGGGAAGGCTTCTTCTCCATTCCTGATGTTTCTTTTTCATGTAGACTCTCCTGGTCTCTCTCCACTCTTTACTCACATCTCCCTGAAAGAGAGTGGATTAAGCTAGTCTATTACAAAATAAAATTTTAAAAAATGGGCATGCTCAGCTCTGCTCCATGCTTTTCCATCTTGAGAGTCAACTTCCCCAGAGATTAAAAGCTCCCCTCTGCTCTTCATACCATAAGTTTCACTTGACATGGAGAGTCCTGCCCTAAAGTAGAGCTCCATGATGAGACAAGTAGTCTGTCCAGTTTTGAATTTTAGTAGCTGATCCCTTTGACTCTCACCCTAAGTTATTGTTATGGGTTGAATTGTGTACCCCTAAAAGATATTTTTAAGTCTTAACTCTTAGGATCTGTAAATATAACCTTACTTGGAAATAGGCTCTTTGCAGATACAATCAAGATGAGGTTGTCCAGAATCCAGTATAACTGGTGTTCGTAGAAGAGGAGAAGAGACACACAGGGAGAAGACAGCCATGTGATAATGGAGGTGGAGAATGGAGTGATGTGTCCATAAGCCAAGGAACTCCATAGGGTAGCAGCAAGCAGCAGAGGCTGGAAGAGGCAGGGAGTATTCTATCGTACAGGCTTCAGAGAGAGCTTGGACCTGCGGACCGACAGCATGACTTCAGAATTTCAGCCACTAGAACTATGACATAATAAATTCCTGTTATTTTAAGCCACTTAGTTTATGATACTGTATGACAGCAGCCTTAGGAAACTAATACTGTAATGCTCTCCAGTTTAATTTTTTTTTTTTCCAGGAATAAAGGTAATTTTAGCACTCCCCCTACTCTCTGTTTATCAGTTGGTTCAGAATTTAGGCAGGTCTCCTGAAAATCTCAATATCTTGTTATAGTGGCTGGAAATTTTGAAAACAGAAGAAAACCAGGAAAGATGTTTATCAGGCCAGTCCCCAAACTCAACTGAATCATCCTTGATGGCACCAACGAGAGCACAGGGAAAGAAAACACTAAAGGTTTATCCTACCATTGTAGAGAATGATATAGCAGAAAGAAATGTGATATGTGGCCTGCAGAATTCAAAAAGAACATCTTGAGACAGAAGTACTTTTCCTCATCAGGTTCCAGAGATGGAAGCTTTAGAAACATAACTTCAAGAATCAGCTGAGGGGACTATCAGGCTGAAACAAACACAGGAACTGAGGAGGCAAATTCACATTTTGCAAGAAGAGTGTCTCAAATGTCCTGGAAGAGCCAGTATACAGGCTCAGAGTCAGTAAACATGTAGGCCAAATTTAACCTCTTTCTGAAATATTTCACTCAACTAATTTTAAGTTTTAAGCTATAATTCCCCCAAATTAATATAATTATTTGACTCCCCTGGAAAGGCAAAGATAAAACCAAGATTTTCTTCTTAATTTGATACTTTGAACCTCTGGTCTGAGAACAGAGATGCTAGGAATGTTGTTTTAATTGGAATAACTGATTTGGGGTCTGTGGACTGTTAATTTTTATGCATTTATGTGAGGTCAGAGCTTTAATGATCTCATGGATTGTTAACTATCAAAATTCTTAAAAGGAAGGCATACATCAAAGCCTTGGCTTTGAATGGAATTAATTTCTGAGGTCCTAAAGAAATCCCATTAAACACCTATGAAAAGAGCCTCCTTTGTGACTGTGGGTGGAGCCGTACCCCTATCCAGGCAAAGAGGAAACTCTTTGGCTAGAATTGAGCAGAATATAAAATCAATAAGGACTTTGATTTCTTTGGATTTTAATTCACAAGTTAAAAAAGATCAATTTAATTTTTTTGGAGTTTTTTAATTTTGTGTATGGATTTTAACTAGCAAAGGGTACAATCTTCGAACTTTTGATTTCTCTATAGGAATTTGATCATAAGGGAGGATAATTATTCAAATATACATCATCTTCATATTGTTAGCATTGCATTTTTAAAATAACTTTAGGCCTCTACAATGCTGTCTGTATCCCCAAATTAATATAATTTGGAGGGGGGTAAATCCATATTTAGTATTTTTATTATTGTATATAATTAAAACCATGAAACATTATTATTCACAGCTGAACATCTTAATAGACTGTTTTTCGTTTTTCCCCCCTCTAGAGATAGTAATTGCTTTGTTTTCATTTTTTCGCTCTTTTTTGGTTTTCTTCTTACTTTGGCTAAGTTCATTTAATGTGTCAAGGACATTCCAGTGGACTTTCAGTACAGTTTTTCAGAAAGTCAATCACCTTGTAAACATCTTGGAGACTTCTATTCTTCTAGCTAGTCTGGTTACTATTCAGGTCTCTGCACAGCTGTCCTACTGGAAATCTCCCACTATTTTTCAGTCTCTCTCCTGTGCTGCATCTCCTGTTACCTGAGTCTTTTTCTTCTTCTTCATTTACTTTCTCGTTTTGGTAGAATATATCTTCCAGTAGCTTACTGAGAACACATGTATAAAACAGAGCATTTAAAATTGTTTTTCAATCCTCAACTTTAATTGATAGTTTGGCTACAAAAAAAAAATTCTAGCATGGAAATTATTTTCCTTCATAATTCTGAAGACAATGTTCCATTATCTTTAAGCTTCCAGTATTGCTATTAAGAAATCTGAAATCACTCTGACTTCTGATCTTTCATATGATACTTTTTCTCCCTTGAAGCTTACATGCCTTTCTCTTTTTTTCCCAGTGTCCTAAAATATTGCAATGTTATATGTTGGTATGAATATATTTTCATCCAGTGATAGAAACTCTTGATTGGGAAAATCAGCATTGTAGGAAATTTTCTTGAATAATATCATTGATGATTGTATCTTCTCTGATTTTTCTGTTTTCTGTGTCTATAATTTGTACTATTCAAATATTGGGTCTTATGGGATAGTCCTGTGATTTCTCTTATGCTTGCTTTTCTATTTTCTAAATTTTTGTCTTTCTGCTCTAATTTCCAGGATATTAACTCAAGTTTATTTTCTAATACTTACATTGAGATTTTCATTTCTACTAACATAACATTAACATCTAATAACTCATTTTGTTCTCTGAATGTTCCATTTCTATTTTCTGATTATTGTTTCATGGATGCATTTACCTCCTTTATCCTTCTAAGGATATAAATGCTATATATATTTTTTTATTAAGTTTTTTTCCTCATAAACAATCTCTATTTTTTTCTATTTGTCTGGTCTTTTTTTTTTTCACGTCAGAAGGATTTCTTCAATATGTGGTAATCTTTGATTGTCTGCTCATGATTAAGAAGTACTTAAAGCCTTTTTCAAAGTTCTGAGCGTATGAATAGGATTTATTAACTTTGAACTGGCTATGTTATTTTTCAAAAAAGATAGAAGCCCATTATACAGTGATTGGGGAAAAAGAAGAAGAAAAAGAAGAAGCTCATTATTAGAAGATGCAGAATATACTTTAGCTATACTGTTAGGTAAAAAAAAATAGTAAGGGCACAGAAAAAAAGTGTCTGTAGAATGCCAGCATTTGTATAAAAGGTGAGGAGACAGAGATGGGATAGAGACTTTGCTCCATAAACACTTTTGTACATTTTATATATTCATTATATATCTTATTTATTTAAGAAATAAATGATTATTTTAGATGTTGCAAGACTTTCTAGGTGTGGTGCTCCTTCAATGACTTCATATAGAATACTGTAAAAGTTTTTTATTTTTATATCTATATTTATTTTAGCTGAGAAAACATTTCTTCCATCATATCTTTTATTATTAGTTTCTCTTCAAATTATTCTAATCCTCCCAAAAATAAGAGGAATATAAGTTAAATATTAATCATCTTCTCGTCATCACTTCATCTCTATCTTTTTCCTCCCTGAGTTTGTTCTACTTTATCTTACATATGACCTTTTCGTTTTCATCCATTGTTTTTTCTTGTTGTTTCAGTCAGTTCTTTTATGAAATTTTTGCACCCAACACAAAATTGTATATGGGAAGAAAAATAACTGAGCTTATTGGTGAAAAACATGACAGCTGTAACCTGCCCAGCAAGAATGAGACATTACTACGACCTTTAAAGGCTTGGAGCCAGCTAATGTTCAGCACATGGCAGAACAGCCAATAGACAAATGTTGAGCTGACTGAGCGGGGCTTATGTTCAACAGTAAAATGAGACAGCAGCCAAAATGTAATGAAGAACCAGAATAGCAGTTCCTGCTCACTCTCTCTCCTGTCCACTGATGCACCTAGGGTACCTCTCAGGAAACATACACAGTCGAAGAGGGGAACAGGAGAGGATGCAAGAGGAAAATACAGGGCTTCTGCTAACTTAGACATGTGGAGACTCTACGACTATAATTATATTCCAAGCTGATATATGGATAACATAATTTTGAAGTTTTAAGAAAGTTTTCCATAATATTTAGTCTAATTCCCTTCTGCTGCTAGATAAACATATTCGATGGCTAATTTATTTTTCTTTTATTTCATGAAGTGATCATAATACACACTTCTAAAAGTATGACCCTTACATCACTGTATTAACATTTGAATTAGTGTCATGACCAGTGATACCCAGATGCTTTGTTTGGTCCATTTTACAAAATAAACAAGCACAAGTAAATGGCTTTTGTCAGGGACCACACTCTCTACCCCAACCACACTCCCCACTGCCCTCGGTGTTACACTGAGCCTGATCCACACACTTTGTGCTGTCTGCTGGCCCCTGGAGTTTTGAGTTTGCTAACTCTGCTTAAGTTTTCAGTCATTTCACATGCATTGTCTCCTTTGTTCTTCACAACAATTCCATAGGAGGGTTATATCGGATACTATCATTCTTCTTTTTCAGACCAGGAAATATGGCTTGCTAAAAGTCACCACACAATTAGTAAATGGTAAACCTAGAGTCGAGTTTTTTGTTTGTTTGTTTGTTTGTTTTTTGTTTTGTTTTGTTTCGTTTTACCATAAAACACTGCTTTCCTAAACAGATGCAGAGTAAATGTTCTTGGTTGCTTTAAGTTTTCATACATAGTTGTTAGAATATTAAAGGCATAATAAATGATTGAGCAATTGAGAGAGAAAAAGAGCATTATTATGATTTCTCACTTAATGTTTCCAAAGAAGAGAAATCACATGCTGTGAATAATTTGTGATGTCCTAAACAGTCACATCAAGAGAACTATAAAAATGATGTATTGATATCTTAATTACTCAGGCATGTGTTCTTTGTGGACAGATTCCCAGTTCTAGCCAACTACCTTTGCTTATCTTTAATTGCCAAGTACAGTTGCCTATATTTACAGTAAGGCAGATGGAAAAGACAAGATCAGGGCTGAAATCAAGGAAGACACTGAAAAATCTTTTGAAATTTTGAGGGCTGAGTTACCACTCAAAAGGCCACTCCCCAAAACTCTTTAGCTTTTTGAGCTCAGAATCATAGTAAATGGCTGTTCTTTATCATCACCAAATGAAGACAAAACTGCTCCCTTCCTTGAGATGACTTAACTCTTTGAAACTAAAGATCATTCAAGAGCCTGCAAAATTCTTTTTATAAAATATTAGTGCTTCGAAACACGTATCCTCTGTGAAACAATGAGCAATTTAGCTTAAAAAATTGGGGTCTAAAGTATTGGCATAGCAAGAATGGATGAGAGGAAGGTGTTGAAGCAGTGCGTGCTGATAGGGAGAAGTCACTGATCACTGCCGTTGTTTAGAAATGCTGGAGTGTAGTCATAATGAAAGCAGACTGACATTTAGTTGGCTTTATATTGTTTTTACGTTTTCCACAGTTATTGCAAACCCTTATTGCCTGTGAACCACTTCCACCCACCCACCCACCCACCCCTACATATCCAACTGCAAAGAGATGCTGCACCTTGATTAAATTCTAGACACTCTTATCAACACTTTGTGTTCTCAATAATAATGATAACAAAAGCCAATGAAAATACAGATCTTATAGAACTTATAATAATAAAGGTTTAATTTTATTTTATTTCGTTTTATTGAGATGTAATAGACTTTTATTTTAAAATCAGTGAACTGTGTCACCTAAATGAGCTTTTGAGAAAAAGGTAAAATATTCTGATCCTTTAAATGAAAATTTATAATTATTAAAATATTTCTATATTGGAGTCTATGAGGTGGAAGAGTCAAAAAACATGTAGTCCTGACATTTAAGAGACTTTATAATGCTGCTTTAATGAGAGAGAAGGCACATTATAAAAGAGGTTTACTATATCACAAAAAGAGAGGATTTAGACATTTGAGACAACCTGAAAGTTTCCTGAAAAGACACCAATATGATTATTATTTATCACTAATGCAATTAAGTTTAAATCATTTCCATTTCTGTTACTTAAACTAGGTGTGTATATAGGTAGAAAAAAAGAAAGAAAGAAAAAAGATACCGAGCATGTGCATAAAAATTGACCTTATTAGTCGGTATATGGATATAATGAAATAGAGGAAATTTCTTAAAGAAAGTAGCAGTTAAATCTATTGAATCAGTATTGCAAATAAATTAAAATGGACACTTTTTTCTGAATCAAATTTCTAGTCATGAAATGAAACAAATACTAGTACTCAAACACAAGCATACCTATTATCAAAATTGTACAAAAAGTTTGAATCTAAAGATTAAGCAAGATATTTCTCCATACAAACTTATCTTTATAACTGTACTACTCTTTCAAAAAGCATTTATAAAAATATGGCTATTTAAACAATATGGAAACTACATACACTATCTTAGCAGAGTTTACACTTTATACCAGGTTAGAAATTCTTGTCATACTTAGAGATGTGGAAAGAGTTGCCTTTAAAAACTTGACTTTGTGCTCCGTGAATAACCGAAGCAACAACCAGCAAACAAAATCAGTGGAGGATATTCACCTTTCAGGGGCCAAACATGTGCAGACCTAAACAAAGAGAGAAGCTTCCCTCGGATGGAAGGAGAATTTGGCCTCCCTGGGAAATCTTATGGCCTGTCTCAGCATTGTTAATTGCAGGGTTTGCTGTAGTTTAATGTAAGTGTTTTTAGTTCTTTATGAGTCTCATAGTTGCCTATTGCAATGATTTTTAGGGTGGGGTGGGCACAAAGTAGCTTTATAGCAATAAAGGACTGTCTTGTTGAAATCTGCTCGTTCTTTACTTGTTTTTTACAGCTCTCTAACACTGACTCAAATTTACAAGCATTCACTTAGACCTCTCTTAAACCTGTTCGGGAAAAGATTACAATGTCGAATGCAGACATTGTAAACTATGTGTAATACACACCTCTGCTGGTAGCATTTTTGTGTTTCTCACAGAGTTGGAAGCATCACGTTTCTATCATGGGAAAGGAAACACACTTAAATGTGCTAAAAATTCCTCAGGTATTTATAAAATAAACTTGGGGAAAGGCTATGGTATGTGACTTCTAAATAGTACTAGGATATATGTTGGAATTTGAGTACACTTTTTCCAAAAATAGTTTTTGCCATTTGTGAAGGAAAAAATAGAAATAAGATGTATCCTAGATCATTTTAATAATTAATTCTCCAGATCATTATATAGAAAAGCCAAAAATATATACTCCTAACTTCAGAAAAGATCACATTTAAATCATTCAAGATAGTATGAATTCTCTTCTAGACACATTAACTGAGCATCTAATATACATAGGTACTAAGCTAGATGCCATAAAGCAGTACTTTTCAAACTGCAGCTGAATATCTAACAGCAGAATAGTAAGAATTACCTCCATGGAATTAGAGAGAACGACCCACTGCCTCAGATAGGATAGGGAGGTTGTGCTGCAGTAACAAACATCGTCGACATTGCTTAAAATCGAAAGATTTTCTTCTACTCCTACCTCACTCATGCTCATCACAAGCTGGCTGGGGCTGACTAATGAAGTGTGATGTTTGCATGAATGCTTGGAATCAAAAGATCTAAAAGGATACAGCTAAGCTGAGACGTACTAGCAGCCACAATTCCAGCTGTAGGGTCCCAGGTTGAAAACAAGATTTCTTGTCATATTTAGCCCACACAGGAGACTAACCACTTTCCCACCCTAGTAATGTGTGTATGAGTATAATGTATGTGAGGTCTCCTCTTCCAGATAATAAGCCTTTTTGAAGGCTGAGCTAGTCATCAATATATAGTATTTTAAGCAATGAGACAAGATATAGTTACCTTAGTGTCTCTTTCCTCTTTTCTTCCAATAACCTCCCTCCCCAGTGTCTAGTACAGAGCTTTGCACATGATCAGCACTAAATAACTATCTACCAAGAGTATTAAAATGTAAAAAGCAGAATCTTCTGGAATACTCACAATCAAATGTATTTATCAGAAAAAGAAATCACACAGATGTTTTCATAAGAAGCAGAGCCCAAATTAGTCATTCATGATTTCTGCTGATCATATTAGAATCACCTCGACTTAAAAAATAACACACACACTTAAAATATCGCTGGCTTTTTCCCATATAAGCAATATTTAAACATGAAGCAAGCTTGGAAGGGGAATAAAAGCCTTTAGCTGCAGGTGATTCTTTATCACAAACCATTTCCTTTATCTGAGTAGTCCTACTGGCATTCCCTGGGAATTAACCTTTGCTGCTGCTTGTTACCTGATGCGTTGCATGAATAAAAAGTATGTATGACAAAGCTTCCTGTCGTCACTCAGCCCAAAGGAAACGTGAGCACACAGAACCCTCTGATTCAACAAACGGGAGGTTCTGGGTCACCATTCTACTACCAAGAGACACACTACCTGACTCAGAAAACTCATGCTTATTTCAGGAAAAAGAAGGAAGTCGGCACCAAATAAGTAAGGCCTCTCTTACGTTAATCATTCTCTCTTTAAATTTAAATTTGTTCATATTTGAGTCACTACCCTGTGATAATGGTGTGGATTTCAGAGCCTTTGGGATCTTTATAAGAAAAATACCTTGTAAATATGAATGCTAATAAAGCAAAGCACAGGAACATCGGAGCAGTTGAAAGGATTGTTCGTTTCCCGAGTTTAATCTTTTCCATGTGATCAGGTCAACCTTTGCAACCAGGGTAATATCCTCTCTTCCTGTTCCTCTAGTCTTTTGTGGAGTGTGTAAAGAAGATGGAGATGAAGACAACACAAAGAACAAGAGGAATTGAAAGAGGAAGGAGAAGGAGGAAGAAAAGAATGTTTATTGACATTAACACAGACTGTTAATTACACAAAATGTTGTTGACAGTAATACCCACCATGGGGGCCAACACCAGAAGATACACATATGTTGAAAAAAGATCAACATCTATTGCAAAACTTAATAGTTTAAAAGAACTATGCCCAAAGACAATAGTTTTACATGTAGCTACAGAAAGTACATGTACATATCATTGTATGCGGCATAACTTTTCATTTAGATCAAATAACTCTTCTTGTAAATTTATTCTCCCCATTTTTATTCTAAGCTTTCTTCTACATGTGTGAAAAGTGAAGTGATGGCCATCAGTGTGTTGATTTCGCTAGCAGAACTTTCCAAATATTAAAATGATGTCTATTTTATGTCAGTAATATTAGATGCTTTAAATAAAAAATCAATTAGGTTCATTCCAATAATGGTTCAGTTATTTCCCTTGTTTCATAGACTACTATAAAGTTTTTAGAGGTTCATTCCGTAAATGTTGAAATATTTAACAACATTATGAATACTATTATAAATACACTTAAATTCAACAGTGAAGATAAAATTTTTGTGTACGTGGTGATAATACGAAAACAAATGTAGTAGAGCACAGTGTTCTTATTAAGCACAGAATTCCTTCTAAATGAAGGAACTTCAGGGCAGATATGTTCTAGGGATTTGTTCTTGTGCTCCCATAGTTTATAATGGCATATAAAAGGCTGTGATAATATACTTATCATAATAGAAATATTTTCTATTTACACAAAGTAACTGAACTACTAAATAATGAATATAAAACGTTATTTCAGCATAGCAGTAAATTCTCTCTTTGCTGCTTGATATCAGTTGGAGTTTAGAAGTGTCTTTTTGAACTATTACTTTGCAAATCACCTAAAGTATCCTACAATGGTAATGTGCTTTCCTGTAAACAAGTCCTCAAAATTTTGGTTGTATTTTGTTTAGAATCAGTTGGATGGCTTTAATCAAAGCAGTCAATATATCAAGCACGAAGAAACCCTTCAAATTCTGAGGCTTTCTACAAGTGGCAGTGATTGGAAATAAAGCTTGCTAATATGAAGGCACTGAAATCAACCCCTGCAAAGGCAAAAAGGAACTGAACTTATCAAGTGATGAGAGCTCACTCTTTATACAAGATCTGATTGTGAAATTCTGTAATTGTGTTTTGGAATATCTTAATTTGTGGGGAGCATACTTTGATAGAGCTCCTTTTATTATTGGAAAAAAATCATATTTTATAAGGAAGTAAAAAAAATTGAGAAGGCTTATGATTTTATAGCATTAAAATTTGTATAATAATCAAAAAAATTGTAAGTGAAGATAAGTATATTAGAGTTTTGTCTTACAAAAACTATTTTAAAAGAAAAATGCATTAAATGAAGGAGAAAAGCCAAACTAAAAAGAAATTGAGCTCAGATATTTAAAGTCTTTTGTCCCTCCTCAAAAAAAAAAAAAGAGAGAGAGAGAAAGACAGAGAGAATTGAGGATATTGTCAATTAACAGAATTTGCTCTAAGCTAACCACATATACCAGCACCCATAGAGGATATTTGTCACTTAAAATATTATATTTTACAAAGAAGAGAAATTAAAGTGTCACAATTTCAAATTGTAATTCATAAAATGCAACACTGAAGATTGCAGACAATTCTATGAAAAAAATCCAAATAATAAGACCACATTAGAAAAAAATACATTATTTAGAAAAATAATGGAGATAGATAAAACAAAGAACCACTTTCAAATTGGTTAACATATATCAAGAATAATTATTTTGCTTATGTTGTTTTTATTGTTCGGCAAAACAATATAGTAAGGATTAACTTTTTTACTACACATAAATAATATTTTTATTTTTAGAGAAAATTTTCTTT
Source organism: Pteropus medius (assembly GCF_902729225.1). Classification (NCBI taxonomy): domain Eukaryota; kingdom Metazoa; phylum Chordata; class Mammalia; order Chiroptera; family Pteropodidae; genus Pteropus; species Pteropus medius. The sequence goes on along the minus strand of NW_024349800.1, from coordinate 13,493,374 downwards.
TTGAATGGCTTTTGAAAAAAATCTTTTATAAAGACATCAGATCTGTTAAACCAAGTTGTTAATAATTATTTCAAAATTATATAATTTTATTCATTAAACTGTATAAATGAAAGAATGAATTTTACAGTATATAAATATGCTTCAATAACCTAATTTTTTAATGACATAATTTTATTCTTAGCATTCCTCTTCCTCCTTCATTCTCAAAAGTGTCCTATCTCAAATAATAAATTATATGTTTACCTGTTCATAACACAACCTTAAAAGAGTTACCTAAATTTACTGTCTTCACCTCCCCATGTTCCATTCACTCTTCAATCCTCTTCATTTGGACTTTCAACTCCATCACGCCACTGAAGCCATTTTTTTTTTCAAGACAGCACTAATGTGCACTTTGCCAAGTTAGTGTTCTATTGTGATTTGACTCAACCTGTCTCTAGCACTCAGCACAGGTGACCGATTTCTCTCCCCAACTTGGTCTTCCATTGGCTTCCATGGCATCACAGGATTGGTTTTCCTCTCATCTATTGCCCACTCCTTCCCACTCTCTTTTGTTCAATCCTCTTCCTGGACTCTAAATATTAGAATGACCCAAACTTCATCCTTCTCTATTGCCATTCTTTCCCTAGGTGACCACATCTTGTCTCATAGCTTAAAACACTATATGTTGATGACTAGCAAACATATCTGGTTTAAATCTTTCCTCTGAGCTCTAAAATTGCATATCTAGCTGCCTACTGTACCTCTCCAATAAAGCCTCTCCTGTACCTTCTTAGTGCAGAAATAATAAAACACACATGTGAAATTAATGACTATAAGACCCTGAATAATCTAGCCCCCCTCCAACCTCTCTGGCCTCACCTCATATCTTTACCTTTCTCCCTCTCACTCTGATTGCTCTATCCACACTGGCCTTTATTCCTCTCCTTGAGCCTACCAAGTTCATTTCTCACACATGTTATTTGAACTCTTTGAATGGCTGGTTCTTCCTTCCGATCCCAGTCTTAGCTCAGTGTCTCTTCCTCCAAAAGGCCTTCTCCAACCATCCTATCCAAAGTAGTCTACCCACCTAGCCACAGTCCCTCTTGTAAGTTGAGTCACAGCCCGCCCCAAATTACGTCCAAGCCTTAACTCCTGCAACCTGTGAAGTTGACCTTATTTATACAGGAAGGAGGCTCAGGGAAAAAAGTATTGTACAGATGCAATTACATTAAGGATTTCAGGATGAGATCATCCTGGACTTAGGGTGGGCCTTATAGTCCATGGCAGGTGTACTTTGACGAAGAGAAGATGCAGAGAAGCAGAGAGAAAAAAGAAATGGGAAGTGGGAGGCAAAACTGTACCGACGCCCCCAACAAGGTGATGAATGCCAAGGGCTTCCAGCAACCACCAGAAGCTAGAGGAGAAGCACGAAACAAATTTTCCCTCGGAGCCTCCACAAGGAACCAAACCTGTCAGCATCTTGATTTTAGATTTCTAGCCTCTAAAACTGTTAGAGAATAAGTTTTTATTGTTTTTAAGGTTTCAGTTTATGGTAAGCTGTTACAGCAGCTGTAGAAAACTAATACATCTCTCTAACTTAACCCTGCTTCACTCTGTTCACGGCACTTCTCGAAATTTGGTGTCGTCCATTTAATTACTTGCATACTAGTTTATTTTCTATCCCCAACTGCCCACGTGTAGGCTCCATGAGGATGTTTAGCCATCGTATTAATCATTGGCTATCCATGTCTAACTCACAATTATATCTACATGTCATATAAACTCAGTAAATACTTGTCAAGTGAATGTATGTTTTTTCAACACTGATCTCCTCTAAAAATGATTTACAGGTCTTTGTCTTTGATTTGACTTAAACTGTTTGTGAGATGGAAACCCTGTCACCACTTTACCCCCTGCCACAACCAATTAACATGAGGCCCTCAGCACATACACATTGAATATATTTGGAACATCTAATATGCCAGGCATTGTCACAGGGAACTCTCTAAGCACAGTTATCTCATTTACTTCTTGGAATAATACTTCAATTTATATATTATTGTCTGTTTTATAAATGAAAAAAGTAAAGCTTAGAACAGTTAAAAAAATTGGTACGATCATCAGGTTAATAAGTGATGGTGTCAGGATTTAAACCCAAGACTCTCTGATTTCAAACACCATGCTTGTTCAACTGACCCAGCCTCCTTAGCAATAAAAATCTCTGGGCGAAATAAAAATTACAAAAATAAGTGTTAAAAATTAAATTAATATTTAAAAGATTTAATATTTTAAAAATTGCCTCCCTCACTCAACTCTAAATGCCCAATATTCCACAAAGAGACAGAGAAAAAACTCTGTCTTAAAACTAAGGGAAGCTTTTCAATATCGTTGGTGAATACTCATATTAAATCACACCTGTCATCTACACTTCAGAAGAGCAGATTTGTCAGGCAGAAGGAGAACATAAACCTCTGGGAGGCTGGAATGCTTATTAGGTTAGTGGTTTTTAAAGCTTAGGGTGCAGATCTTGGGGGTGGGAGTGAGAGATACAGTTAAAAATGCAGATTCCTGGACTTCACTCACAGATATTCTGATTCAGTAGCTCAGCTTGGAGATTAGGAATCTGTTTCCTTAGCAATCCGTGGCAAGTGCACTACTGCCTGCGGTAGTTACACCACCTTTGAGGAACCATGAGGGCATCAAAAAGGAAATAGGGTACAGCAAGAGAGAGCCAGGGAGCCAAAGTCAACCACACCGACTTCCCAGCTGTGCCAAGGGCTGGCCCTGGTGGGGAGGCATAACTAGTGTGGGTAAAGGGATTTCATATCTTTGGGTGGAAAATCAACTGAGCATGCCAAATATCAATATTGTGTTTCATCTGAGAGTGTCTTTTCGCTTTCTTTTGCCACGCCTTTCAAACTGTGATGATGGGAACAATAACAAGTCTGTGTTTTTTGGTTTCATCAGAGCTATTTTTCATATATCTCCTAAAAATCACATTCATTGTTAAACAAATTTAAATTCATTAGCATGATATAACTAGAAAAAGCAATAGATATTTACTCTTTAGCCTTTCTCCATGATTGTCCTTTTTTGTTTAACCTCAAAAAATATGCCTCGTATGACAAATTTCTAAGTAGCTTAAAGTGCCTCACATTTTCATCTGTCAACGTTGAATTCCATAAGCGTTATAGGTGGAAACTGAAACTATTTTCATTACCACAACATCTCCATTTTATAGGTAAGGAAGGTCAATCAGAAAAGAAATAGATTAAGCTTATTTCTGAATCTAGGGGCAATTCCTTTATTTACCAAAAAAAAAAAAAAAAGTGATGAAGTAAGGTGAAAGGGGAAAAAGACAGCGTTTAGTTCTTGTGCTGCTGGCTGGTTGTCTGACCTTATAAACCACTTGCCGTCTCTGAGCCTCTCTCCTGTATAAAACTGCAAAGTTGGATCAGACGAGCGCCAGTGCTGTCGCAAAAACTAAACTTGATAAGTCTGTGATTGCATCGTTCCTTAAGGAAGAGTTCAACAAAACACAGCGAAATAGAAATGCAGCCAATTCTTATCTCTGCTAAGAGAGGGAAGTATTTCTGCAACTCATCCAAAAGCTATGTTTATCTGCCTTACAGTTTAATGAGGGTGTAATAAACTACAACCAGCAGATTCAATATAAAGATCTGAAAACCTGCTCGATCTTTCTATCATTTAAAACATTAGGCTGAGCTAAGCACTGTCGTCTTGGTTCGCCTTTTACAGCTCATACCTGATCAGGAGGGAAGAGGTGTGAAGCCGGGGCAGAGCAATAGTGGATATTTTGCTTTAGAAATTCTTTTCTGTTAGCCCAGGTGAGCATGAAGAGCCTCAAGCCTCTTTCTAATTTTCTACTAGATTACAGATCGAGCTAATAGATAATCAACCAATAAATGGATAAGTACAGTATTTATGGAGTAGCTACAAAGGAACCAGAACTAAACTAAGCACCATAGGGAATGCCAAAGAATATTAAACAGGGTCCTCCAGCTTCACGGAATTTATAATCTATTTGCTGAAGTATGACACTAATACACCTGAGATATACAAAGAAAAAATGTTAACAAATATGCCTCAGTGTAAACATTTTTAGATAGAGAAAAGGAAATTATCTCCATAAAAAGAATCAGCCCCTGCAATCAATGTGGTGAAACTGAGATAAAAAATGTGAATAAAACCTCCAAGTTGGGCACACTGTCCGACCAGCTCTCGCCTCCATGATCACCCTGCTTCAAAGTTATATCAAGCTGCCCTTTACTAGGAAGACAGTATAATGCTAGTCGAGATTAAATTTCAGACGCAGCTCAGAAGAACATTTTAAAAATCTGATTTCCAAGTTCCCAAGGGAAGTCAACTTTTTAAGAAGAGTCCTTTAATATGTTTTTGAAATCTTTTGTAACCTCTAAAGAAATATTTTAAAATTGGACCGAACAAAGAACAGAGATTCTTAATGGCAGTTTTGCATCATGCCTGAAAGTTAGTTAGGAAAATGGACAAATCCTATGGGTTTTGTCTTCTTAGAGATTTTTTTTTTCCTTATAAACAAAAGAGAAGGTCCTTGTAAGGGAAAACTAGTTCCAAGATATACAACTTAAGAGAAATATGGGAAAGGAATTATTTTTCTCCGAAATACTTTCCTTCCTTCTCTCTACTCTAAATGGTTATTGAAGTGGGATTTTTTTTTCCTGATAGAACAATAGCCTCTTATTTCCACAAAATAAATGGTGTAAGCAATCAAAAAATGCTTTCCTAATGGAAGACAGATAAAAGAGAAAGAGAGAAAACTCACTCCCTAACAAAAGCAAAGAATATCTCCAGCACTGTACTTCGTATGCAAATGGAAGAAAATAAAATGAGCTTTTAACATAATGATTTTACTGTTTCGAGAGTACCATCCCCATTTTCACATTTCGAAACATGTGCCAAACAACTCAGAGGGATTGGAGAATGCGTGAGGAAGATCAGAGAGCAAGTACTTCTTGGCATCCCAGCCTAACTGCCACAGGCATCGATGATTACGAAATAAAAAGTTGTTCCTCAAGTGGGAAGGTGTGTCTGTCCCTTGAATACCAAGACTTCTATCTGAGTTTTGTTTTCAGCTAGATGTTTGGAACGTCTACCTGCAGATCTAGCTGTGGGTAAAATTGTGAAGAAATAGGTAATAATCCTATTTAGCTCCTGCTATATACCAGGTACTTAACACAGTATACAATTCGGTCTTCGCGACTGTCCTCTAAGGGAAAAAGTACAACCTTACAGATACAGAAACTGAAGCCCAAAACCTTAAATAATTAACCCAACGTCATGCAACTTATAAATGGATCCAAGATTTGAATTCAGTTACGTCTGGCTCAAAAGCCTTTATTCAGTTTTCTCTTCCTCACCACCACCACCTCTCCAGTGAAGAAGGTCAGACCAAGCCACCCCAAAATATTACACTTCGGCGTATTGATTATTTTGAGCTGAAGGCACTTGAGAAACAGTAGACCTCTGACCTTCCCCTTTCTACCTAAAGCAGGTGATAAGATTTCCCATGAGAAAGGTGCCCTTATTGTGCCAGGAAAAGAAGAACATTCTTATCACTGGAGACTGGGAGTCGATGCCAAAATGGCCTTGTATAAACAAACTTACTAAAATAACCCGGATTTTCCATTAATTTCCCCTATATGTTTCTTAGTCACTGTCCCACAATTTACGGCCCTTAGCCCAAACCCCTTTGTCTTGTCACATTCGCACAATTTATCATTCTTTGTTTAAAAAGCTATATGAGCTTTGGGGCCTCATGGTTTCTTCGGGTCTTCATTTTTTTTTTTTTTAAGACTCCCATGTACATGTCAAAATATCAATTAAAATTTGTATTTTTTCTCCTGTTAATTGGTCTTATGTTAGCCTAATCCTCAGGCCCAGTCACAGAATTTGTCAGAGGGCAGAAGAAAGTTTTTCCTCCCCTGCAGCATCTACCTAGAGTTCTCATACTTCTCTAGGGTCTTCCTGTCACAGAGGAAATAAAAACAATTCTCAAAACTTGTTAATGATTTAATGTGTTATCTTTCCAAGAATCATACTGGAGAGAATAATATTTAAACTTAGGTCTCCAGTGGCAACGTTTCAAAGCATCTGGAAAGGAAGGATTTTTAAGGCTGAGGTGAAATTCGGTCACACCTTTCAAACCACCCCACATGGGGCCACCATGTTGCAAAACTCCAGGGTCAAGTACATGGGAATCCAAGAGAATAGTGGTCTGTAGGGTTGCATAGGGCACTGTCGACATGGTTGTGTGGCTGCGGGAGACCTAAGTAATTATCCATTGTTAGCAATTAAAGAGGCCTTATTGAACATTTCAGTGCAATATGTGCTTATTTTCAAAAGAAAAAATTGAACCCTAAGAGATTAAGTTAACTGCTCTACTAATATCAGAGCTAGAATTATAATTAACATCTCAGGTGGGGGAAAGGCAAAAAGAGACAAGTTTGCTAGGTTTCCAATTGGGTCTTGCAGCTGATGTTTGAAAAAAATTAACATGCACACTCTGCCCCTACTTTACACCTAATTGGCAATTCAGAAGGTTAAGCATTGATCTCAAAAATCAAATTAAGTTTATCTCAAAGATGTGAAACAGAATCACAATCCAGGTACAAGTGTTCCTTCTCAGAAAAGGGTCATTTCTCTTTCAACCCCAAACTTAACCATTTCTAAAACCAATCTTCGAAGAATCGTGAGTCCAATTAATTCAGTACTCCCTAGCTTAGGAAGTATTGTAATTTTTAGAAGGAAAGTGAATAGTTTTGGATTCTTCTCAGTATCCTAATTGTAGTTTTAGCTTGCAAGCTAGAGCTTTGCTGTGATTGCTTTCAAACTGTGATTGCTTGGTTTCTAGGGAAGAGCTTCAAGAGTTCTAGAAAACACTTATTTGCTAATTACCAGATTACATACCTCAGGACAGAGAGAGATAGAAGGGGAGCCAACATGAATGAAAAGCAGCTGGGGGATGGTTGCCCAACCTGCTTGCTGTCAACTTCTTGGGCTCTTCCACCCAAACCATGACCTGACTCCAAGGTTTTCCTTGAAAATAGGATTCCATTGTTTTAGAAAAAAGTTCAATGAATGTCAAGGTACACAGAGAGTTCTGCAGCTCTCAAAAGCTACAGAAAGCTCCCTGAGAGAAGTTTTAGCATTGGGGAAATTCATGTTCTGCAGACTGCTCAGGATAGCAATCACAGTCATGATTGCTATGAATACCCAATCTAAAACTGCTGTGCAAAACATGGACAATTGAGGCACAGACATTTCATCGAAACAATGTTATTTTGTTAAAAGAATGAAACAGATGCTGATATGAGCACTACTTTGCACTAAGTGCAAAGCTTAAGAGCTGAAGCTGAGAAAACTAGATTTGTTGAGAATTTGTATGTTTAAAAGGCAATCATTTTCCTGGGATGCCATTGGCTAAGACTCTTCCCTCCACAGCACAGAGCAGTGGAATGTACACATTACTAAATGAAATCTAGAACCACTTTTAACCCTCTTTGTTGTGCTTCTTCTATGGGATGTCGGCGCCAACTTTCTTACTGAAAGAGAAAAGGCAAGAATGAAGAAGAGTTTAGAAAAATATAAAGGTGTTTTATCTCTCAATCTTAAAAAGTGGCCGATCGAAGCCTGCCTGTTCTACTCACACATTCCTCAATAATGGGTCACAATTCCCTGGGGATTTGAGAAAGCTGTCAAGAGTGTGTCCAAATTGTGGGAGTTTTCAGAAAGCTTGTGTCTTTGTCTTGGGCACCCACCGTGCTTGGAGTAGCAGTAAGACAAATGGGAAGAAGAGATGCCAGCGGAGAGTTGTGTATGTGCTCAAGCAGGAAGGGGAACTACAAGACAAGAGAAAGTTTCCACCCTTCGCCTCACCTCCACACCCCGCTGCCGCAGACTGCGGTGCTGGGAAAAGGCTCGATTAGCTCCATGGCCTGGTCTTTTAAGTCAATAAGTCAATGCTTATAGGACGGACATAGAGTTGACAGAATCTGTGAGGTCAGAAGTGTGTGCCTGAATTGGAAAAAATTTGATGTAAACCTCATGAAGTGTCACCCACCACACTTTCCCAAGACTAAAGATAACAGAGGTATAGTTGCATCGATGGCCACTCTAGCTTAGGCTCTCCCACAAAACAAGACTCCACCTCACAATATAGAAAGTGCCAATACCATCTGTGACAGTGCCCATCTCTATAAAGGTCTTCCAGAGCCTGGGCAGTTTGTTGCTGAGTTATTAGAAGATTTCAAATTCTTCACACAGGGTGCTCTGAGAATACCTGATGCCCAATTTGAATATAATGTCTAACTATTAGACAATTCCTTTCTATAATTTTGAAATGAACCTATCCACCTTTCAATTTTTTTATAGGAAATATTTATCTGGTTAATTTTTTTTTCAATTCAAGTAATTTATCGAGCCCCATTATGTGTCAAGTCCATAGGGAAATATGGTTCCTGCTACAGAAAGGAAATTAAACTTATAAACAAAGATGCATTGAAATATGAGAAAAGTAAACACAGAATGCTAGAGGTGAGGTGGGGACGGAATCAACTAAATTTTTTAAGCCAGTTTTCTAAGTAAAATTCCTTTCCTAAAAAAAGTTGCTTAGCTATTTGATACTAGGTACCAATGGAATTCCTGACTAGGATATGAATTCCTTATACAAGCCCCTCATTTAAACTTCCAGATTATAAATTGGTATATTATTCAGTCCTTCAACAATTATTTGAGCACCTATAATGTGTACCGATAGATGACCTTTAGATTTCTAGATCATGACTCAATGGTCTAATGAACTACGAGCTATTCAGAAAATATCAATCCTGGAGCAGAAAAATCTGAATCTTTTGCTTGTTATTCTTTGCTCAGCTCTCTGGAAAGAATTCGACAAGAGTCTGGGTGAGACATCTAAAATAAAAATAAAAACCCCCTTACTGATCCAGGGAAATTTTTACATCAGCATATCAAATTATATCCAAATAGCCAATATGAAAATTGCTATCCAGATTTCATAGCATAATCAAACAATAACAAGGAAAAAAAAAAGGTTCTTTCAAAATATGATCTAGGTAAGATAACCAACAATGTTTATCTTCCCCTGAGCTATTGTGATGATTAATAAGATAATGTTCACAAAGGACTTTGAAGGAGTAATGTAATGTACTTTGAAGCATTATCGTTTTTTTATTAATGAGTTTTGATTCTGACAGCTGCCAATTGTACTGCAGCCACAGTAAACCCTTGGTCATCCCCACAAAGGAATGGAAATATGATATAAGAGAATAGATAGTGTATGGTGACAGATAATACTTGCTCCAGAAGAAAACCAAATCAGGCTAGAGACAGAAGCTATAAGTAAAGCAACTAGAAAACAATAGGAAGGAACAGGTAGTGTTAGCATAGGACCAAAGCTGGTATAGAAAGAAACACACTCCAAATGCACATAGAAAAAAGTTAAAGAATTAATCCAGACTTGCCCACATCAACCCAATGTTAATTGTATTGTATTCATTCATTCATACTTTAATTCAAAAGATTATTCCTGAGAAGAAGCACAGGGCAGAGAAAAGCATTCCAGGCAGAGAGAACATTGGTCACATATACTCCTTATGAAGGGCATCACTGTCCCAGTGACTCCAGAGGCAGTGACCCTGGGTATGAGAAGGTTTAAGAAGCCTACAGTGAAAGATATGGTTTGGTCAGAAGATAAAGACCAGCCCTAGAAATTAAGATTTATCTTAAAGGCATTGAGAACCCACTAAAGTTTTTAAGAAGATAAGTAAACAATCATATTTGTGGTTTGGGGAAGTTTCTCTAATATCAGGATAAATTTGGATTGGAGAGAAGATCCCGCTGCAGGGCCATTTAGGAGCCCGTTGTAACTATGCTTGTTAACGATTCCAAAGGACAGAGAAGAAGGGACAAAGGTCCGTGCAAAGAAAGTAACATCAGGCTTGGATACCAGGAAGGGTAGAAATGGGGGGAAGGAAGTACAGACACACTCTGATGAACAACTGGGATATGTTCTGAGAAATGTATCATTGGGCAGTTTTGTTATGTGAACATCACAAAGCGCACTCACACAAACCTAGATGGTAGCCTACTACACACCTAGGCTGTGTGGCATAGCGTATTGCTTAGGCTGTATGTCTGTATAAAAAGTTACCATACAAAAACTAGATTAAATCAAACACAAGAGAAAGTGATTCAATCAAGAGACATGGTAAACAACAGATGTATGAAGTTGCTGCTGGCATCGCAAAGCATACAGTTTTACAACAAACTTTTTTTTTAATAAATAGAAAGAGTATAGTATAGTAAATACATAACCCAATAACATAGTCATTTATCGTCATTATCAAGGATTTTGTACTATACATAATTGTATGTGCTATACTTTTATACGACTAGCAGCACAGTAGGTCTGTTTACACCAGCATCACCACAAACGCGTGAGTAATGCACTGTGCTACAATGTCACCAGGTGACAGGAATTTTTCAGCCCCATTACAATCTTATGGGACTACCCTCGTATAAGCAGTCTGTCATCGACTGAAATGCTGTTACGCAGTGCGTGGCTGCACCATAAAAGTCACTCCCAGGTTCATGACTTAGGTGGCAGAGCCAGTAACCAAGAAAAAGAAAAAGTCAGGGGCCAGAAAGTTCACATTTTTCTTCTCTTGCGGTCCTTCTCTTGGTGACTGGCCTCTCTACTCATCCTGTTCCCCAGGTGCCTGTGCACTTCAAATTACTCTTATGCGGCAGGAAGAGAAGAAACATCAGACAGGACTAGGGGCTCCAGAAATAATTCTCTCTCCTAATTTTCTCTTGGGTTTGCTGCTTGCTAATGCTGCTCTGGAATATGCATACAGAGGGTTAAAGTTATTTTAAAGGCAAACTTCAAACAATGTTTCTGTCACTCCCTTTTCAGATTCCATAATGGCCCCTAAATGAAAATAAAGGTTCAAATTAAGTTCAGAAAACTTTAAAGCACTTTTTAATGGTGGAACTTTAGCATTGAGGGTTTCTTTAGCTCTCATTCTGTTTCATGTGTTAAGTATTAACTTGAATTTTGTAAGAATCAGAGTTTTAACAAGTAGTATTTATACTTGCCAATTAAAAGCATGTCTACAGTAACAAATATTTCAAACATCCTCAAAATGACATATATTCCATGGCATAGACTTTAGAACATGAAGAAATATCCAAATATAATTATTGTGCCATAATTATATGGGTATTCTACTTCCAAATTAAATGTCAAAAAAAATTTTAATCTTAAACCAAAAATTTAGATTATCATATCGTTTTGATTTTATTTATTTATCTTTTAATTTTAAGATCTAATTGGCTTTATTGAACGATTCATGAATCCGTTTTTAGTGAGTAGAAAAGTGCTCCTCGTTTTCATTTTAAAAATTAGTGAGTAGAAAAGTACTCCTCATTTTCATTTTAAAAATTAGCATTTATTGGGGAACTTAAAATGTGATTTACTAAAATTTGATTTAGTATTCTCTAAAGTAAAAAAAGATGTGAGAAAGTCATAGTAAACTTAATATTGTCAAGTTCTATTGTGTTAAAATGATTTTAAATGTTTAGGGAAAAAAATTAAGTTCTGTGAGAAACAGAAGGCAAGTTGCAAAATGCTTCAAGAACTTAGACAGGAAACTCCGTGTAGCACAGATACTCTGAATACCCTAAATCCACCATAAAAGTCAGACTTCTCACCTACCTCTCCCAACCTTTCCAGATATGCAAATGTATTATGAGTTAGGCGTGATAAGAGAATGGCTCAAGTTCAAGTCTGTTGTCATTGTAACCAAGAATCAGCGCAAGACCACCATGAACAAATAAAATGGTTGCTCCTTAATTTTTCTTCATGTACAGTTTTACAACGAGAGTAAAAAACACAAGGGTTTCAAGCCTGTGCAAATAAAACCTTCCTTCTTGAAAAAAGGAATACAGAAAAAAGAAAAGGAGAAAGAGATACAGAAGAGACAGAGTTAATATTAGATAATATTAAGAATTAGAGTAGCCATCAATGCTTTCTCTCTAATAAGCTCTGTGCTCCTAATTAAAAATGCTTAATGACCAAAGCAAAACCACCATGCATTCTCTACGCAAGAAAAGCCTGACAAGTTTCTGCTATAGGAAAAAATCCAAGGCACTTAAAAAATTGTTTCTATTTAGCCCAGGTAAGGAAAATGACTTTAAGCTAAAGTTATTGAAAATAGTATAGTTCAAAGGTATCAATCTATACCAAAAAAGGTATATATCTTATTAGTTTCAGAAAGTGTCACATCATTAGGGGTATACATGTAAAACAATTTCTTTCCTACTCTGCTGGCTGCTGTGTTAGTTTCTTATGGCTTCTATCACAAAGTACCACAGAGTGAGTGGCTTAAAACAACAGAAATTTGTCGTCTCACAATTCTGGAGGCTAGAAGTTCAAAATAAAGGTGTCGATTGGGCTATGCTCCCTCTGAGACTCTGAATATAAACCTTCCTTGCCTTTTACTAGATTGTGATGATGGTTGTTGACCCTTGGCTTCCTTTTGTTTCCAGCAGAATCACTCCCGTTTCTGCTTCTGGCCTCACATGGCATTCTCCCTATGCGTTTTTTGGTCTAGTTTTCCCTTTTCTTATAAAAATCCCGATCATATTAAATTAAGGCACCCTTTTCTTATAAAAATCCCGATCATATTAAATTAATTCGATATGACTTTATTTTAACTTGATTACATCTGCAAAGTCCCTATATCCAAATAAGGTCAGAGTCACAGGCCCTGGGGGTTAAGAGTTTGACATGTGTTTGCGGGGGAACGTGATTCAACCCATAGCTGCTACTATTATTGTGGTTTGTCAAATCTTCCTCTCCTGCCGAGAAGTAGTTTCCTTACGATATCTCAGTCTGATTCCAGTTTTCAGGTACTCATATTATTCAATGCAGTTTCATTTAGGTTTGTAAGATTCAGTCCAGTTCATGAATCTCATGTAATCCAAAGTTTACTTTCCCCATCCAGTTCGACTTCCTCAGTCTAAACGTGAAGCATATACTCCGCTTTCTCTCACATCCTCTCCTTTTCCCAGAGCTTACCCTCTCTGGTATTGGTTAAAATGGAGAGAGATAAAAATGTCCACTGCCCCCTCATAGGTCTGCACGTGATGAAACTAGGATGGTCTTGAATGGTCAAGCCTATGAATAGGCTTTTTCACAAGAGCCCTACATGGGCTCATGGTGGACTTGAGGTGGCCATTCCACTAGGCAGTGATGGTCTCTTGAATCATGTTACATGGGTGACCATTGGCTGTCAGGAAAACTCACATGTTCCTATAGGCCTGTCTCCTTACTCAATGCTGTCATGATCCTCAGCAAACCTAGAGTCCCATTCTTATCAATCTACAGCACCCAACTCTGAGCCAGCAAGCAAAGAAAATATTTATTCTATATATATTTTACAAATAAGAAACTTAAAGTGGATAACCTTTGTCCCCTGTGGCAAACAAAGTGAATTTTCTACATGACACCAATTTCCCACTTCCATGATAACAGAACCCCAATTTCATATGATATAACAGTATGGCCAGCTATATACCCTTCTTTCAAGCTTCTCTGGCAGCTCCAGTGGCCATTTGACACAGTTTTGGTCAATGAGAAATAAACAGACATGGGGATTCTGAGATAGCTTTTGATTTCCTGGTAAAAGGAAGAACTTGTGGCTGCTGCTGCCTTTCCAGTTTTCCTACCTCAAATGTAGTCATGGTGTCGGAAGTGTAGCAGCCACCTTCTGACTATAAAGTACAATCACGAAGGATCACAAAGTGCCAGCCCTGATATATCATCCATCCATTGAATCAGAGCCAATAGCAGCTTATTGCCAGAAGCCTTATCACAGGAGAAAACTAAACACCTATTTGTTTAATCCGCTGTTGGTTGGGTTCTCTGTTACTTGAAGTTGAAATATTCTTGGTTTGATTCTACCAGGGCCGGTTTAGCAGATGCTCTTTTCCCCGCTGATGTGGCCCTTCTGAGTCAGGAAGCTCTGCAGCCAAGATCATATAAAGGCAAGAAAACAAATTATCAGTCTTTTTTCTTGAAAGTTGAAAAGTTGTCACATATTGCAAACCAAGAAGCCTTCTTGTCCCTAAATTTAATTTTTATATCCATATCCCTTGTCAGTCCAACTCTTCGAATCTACCTTCAAAGACCTGTTACCACGTTTTCCCAAGGAGTTTTATGACTGTTTTGGTTGGTCGTAGCCGTTTCATGATAATAATAATCCAGGTCCCCTTACACCTTTATTATAGTGCGGGGTCCTGAAGAGCGCTTCCTTGGCCTGTCTGAACAGGAAACAAAATTGTATAGACAGCATGATCACATCCATATAAAAGCTCAAATTAAACAAGTGAACAAACAAAAAACCATGGAAGAGAAAAATCATGCCAGAATATGAAGGAAAGTTCTCTTTGGGCAGTGGAAATTTTTCTACTTTTTTATTTTTCTCAAGTTGTCTCTATTATTCATGCTTTTGCGCAATGGACAAAAATAAGTAATCTTTCTAAGCCAAGAAAATAATAATAGTAATGAATAATTAAAGTAGTAAGAATTTTCCTCAACTACAAATTGTCAACTACAAAAATATAAAAAAAATGTATAAAAATATACAAAATGTATACTTTGATGCTACAAGTATGGGAGAGACCATTTTACCACTTGTTAATAATTTACTGCCTAATGAACAGGGTTCCAAGTGATTCTGTGGGAGCAGGTCACAAAAGCTCTTACAAAATTCCCACCTCCATCTACCAAAGCCTCTCTGGCGACTGCTCTGCTGATGTTTTATCCACCTAATTCCCAAACACCTTGGGTTCTTCTAGAGTTCAATCTGTTTACCTTCATCTTTCTTGATAATGTCTTATCAGAAGAAATCTTGAAAAGTCTTCTATTTCAAAACTTTCTGACTTGAAAATCAAGGAAACTGAAGTCTTTCAATGTCCCATAATTCAATAAGCCAGAAGTGATATTGCTACCCGCTGAATTTTCACCATTGTCTTCTATTTAAGAGTGGATTCTTTGAAAAATGTTTTCAAATTTAGTTTTATAAAAACATGGTAGTGCTTCCATAAATATTTATTTCCATTTGTATTTTGAAATATATATTTATGATTATGAAGAAAACATGAAATAGTACAAGAAAAATTTGAAGGGTAAGTCTATCTTCCACCTCAGATCCCCCAACCTATCTCACTGAAGTAAATTATATCAATAGTTTGCTTTGAAATTTTTCATACAGATAAGTGCATACAGATATATATCTTTTATATCTCTCACACACACAAGAAAAAGGGTTTTATGGAGCACTGTTTTCTACCTTGCTCTGTTCACTTAATGGAATACCTTGGAAATCCTTTCCAATTAATATATACAGATAATTCTTTCTTTTAATAGGCTAATATATTAGTTTAAAGTACATGCATACTGTGAATTATTTAAATCTCATAGTTTTGGACACCTGGAGAGTTTATAATTTTTGTGGGTACATACAGTGCTGTAATTAAAACTATTTTACATATATATTTGTACATAGTTCGGGAAAGTCCTAAAACATGTAGTTAGAGGATTAGAAATTACATATATTTTTCACTAAAACTGCCAAATTTCACTCCAAAATTTCTACAAGTATGCGTTCTCATAAACAATGTATGTCAATGCCAATTTCCCTCAGCCTTGCCAAAACTTGAGTTATCAACTTTTATCATCTTTGCCAATCTGAGAATTAAGAACTGCAATTTCATTTTTTAAATTACATTCTTTAAATATCTTTAAGCTATACTCAAAATCAATGCACAGTAAAAAATGCCAAATGCCAAATTTCCACACATTAGATATCTCTAACATGTTAATTTATCTTGCACAAACTTTAAAATGAAGATTTCTCTAAAATTTTTGTGCATGTATTTAAACCTGTACATGTATCACTAATTTTACTGTTCATTTTTATAATTCATACTTTCAGAGGCCCATTTATGTACAAACATGGCACCATAGCTGTTGTGTTCTGGATCAACCATGCTAGCCAAGTGTCATGGGCATCACCCATCAGTCTCTGTGCTCATCTCAGTGCATCCTATTCAGTGGTGCATTGTGTCAGATAAGGATCTTAATATAAAGAGATTTGGCTCCCCTAGTAAGTTTGAGTGGTTGTAATTTATCTGCCTTAGATTTATGATAGGCTCACACACTACTTCTATTATCTGCTTTATGGATTGGAGTTGCACATGGGGTTTCACTTTAAACAGCATTCTTAGAGAATTCTCAGTTAGTGATAGCAAAACTATGAACTTTAATATCCATCAATAGAGAACTAATTAAATTAATTCAATTTATCCACTAAATGTGACATTAAAAATAATATCAATCCAAATATGAAATAATAAATATGTCTCTAACACCTATTCTTTAGTAAAGAAAGCAAAGTGCAAAACAGTTTTATTGTATTCTTTCACCTGCATTTTTTTTTTAAGTTATGTATCTTTAGAAGCTTATTTAAGATCGTTAATACAGTGGTTGGCTCTGATGAGGAAGATGGGGGATAGAGAATAGAAGTGATACTAACATGAACTGAAGTATATTTTCCCGTACATTAAAAATCATTTGACTGCCCCAGACAAAGATACTACAAGAAAAGAAACTACAAACTGATATTGATATAAAAGTAATATTTGTCAGCAATCTGGAAAGGTCTTCTTAATGTTAAATTAATAAGATATAACCATCTGTGTTTCTCAGCACCATAGTAGTTTTCCCCTGCAACACAGCTAGTCTGGAAACCAAAGACTGCCACAGAAACCAACTTTATAGTGTGTGGTTCTAAGCCTAATTCAAGTTAGATTAAAAGAGCTACAAACTATAACCCATCATCTTTCATTTTGAAACACACAATTCCTTACACAGTGTAGAGCAGCTGCAAAGCTATTCAAGGAAATCTACCTGTTTTGATCCCTGTCCCTTTGGAGCTGAGACTTATTGTATGCACTTGTTTAGAAAGCATTAAATAGAAATTACCCATTAGTACTTCTTTCTAAACTGAAAAATCAATTTTAGTAAACAAAGAAAAGGAAAATTTTTTGGCTTCCGAAATGAATTATTTTTTCCCTCTTCACTTAATATTTGTTTTGCTAATTCTTCTATGTCTCTGTTGATGGTATTTGCTGTTCAGTTGCTAATGCAGTTTTTGGTCTTTAAAGCTTTTAACCTTTCATCTTTGGTAATTCAAGTAGGTTTAAGAAATCTCTTTCACTTTCCCCATGTCCAAAAATTGATCTTCAATCAAATTCTCTTGCAAATGGCCCAAACACTTTGTTACCGATGATATACTCAGAAGAGAGAGGCCTTTCTGAACTATCTGTTTAGTGACCTTGTTAAAGGTATTGGTTAGTGCAATTTTTTTTCTTTCTTCTTCTGGTTAGTTTTCCTTCCTTCCTTCCTTCCTTCCTTCCTTCCTTCCTTCTTTTCTTTTCTTCCTTCTTTCCTTCCCTTCTTTTTCTTTCCCTCCTCCTCCTTCTCTTCCTCCTCCTCCTCCTTCTTTCTGAGGAAGTGTTAGGGATAAGAGGAACAAGAGCTGTTGGACTTGGATACTAAATCTGTTATAGTAAGAAATAGGCAGATTCCAATAAGTCATATTCTTTGTTTTTGTCTTTGGTTGGTTTACTGCTTTTTGAAGAATTCAACTGTTCACAACTAATTTTAAAAGCTTGAGTTGTCTGAGCTTTTCAAATGGTTTTTCACATTTCTGAATCACCAAGGTAATTTTTGCTACAAATCGTGGTAGAAATTTTAACTGTAAAGTTATTTCCTGTAATGGCAAACAGCTTAATTGAAAGGCTCGATTATCCCTCAGCCTTCAACAAAATCCCAGTGTACTAAGATTGAATCCAATTTAAATTCCTCAGTATTATGAATTCTTCAGTGATGTAATAATATCATCCTATTTCCAATGATATAGAAGGTATAAAGAAATTTTTTGATCATGTCATTCCTTTAAAGAAAAAATCCTCTTTCCAAAATTTTGCAGCACATGTGCTCAAATATAACATTTTTGGGTGGGATTTTTTGTTTGTTTGTTTTTGTTTAATTATACCAATCTTTTTATAAAAGGATTTTGAGGTAGAGCCTAGCACATTCCATTCACGCACTGCAGTGATTAATTCCTATTGCTGCTCAGTCACTTGTTACTTTATTTTTAGGGGCAAATTTATAGCAAGTCCTGGATCACATGTACAATGGTATTTGAAGTATCTGCAGCTGCTTACATAGCAGAAGTTCCAAGCTACATTCCTGTTGTGAATCATAGGTTTGTGAGGATGGTACCACAGTAGCAAGAAAAAGAATTAGCCTTATGGAAGTGTGCCTGCACTCACACATACATATACAAATCTCCAAAGGATTCCTAGTATGTAAAATTTGAGGTCATCCTTTAAGCGTCTTATCAGAAATATGTCACCTTCAAAGAATGCTATTTACATCTAGTCAAGTTATTCTTCAGTCAAGAATCTTTGATATTCCTGAATACATACATGTATGTCTGTCTACATGTCATATACAAATATATTTATCAATGTCTATATGTCACATAGAAATACGTGTATGTCATATAGATGACCAAACCAATTTCTCCCAAATTCGAAATTCTCTAGTACATTATTCTCTATCAGCATTCATCATAAAATTGCCATTGGGTAATTTTTATTGAAGATGTCCCAGTGAGGTGCTGATCCCAGTGAGGTGCTGATGCCTATAATATGGTAGTAAAGAATTTACCAAGCCCTTTCTAGTCCAGTCGCCATAACCTATTTTCCATCCATATGGACCTAACTCACAGAGAAATCATTACACGTCACAGTGTTCATTGTGAAAATTAAGCATTCAGACCCTGGAGTTAGATTGCCTGGGCTTGAATCTCAGCTCTACTATTTCCTAACTGAGTAGCATTAGGCAAGTGCCTTCATCTCTCTAAGCCTCAATTATGTCTTCTGCTATCTGTATGAAATAAGATAACGTACATAAAAATGCTTGAGACAGTTTGAGTTCTTGATAAACCCTTAGTACATACAAGCAGTTTTTGCTATTCTGAAGAAACAAGAAAGAGGGCTAGTGTTAGATAGTGTTCTTGACTGAGATGAGTGGAGAGGAAGTTCACCATAGGAACAGGTGCATTGTGGAAATGAACATATGTCTCTTCAAGTAGTATCCAGCAGAACACTTAAAATTCCTTTGTGATGGGATGACCTTTGAGGATGAAGACCTCTTGAGTAAAGACGGTCTCCATCTCAAGAAGAAAAGGAAAATTGTCTCAGATAAAGGCTGGCTAAACATAGGGAAGAAAGTACTTACTTAGACTTACTTGGGACTGATTCAGTGATTCCTGAATTCACGAGTTATATAAGTAAAAGTGTGTGCCTCCTCCCCCCAAAAAATTATTATGTGGCTCAAAATATAAAAACACTTAAAAGGACAATAAAACATGCTTATAAGTTCACCTTAATAAATACGATATCAATCAACGATAATATAAAGCTCATGAGGACAGGGAAATGTGTTGGTTTTGTTCACAGAAATATTCCCATGGCTCATTCATAGAAGACATTCAATAAATTTTTGCTGAATAAACCAATTATGTATGGGCTTAGAGAAATATTCAGAATCTGGTAAGTTCAATTATGAGAGACATCCTAGCAAGTCTGATTTTTGAGCCCACATTTTGAAGACAAGGGTCATGTAAATGAAGATGTAGATGGAGGTATTTTTCAGGAATAAGAAATGGCATGAAATGGAAATAAGTAACTTTTCTTTTGTAAGAAGAAGAAGTTTTCAATTGGGTTAGCACTGTCCTACTTTAATGCTATGAGCAGTTATCAGAATAAGCATTTTTGTCATCACAAGGGTAGCAAGAAGGAAGTCTATGCCCGTAAGTCAATTTGTACTTTTTCTTTCTTTTCTTTCCTTTTATTATTATTATTATTATTATTATTATTACTAATTAAGCTTAGAATTCAATAAGAGTTTGACACTTGCTCTTAAGAAGATGACCGAAGGAATAAGAAAGAGTTGGAAATATCTAAAGACAAAAAGGGAATAACTGGATGAATGGAATTGAGGCCAATTAAAGAACTGGAGGTCAGTAGAGCCCCATAAAGTCAGCCAGCCAATTTAATCCATAGCTATATTTTAATTGCTACTATCATAAACCTTTATATAGATACTTGATTAAACTCAACTTTATTATACTTTGTGTGTATTGGGTTTATTTATTTTCTTTTAGTTTATTATTAAACATTCATTTGGAAACTCTCAAACTTATCACAGCTGAACTAAAAAAAGGATGCAATATTTGAGCATCAGAGGAGAAAAAGAAAACATGAGCACTATGACCCTAGAAACTAGAAGAGAAGATGGAGCAGAGACTTAAAATATGCAGAAAACACTAGATGTTTATTCACAACACCTCTGAACATACATTTCCATCTAAATGGGAGGTTTCATTGCATGGAATCATGAGGCATTTTTATCATGGTAGAAAGTGATATTTTAAAGAAAGGATTTATAAGGAATAGATGGAAAAAATAAAATTGTTAGCCTTTTTTACTGCTTTGAAGGCAGCATTTAGTAAATGAGGTCCCTTTAAGATAAGAATCCATGTTGATGGGTAAAAGCTGAGGTATTTAATGACTTACTACTTTTAATCCTAAGAAATAGTTTGCATGGCCAGCCAGTCCCAAGATGTTTGAGGATTTTATGCTTTCCTGTTGAGCCAAGAAGCTTATGTCAGTGTTTTCTGCAATAGATTGATCCATGAGAGATTACGTCCTGTCTATGACCCACTCAACAAAATAATTGATTTGCATGAAAATTTGTGTCTTCGAAAGCAAGAAGCACCCAGCCTAGGACCATGGCACTAACTACAAATGTCACACCATTGTCTTGTGTTGACACTTTTTTCCCCAGAGACATATTTACACTTCACTTTTACAGGCCTCTCCCAAGGCCCTGGGGAGTACATGCTTGTGTGAAATCTGCCAGTATTTTAACTACAGTTGAGAAAGACTGTTGTCATCTTTCCACTGAGACTTCTCCTTTGACACCATCCTCTCTTGTTAGTGTGGGAATGGCCAAAGGCGTCTGGGGGAATCTGTCCAAGTCAGTGGTTCTCAATGGCAGAGCAGGCGGGAGCGATTTTGCTCTCCAGGGGACATTTGGAAATGTCCAGAGAGACCTTTTTGGTTGTCACCACTGGGTACATATTATCGACATCTAGGGAATAAATGCCAGGGATGCTAAACATACTACAATGCACGGGAAAGGCCCTCACAACAAAGAAATCACCCATTCCAAAAATGTCGATAGTGCCACGGTTGCAAAACTCTGAGCTAAAGGGAGATTGAATAGACAATATATTTATTTTAGTTTGAATTTGGTATGTTTATTTATTTGGTTTGCAGTCACCTCCCTCCTTGTGGAAAAATAATACCCCTAAAATCTGCTGCCTCTACTCACCTTGTATAGTGACACAAAGGGGCAAGACAATGAAAAAGGTTGTTAATTGCTCTACTAAAGTGGAAATGTGTCCTAAGATGTTGTAAGTTTGTGCATACTGGAGAAGGAGTAAGGTTTAGAAACCAAAGCTAGTCACCAGACACGAAAAATTGTAAATGGAGGATTTGATTCTCACCCACACTGACTCCAATAGAGATATCTCTTGCCAGAATATTCTCAAAAAAGGAGCAAGTACAGTTATGCACTTGCCATACAGTTTTTCTTTTTTTCATGGGACTTGGACGAAAGAACTCATCAGAATTCCTGTATTTATAAGGTATAGCTCTGCAGAAGTAAGGTTACAGCTTTTATACGTCCCATCAATAAAAACAACAAAAAGCACATTCTGATTAACCATGCTAGAATCATCTTTCCACCCTCTCTATAAAAAATAATATTATAAAAATATTGTTATATGTAGAGGTGATCAAAAATATAAAGCAAAAAAAGTAGAAAAAAGTATTACAAAAGTATGTCAGGCAATTAGTTAATAAAAATGTCACATTTCTAAATTTTGTGTTGTTTATGATATTTGTTAAATTAAAAAAATTTTTCGCATTTGCAATAAATATTCACCTTTATAACTAATTTTATATTAAAATTTTTTCTTTTCTTAAAAAAGGATCCAAAGTTGCATAAGCTTTAGACCCAGCAAAATTGTTAGAGGCTGTATAGTTTGTGTTTCAGAAAATTCATGTTTGTCAACAGAGTGGATTAGTGGTTACCAGGGGGAAGTGAAGGAGCGGGGAGGTAAGTAGGGGTAAAGGGGGTCAAATAGGAAGGAAATTTAACTTTGGGTGGTGAACACAGTGCAATATACATATGACATAATATTGAATTGTACACTTGAAACCTATTTGATTTTGTTAACCAATGTTACCTCAATAATTTTAATTTTAAAAAATTACATTAAAAAATTTCATGTTTGTGAGAAAACCCCATGTGTGTGTCTTGGTGTCTGTGTGTGTGCAAAATACGTGTATCTAACCTTTCCTTTGCACCAAGCTCACCCAGGCCAGGTCCTTGTCAGCTCTCAGACTCATAGTAGCCTCTGGCTGGCCTTCCTAACCCCAAACTCCACTCTTGAACATCTAGTCCATCCTGCAATCTCAGCCCACTGACCCTTCAGAAAGGGCTACTGCGAACACACTCCACACCTATGTACAAAGAGATGTTGACTAGGAGATGGGGATGTTCCCTTGGCAGCCTACACAGCCTCTATTTTGGCCTTACCACAGGGCCTTCCACTTGTCCTCCCTTTAGTCTGTCAAGTCCCGGAATGTTATGAGATTGACTTTTGTCTTAAGTACCTGCCACAGTGCCTGTTCCAGACCCCTGGCAACAGTTTGGTGTATTTCACTTATTCTGCAAACGTGGAAAATCATAAATGCATGTATACTTTTCAATAATGGAACCTTGCTATCCACAGCATCCTGTAACTTCATAGCTACTCTTTAAAGAGGCTGCTTATTTTGCAGTTTATCCTTTTACAGGTACAGCTGGTATGTGGTCAAAGAGAAAGGAAACACAGGGCCTCCTACTGGCTGGCCAGCAGGAGCAATTGTTTCTAGGTCACCAACAGGACGTCCCTAAAGCAGTTCAGTCCTCCACACTAATGACGACCCCACAACTGCTCACTGGACAACAGCTGTCTGGCTGCTGGCTGTCACCCAGACTGGGCCCTTGTCAGAATGTGCAGGCACGTGCTAGGAGGACACCAGCTCCCAGAGGGGCCATGCGAGGAAATGCCTGAGGGTTCAAGGCCCAGTAAGAGAGAAGAGGAGGAAACAACTAAGAAGGAATAAGGAAGAAGGCTTTTCAAACAAGGGTGAGAAAGGGACTGTGTCTATGCAAATAAAACAGGTCAAAGTAAAACTGTTAACACTTCCTTTTCAGAACTACTTAAAAGTCAGAATTCCCTATAGTAATAATAACTACATATGAGCATGCACATGCATTTGCGCGCGCGCACACACACACACACACACACACACACACACAGTCTCTGACTAGGAAGAGAAACTTTGCTGGGGGCCAAATTTGAGCTAACAGCTCTAACATGAAAGAGCAGTTAGTATATTCATGAATTCTTATATTTACCTTTTAATTCCAAAGGCTGCTTATCTGTTTTCCTAATAGATTCAAACTTTGATTACAGGTTATTGATGGACATTAATAGACATATAGATTTTACAAGTATGTTTAAATTTCATAAGTCTGGAGTGTTAGCTGAGGAAATTCACCAAGCTAATGCTTTCAAATGCTAACACTTCTAATAAAGGCCCAAGGCATCACTTAGATTAACCAATTAGCAATTAGCAATTATAATCTCGGGTAAACGAAAGTGATTTCATTAATTCGTTAATTGTGCTGCTCAACTACTCACATTAGCTTTTTAAACATACTCCTAACAGATATATTACTTTAAATGGTTGGAAATCATCAGAGATCTGTGTGAAATCACAAGCCCAGCTTTTTTTTTTTCTTCAGAAAAAGCCAGCTCTTGACCTTGCCAGCAAAACTCTCTTTTTAGTGATACATTTATTCCTAAAATTGATTCTCTTAAAATCTTCTTTAGTTTCGGAAACTTATAGCCATGTGCATTTATTATCTAGGATCAATGAGACTGATAAAAAATTGCAATAACTGGAGAGAATATAGTTTACTCTCTTTGAATTTTATTGTTGCTTAGCTGGACCCTCTTTCAATTTGACATTTTAACAACCTGGAGAAATATAGATTATAGAGGCTTGGCCGAAACAGCAAATGTTTTCTCAACTAATCCCCTGAGAATTAAGCCATTTAATTTTAGTGTACAGAAAAAGTGATAAATTACTTGGGATTATACCTCAAAAGTGTAAACCCTATGCAGATGGTTTGCAAAATGATTGTGAGAGAGTAAATCTGAACTGCAAATATGGAAGATTATTTGGGCACCGACCTTCCTTACAGGTTAGGAAAGCCACGTATGCCTAAATGTCCCTTTCAAACCTTTAGTTGGAGGTTGGGAATGAATTCATGTCAAAACATGGCGAAATCTGATTTAAAAAATCGAATTATTCCAATGATTTGTCCAAAGGTTACTAGTTAGATACGTTGACTAGCTATGTTAAATATTATTCATCTCATGATAGGATACAACTTTAATCTCTGTTTATTATGTATGAACTATTGTAGCCAAGGACCAAAGGTATAAAAATCCCAAGGCCAAAAGCACATCTAGTGAACAGACATGGTAAGCTATTTCTTTAATAGGCTCGGTAGCCAAATACAATAAAACTTGAATATCCGTTTGTATTCGACTTACTCCATGCAGCTCTCAGGATCAGCAAGGAAATTCTATGGATGGAACAAATGTCCGGTATTCTATCCTGACAAAATGCACAGCATGCATTATTGCCTTTAGTAAGTCCACTTTGAAGCCCAAATTTATATTATCTTATTATTGCAATATACAGTTTTTGTTGGGAAAAAAGAGAGAGAGAAAGAGAGCAAAGAGAGAGCGAGAGAGAGAGAGAGACCCACTCAATTTCAGCTGTGCTCAGGGCTGAGTTTGAAGACAGGCTTCGATATGCCACCCATGTAAAAAGAGTCACATCTCAAATGCACAATGTGTATGCTTCATCAGCTCTGCCATCTCTAGTGCCATGCCAGCCCATAACATTTGTTGTTTCTTTAAAAGATTATTCTTAAAGAATGTAAAATGTAATTCACTATAAGTTAATTATCTGCATAATCAAAATCATTTTGTAACTCTCAGGACGCTCTCTCCAGTTTTAAAAATGCTGAGAAGTCTGATTGTAGGTTTCACAGAATGCGCTACTAAGCTACAAACTCTCCTTTTTATCTCCTTCATAACATGCAGTCTGATAAAGTTTTGAATTCGTTAAGCCACTCTATGCCTTTCATTTTCTAACAATTAAGTTGTAAAATAATTGCCGTGATCATTAAGCGTCCATATAATACTTTATACATTCAAAGTGTTTCGCAATTATTTATTTTACCGAGTACATGTTCTGTAAATCAAGTTTTATCATGTCCTATGTTAGTCTAAGAACATGTTCCACATGATCAGATTAACAGGTGGTATATCAATTTTAGAGGCAAAGGTTGCTCTTTACTCAATATGCATACTCGTTATTTATTTGTGTCCTTTTGACCTTTGTGCAACCTAAACATGTTGTCTTTGTTTTATCAGGAGCCAGAAGAACCTTGGAGTAGACCAAGAGAGGTGTCTTGGGTATCACACAGACAGCTTGTGGCACACCTGGAATAGAGTCTTGGAACTATTGCTGTTCAGAAAACTCAGCTTTCAGTATTTGGCACCCCAGCTCCTCTCTACTAGAAACTGGCCAATTATTACAAAATCATGAAATAAATCCAAGTAACTATAGATGCGCTCTGTGCTGAACAAGTACCTAAAGGGGAGATTCTGACATTTCCAGGTTACATATATTTATATATGGAAATGTCAGAACCTCTCCTCTTTTGGTCCAAAGGTGTATCTCACCAATCCCTTCAGCAGAAAAGAGGTTCAGATCAACGAATTCACTCTTATGGGTCTCTTATACCTAGGGAGACTTCTTAGCCATTGCTGCCATATGAATCTCTCAGCTTTCTTCCTCTTAGGACTGACTTCCATTCTCAACAGCTCTTCCCCTCCTCCAAATAGAATAAAGGCAGACCCTGCCTTGCCAGGTAAGTATGCAGCTACTGCAAGGTCAGGTCCGACTTTAAACTCTAGTAAAGTGCATGAGGAACAAAGCCAAAATGGGATCTAATGTCATTGTTTCCTTATACCACAAGAGAAAGCCTTGCTCAACACAGGTGTTTGCAACAAAAGTGTTCCTTGAAAATGCTCTCTTCCTCCCGGACAGCCTCTAAGATCCCCCCGCTCAATTGTGGATCTTTCCTTAAATCTATCAATCCTGTGCCCTACCCTCCACCCCAATCTCTCTCTTGGGAAATGCAAAAGGGGAAAAATTCCCCTTTTCCAACGGCAAGAGGAAGTTCTGCTCCTAAGTCTTCCCTGCCACCAGCCAAATCAAGCGCCTCCAGCCCTGGCTAAAATATCAGGTAGCTTTCTTTTGCAGATGGGGGTAGCGGGGGAATGAATCCTCATATCATGAGCAAGAGTGGACATGGAGGCTCTAAGTCCAGTTGAGTCTTTCCACCAGAGAGAACTGTAACTAATTTTCTTATCAGAAATTTCAACTAAGCACCCCTCACCCAGGGGAACAATAATATCTTTCTTGGAAAAAGCACAGTCTAATGTCACATTGATATCTCTCCTATTAACCTGGCTTTAGTCTTGCCACTTTCAGTAAAATGAGACTGCATTATTAAGTAAAGAAGTATAAAGCACTTTCCTATTTCTATCATCCTCTTAAATAGTTTATTACATCAGATAAATAAGTAGGTTGGTAAGTAGGTGGGCAGATAGTAGACAGACAGGCATATCCTTTTTTTCTGCCTCTCTGGCTGTGGGGTAATATTCTTTCTCTATTCTCAATACAGGGTTTTGTTGGGTGGACCAATTAGATAAATCTTTCTCGAACACAGTGATTGATCTAGTGATTTGTTCTCTCTCTCTCTCTCTCTCTCTCTCTCTCTCTAAAATTCCAGCCCATCACATAAGCCTGAATTGCCAGGGTCCATCTTTCCAGAATAAGCAAAAGTTTGCCTGGGAATAAAGCCAGTACAGATAAAAGCACAAATGAAAGATGATGAGAGCAGGATAGACAGTTGATAATTGCTTGGATCTCTGGATCCAGCCATTGAGAAGCCAGAAATTCCCTTTTCTGCTATGCCTAATCTGAATTTGAGTTCTGACACTTCAGAGACTTATGACTGGAAAGGATTATATCCAAATGCTAACAGTGGCAACCATGAAGTTTGTGTTTCCTGCTTTATCTGTATTTCCTTTTTCTATCTTTTTTCTTTTCTTTTTATGACTATCTTTTACCTGTGTGATAAAAACAACTCTTATATAAATATTATATATATATGATTGAGTAGAGCTGGAGAGATTACAGAAACAGGTGATTCAGAGGAACGCCCCATCCTCTGAATCCCTTTCTTCGTGATGGAAATCTAACCCCTGGGCTAGTTTCTGCCACTACGCTTCTCAAATTTGATTCTAGCAGCTATGTACTTACCAGTTTTTTCTCTAGACAGCAGGTTCCTAGAGCACCGGCCAGATTTTATTTAATGTTGCGATCCCACAACCCAGTATTATACCTAACACAAGTTAGCGCTCATGGTTTTGTTGACTCTGTGACTTGAAGCCACTCAAGAAATGTATAATCTAATTGTAAAACCAAGAATCACACAGGGAAGGGCATGTGCAAAGCAACATAACATCCTTGCCAAAACTGACAATTTTAGTACTTACGAGAATAGAGAGAAGGAGACAATCCAGTGAGGAGAATTACCCGCCTTCCTTTCCAGTGCTGTATCTAGAGCAGTGCCATCCAATAGAAATATAATTCGAGCCACATATGTATTTTTAAATGTTATAGTAGCCATATTTTAAAAGGTAAAAAGAAACAGTTGAAATTTAGTAGTACATTTTATTTAACCCAATATATCCAAAATATTATCATTTCAAAATATGTTCAATGAAACATATCATTGAGCTATTTTACATTCTTTATTTGTACTAAGCCTTTGAAATCATGGCATGTATTTTACACACACAGAGCATCTCATTTCAAAATAGCCCCATTTCGAGTGCTCAATAGCCACATGGGGCTAGTGACACCAGACTAGAGTGCAGAGGTTTGCACAATTAAAACTCCCAGAATACATGTAGTTGAGTAACCTATCCCCCCACGACCCAATGTGGCTGCCCCTGAGCGGCTTATTGAAAACTGGTGGCCCACCTCCGAAGGCAGCGATGGCTTTTCCTTGGTGGAGACCTGGAATTAAAGAGTAAGCAGTGAGACACAGATACTATCTCCAGCTTCCAGAGACCCAGCATGAGTGCTCAGGACACTTTAGTCGATGTTGAACCACTATTCTCTTTTCTTTCTCAAAGAACGTGGTCTCAGCAAACCACCAATTGTTTTAGCCCTTACTATCATTTTTCAAAAGGCAATTCTAAGAAGTATAAGTGAATGAGGAATTTCTGGAGACCAGAGAGGAAATGAGAAATCAAAAATAGAAATTTTCACCTAGGAATACCAGGTGCTGTAGGCATTTTAAAAAAAAAAAAATAGAAAATTTTATCTTCAGCGGTTCTTGCACATGTCATTCCAAAACTGTTTGAAGATTAAGTTTCAGAGGCAAAGTTCCTTTCTAGTAGAGAAACATGATTTTACTGTCAAATGGAAGAAAGCATATCTCTCGTCAGAAATGCTTTTATTTTCACGTAGTGCCACAAGTTTGGAGCAAGAAATGGGAAAAGATTTCCTAGCCTCCATATTTGGTTGCTGGCATGTGGGGCAGCATCCGAGGACAATCAGAGAAATCTTAGACACCTTAAGAAATTCTTCATGCCAAGGTTAAAGTCCCCATTTGGAAGATTTTCAGAAAACCGTTTTCAAAAACACATTTACGTCATTAACGGCCTCAATTTTTTTCAGTCCAGATGACAGAGCCAGCCCCCTCATCTGATTTCCTCGTAAGTGTACAGTCATCATAGCAGGCCTGCCACAGTCTGAGATAAGAACTGGACCTTGTTCGGGTGAATTATCCCAAGCCCAGATCTCTCTTTCAGGTCAGAGCATTCTTTCATGAAAGGACCAGATGCAGAAATCCTATCCTTAATTTATCACTCTCAAGCGGATTTTAACATGGTTGACCAGGAGGTGGGAGAAGAGAGTATGAAGAAGTCAGCCATGGAAGCTGATGTTTCCCATCACAGATCAAGAGCTTTGAGTTTTGGAAGGAATCTGGAGCGTTCGGCAGCTCTCTCCACTGGCCACACGCAACACTATATTTAAATCATTTCACATTGATTAGACCATGTTATTTTTTTGTAAAGACCTCCAGAGAAAGAGATAACATTCCCTCAGTAAATCATTTCAATTCAACCACCTTCCAGAAAATTTTTCTTAACTCAATGTGATTTGACTCTCTCTTCTCCCACCTCTGATCAAAAATTCTGACCACTATCTTTGACAGCCTATCTATGCTTTTAACACACAGCCACTGGGTTGGTATTAAGTGCGAGGCCTGTATTGAGGGGATCTGAAGAAGGAGGAGGCAAGCTCTGGGCTCCACACACTAACAGTTCAGTAAAGAAGATAAGGTTCGTACATAAATAATCACATCTAAGGTAGAAAGTGCTAAGTGCAATAAGATAATGTGCTGGGACAGATCAGAGGACAGAACTCTTTGTCCCTGGGAAGAATGGAGAACAGCTGGCCTCCATCCTTCTTGTTTGTCCTGGGTAATCTCTCTCTTCCTCACTTTTTATTTGCTCTTTTACATCATCTCTTAAGGCTGTCAATATTTTGAGACATATGGAAGACACCGTATGAGGTGGGAACATATCCTATCTGATAGTAGAATGTTTTGTTTGGGGATGAGTGTGGCTACTAGACGCTGGCTCGCTGCCCAAGCAGCCACCCCACCTGTCCCAGAACTTTCTCTTGCAGATTTTATGTCCTATTTGCAGCATTAAGACTGAGATCAGAGATCAAAACAAGTACTAAACAGTATATTTTTGAGCTCAGTTGATGTTAAATAACATCTCTCTCCTTTCCCACTATCTCGTGTCTTTATTTGATCCCATAGGAGCACCAGGAAAGGTCAGCTGTCACACAGGACACCAATGTTCTTACACAAGCTGGTGTGCTTGCCTCGCCTCCCTAGTGGGTGATAGATAGCCTTTGAAAACAGAGAGACATAATTGTGTCTAATCCGTCTCTGTTTTTCTTTCTGCCGGACTATTAGGCTTTTAATGAAAAAAAAAAATGTTTCAGTCAGAAGAAATCAGAAATGAGACTGAAAATTTAAGAGACTTATTCAAGTTTACACAACTACTAGTGATAGAATAAGGATTTGAACTCAGCTTTTCCACATCTCCTCTTCTTTCCACAGTGTAATGTTTCCCGTGCACTCATCAGATCTTCCCACGCACGACGCTGTGCGCTCCTGGAGAGCAGAGACCACGAGGGATTCAGTGCAGGAAATAAGAAATGTAGTTCTTGTTTGGTGGTTGCTTTGACTGCTCTGATATAGATTCCTGGAGACTCATCTTTCTATTATTTTATTTACCCTGCCATGTCCTTTCCCCTTTGGTTGAGTGTGAGAGTGTGTGTGCACATGCACATGCTTGTGCACTTTAATCTATATGGAAAACAAAATCACATAGATATGAAAGGTGGTAGGGAAAAAAATAGGAAAGTGAATACGAATACCTGCTCAAGGTACAAACCCAGAACTATGAGATGTCATAAACAGATACTTTATACATCTCCTAAAATAATACAATAGAAATGGAGAGTTTTGCTGTTTCAGTAAAAACAGTACATATGATGGAAGTGTTAGCACACACAAAAAACCAGCAAAGGAGAAGCCCACCAGGTCCAAGGTCCACCCAGACCCTAACCTAGACCCTCCAAATCGAAACAGGCGGTACACAAGGATGGGCCACAAAAATCAATGAAACAAACTCAGGACCTGTTTAAGCTTCAGACTCAGTGTCAAAGTTCATGAGAAGTGGGTAAGATTGGGCATTATTCATGGTTTCTAATTTTTGAGGGCAGGCCTGGCCAAAGTAGGGGAAGCTGCCCTATACCTCTTGCTAAGCAGTCCCAAACCCAGCACCAGCAGCAGCAAGCCTCAGTTCACAGCTTAGGCTCTTCCAAGCACCTCCAAGCCCAGCACAACAAATGGCCCCAGGCAGTGGCTGACGTTGGCCTGCAACACAGCCCCTTCCAGGAGGTCCCAGAACTAACACACCTGGTGGTCAGCTTTTTACAACACCACCCAACCACTTCCACAAATAACCTAAAGAGCAGACTAGGCAGGCATCAGAGCCCTGCTAAAGCAAATCCTACTCTGTAGCATCAGCCCCTGTATAACAGCCACGGTAGTCATGGCCAGTTCTCACAACCAATCAACCTAAGGGTCAGTCTCTCCCACTGATGTGTCAACAGCAACCAAGATTCAACTACAACAGGAGGGCACACACAATCCCCACAAGAGACACACCTGGAGCACCTGGCTCAGATGACCAAGGAGACTGAGTCATTGGGCTCCACAGGACACCTACTACTTAAGGCTACTTTGCTAAGATTGGGAGACATAGCAGTTCTACTTAATACATGGAAACAAACACAGGGAGGCAGCCAAAATGGGGATACAATGAAACATGTCGCAAATGAAAGAATAGGACAAAACTCCAGAAAAAAGAGTAAACAAAATGAAGACAAGCGATCTACCAAATGCAGAGTTCAAAACACTGGTAATAAGGATGCTCATTGATCTCAGGGAGAATTTCAATAAAGAGATAAGAAACATAAAATAGAGACAGAAAACAACAATAAAAAAAACCCGGTCAAAAATGACAAATACAATACAGATTAGATGAAGCAGAGGATCAGATCAGCAATTTGGAAGATAAAGCAGCAGAAAACACCAATCAGAACAACAAGAAAAAAAAAATCAAAAAAAATGAGGATAGTTTAGGGGTCTCTGGGCCAATGTCAAGTGTACCAATATTTGCAGCATAGGGCTTAGCAGAAGGAGACGAGAGAGAGGAAGGAATTGAGAACCTATTTGAAGAAATAATGATGCAAAACTTCCCTAAACTTCCTTTCACCTTACCTGGTGAAGCATATAGACATATAAACCCAGGAAGCGCAGAGAGTCTCAAACAGATGAACCCAAAAAGGCCCACATCAAGACATGTCATAACTAAAATGCCAAAGGTTAAAGAAAAAGAGAGAATTTTTAAAGCAGCAAGAGAAAAGCAGTTAGTTTCCTACAAGGGAGCTCCCATAAGACTGTCAGTTGATTTCTCAACAGAAATTTTGCAGACCTGAAGGGATTGGCACAAAATATTCGGTAATAAAAAGTAAGGACCTACAATCAAGATTATTCTACCCAGGAATGCTATCGTTTAGAATTGAAGGACAGATAAAGAGCTTCCCAGACAAGAAAAAGCTAAGAGTTTATCACCACACACCATTATTATAAGAAATGTTAAAAGGACTTCTTTAAGGAGAAGGGGGAAAAAAGATAAAAAATGTAAATAATAAAATCGATCTACAAATCTATCAGCAATCACTTTAAATGTAAATGGATTAAATGCTCCAATCAAAAGACATAGGGTGGCTGAATAGATAAGAAAACAAAACCCTTACATTTGCTGCCTACAAGAGACTCACTTCAGCTCAAAAGGCATGCATAGACTGAATGTAGAGCAGTGGAAAAAGTATTTCATGAAAATGGAAACAAACAAAAACTGGAGTAGCAATACTTATACTAGATAAAATAGACTTTAAAACAAAGGCTATAACAAGAGACAAAGAAGGACCCAGTAATCCTACTTCTGGATATTTATCTGAAGAAGTCCAAAACACTTCTTCAAAGGGACATGTGCATCCATATATTTATTACAGCATTATTTACAATAGCCAAGATATGGAGGCAATCTGGGTGTCCATCAATAGATGAATGGATAAAGAAGAGGTGGTACATATATACAATGGAATATTACTCAGCCATAAGAAAGAATGAAATCTTGCTATCCGTAACAACATTGACAAACCTAGAGGGTATTGTGCTGAGTGGAGTAAGTCAGACAGAGAAAGACAAATGTCATATGATTTCACTTACATGTAAAATCTAAAGAACAAAATAAATGAACAAAACAGAAACAAACTCACAGATAGCATTTCAATGATTGCCAAGTGAGGGAAGATGGGGGAGGAGAGAGGGAATTAAGAGGTACAAACTGGTAGTTACAAAATAGTCATGGGGATGTAGAGTATAGCATGGAGAATATAGTCAGTATTATTATAACTATGCATGGTGTCAGATGAGTACTGCATTTATTGGGGTGATCACTATAAATTATATAAATGTTTAATTGCTGTGTTGTACACCTGAAACCAATATAATGTTGTATGTCAACTGTAATTAATTTTTAAATTTTTTGAAATAAATAAATTTTAAATTAAATTAAATAATGAGAATACCAAAAAGTTTATTCTAAAAAGGTTATGACTTCCTCTGGTTTAAATTCATGTGTTTGGAAGGAGGGGTAAAGAATGTGATGCCATGGAGGACTGACAACAGGTGCCACAGTTCTTCAAAGGAAAAAAAGTGTCTTGCCTGAGAATATACAGAGATGAAACGTTAGATATAAACTGATATTCTGAAGAGATGCCCTGGTTAAAAGTAGGAGTTAACATGATAATTAAATTCTCAATATAAGAAATAACAAGACTGAAAGGGATGGAGTTGAGACCAGAGGGAAGATGGAGAGTAAAGAGAGGAAGATTACAAACCAGTCAGCTTGCTGAAAAAGGCAGAGTATGAAGTTCCCAAGGATCACAGATATTTGAGAACTGCAATAATACATATTTAATTCTCATGATGCTATAATACAAATTTCTTTTAATTAAACACCTCTATGCCCTAAACTTCAGTGAACATCTGCTATACACTCAGCCTCAGAATATGGAGAAGAAGGATCCAGGCAGCACTCTGTGTGGGGTGCACCATGTGTAAAAGGGACAGCATACAGAGGTGGGTAAGCCATGAACCAAGCTAATGAGCAAAAGTAGGCACCTGGACCAGAAGAGGCCAGGAGAAATGGAGCTTCCCTGTCCCCTCTATTCCCTAAGACATTCACAAGACTGAGTCTGTCATTGAACATGGAACAAAAGATTTGAGCCAAATCTCAAAGGATAGGTTGACCTGGAGTGACTCTTAGATATAGAATCTATACTCTCTCACCAGAAAAACTGAAGGCCAAAATTTGGACATTAACGATTTCCTATAACAATATCAAAATTAACATTACCAAGTAAAATATAATGCTCCAAAAACACTTTAAATGAAAAAGAAATTGTAAGAAATGTTTATATGAGTTTATATAACAAGTTTATAAAGAAAAGAATTACAGTTTTCTAGAAAACTGTAAAATACTGAATCCTCAACCAGAAAAGTAAAAGGATAATGCTTAAAAGGTTAAAGTTACAATATGGAATAAAAGATCTTACTAATTAACAAATAAAATATCATCTTTTATTGGAAATAGATTTAAAATAAGCATTGTAAATCTAAAACATAGTTTAAAGCAACTTGAAGGTTGGATGAAAAGAAAACAGAAAATCGTATAAAGATCAGACTTTATAATATAGTGGTTCATTTTGAGATTTCCTGGTAAAGGAAATGAATGAGTCAAAAGAATAGGAATTTCTGGTTGGTGAGAGAGCAAGGCTGAATAGGATCCAATCAGTAAAAACGGAAAAGAAAGAAAACATTGAGAAAGACCCTGTAGGACAGCTTCTGAAATCAGAGCAGCAATTCTAGAAAGCCTTGAGCCACAATGTGATAAAGAGAAAATAGAAAAGGAAGAAGGAAAAGAGAACAATAAGAAGAGCTTTTTCTGATGACTCAAGTAACGATTAACAAACACCTCAAGATTCCAAACCCTGCTGAGCAATAAACTGCCTAGAATGGCTGAAGGGAGGAAATTCTTCCACCTCCGCAAACCAAAAAACCCGGAGGGTCTCCCTTTCCTTCGGTATGTGGTATGTGATAGGTCAAACTCTCATCATGGAAAAAGACTTGACATGATTCCTGTATGAATTCCATCTAACCTGTTAGACCTAGAAGGCCAGGGAGGAAAGCTTCTTTCCTTTCTGTGAATGGCGAACTCTCACCTACATAACGCGGCCATCCGTGTTCACCCTTGCTTATTGTACCACTGAAGGCTTGCTTTATATGCGTCAAATTTGTCTGTGTTCAGTTCATGCTTTGCTCTTCCCCACTGCATTGAGTTCAGTATGGAACATACCCATACCCTACATACCTAATAAATACTAAGAGACAGCTTTTTAAATGTTCTGAATATTTTGAACAACTACTTCCTCCTACTTAAGATTGGAAAATCAAAGACATTTGTTTGTCAATTATATCTCAATTACCAAAAGAAAAAATTCAAAAACAAAAGAAAAAATTCTTCCCTCATGTAGCTTACATTCCAGTGAGGGGAGACAGACAATAAAATAATAAGCATAAGTGAAGGGGAAAAAAGTCTTTTTTTTTTTTTTCTCTCTCTGGGTCATGCTTAGAGATTTCTACTTATTCCTTCACTTTCGGGGCCTTGATTTCTTATCTATATAATAAGGAAGTTTGACCAGTGAGTTCTAAGTTACCTTCTACCTCCAGCATTCTGGGACTACCTGGTCTTAAGCATGCAATGGCATTCGCCTGGAGACATATTTCTTCAACTCTCTATTTCCAGTCAGAAGCAAAAGAGGAGGCAGAGAGAGGTCCAGATATGCAGCACACGGGAGAAATTAAACCTCGAAGAATGAGAATCAAATTTAGTTCTGTGTCTTTGCTTCCCTGCTTCTTCTCTCTTGCTTTGCTCTTCTCTCTGAACTGGGATTTTTCACATACGATTCTCTCCCAGTTCTGCTCCTTCCTATCCATTAATTTAATGCTCCAATAGAGGCCTGGAACAGACCAAGAAAAGGTTTATCAAAAGAGAAATGGATTCTCCTAGATGTACAATAAAGAATGGTTGTCTTCTGGGCATTTCAGGTCCAGCAAATGATCCACCTGGAAGAGAAACACCTCTGCGCTTGACCAGACCCCCTTCCAAAGTGCCTAAAGAGACAGTCCTACCAGTTCACTGATTAGTCGTCAGTGTCCATGAGTATTTCCAAAGGTCGGTCATTAAAGACACTGGAAACTACCAAAAAGTGTTCTCCTCACTCCTACTTTGAACAAATAGCCTGTGTCACTTGCTGTGAACAAGGGAAAAGGAAGGATGGATCAAAAATCAAGTCAGCATAATCTTACTTCCAGCAGCAGGCTGTGACTTAAACTCTGGTTAGAAGAAAGGTACAGCTTCATTAACTGAAATGCTTGTGTTATTTGTGGAACTCAGTTTTCATAGTCACTCGCATCTTCCCTCATCGAAGCTTCTATTAAAAGGCCATTATTTAAGAGTTAGACACTAAGGATTAATCAGAAATATTCCAAATTAGCTCTGTGACTCACATATTCATGAGATCTAAGGCTTGAAAATGTAGGTGATGCTATAAGTTCTACCATTTGTAAAATTATTTGAGTCAATGCTCTACAATGCTATGATACCACCCTTTTGAGTTGCCATGAAATCATTCCCAAGAGGCCATTAATTGATCCCAATGGACACCTATTAGCCTCCTAAAATCGAAGACTGTACTGAAATAAGGGTAAGAACATTGTTAATCACATAGTTATTTTATGCAAAGTGAGGTCTTCTGAATTTGGCCTCTAATTCTGATTTAGGTTGCTACTTGGGAACATTTTATCATTTATCTCAGGCATTGATATACATGTGGTGTTTTGCTTTGTGAAAATTTAATAAAATAATATCTAAAGACACAGGAATGTCAGCACAACATATAAGTTTGTTTCTAGGATATATCAGATGTTCTATAAATATGATCATTTCCTTTCAGAATGGAATGCAATAATCGTCACTAAAGAATTCTAAAGCCAGATGTCATTTTTTAAAATGTCAATCTGCTATGCAACCTCACCCCATCTAGTAAAATTTTATCTTCAATAGGAGAAAATTTTAACGTTCGCTATGATAGCAAAACAAAGAACTAAAACTACTCTGAGAACTCCAAAGAGCCTTTTTAACAAAACTAATCAAACCATATTGTGTGCTTAATTCTTTCTATCGTGCCTTTAGACTTATAAGGTTTTATTTTGTTTTTGTCAATTTGTATTAGAATTTCGATGTATGGTCTTCTGTTTCTTTTAATAAAATTTAAAATATTTAAGAAATAGTTGCCATGAAATAAGTGTTTCATCATGCTTTTGTTTTCTAAAATCTTAAAAGTCTACTCCATGATTTCCATTATTCATATCCTTGGAATAAATTATTATAATCAGACCACATAGGGAGAAAAGTTAACTCCTGATTACAAAAGGAATCAGTCCAAGAGGTAAAGTATTAATCAGTGTGACTTCCTAACAATCCCATTTTCTTTGTTAGAATGCATATTCCCATCAGGCCATGTTAAAACAGCATTTTCCTCAGTCACTCATTCCTTTCCTATTTGGTTTCTGCTGAAATCTAAGGTACCCTCTGGTTAACGTGAATGGCTAACCCTACACCCATCTCCAGTGTCCCCTTGATAGCTTTATCTGGCTATAATAATTTGTCACTGTCAAGCCATTAGGACTTTGGCTTTGGTCTTATTTTTACAGCAGGTGTCAAAAATGCAAAACCACAGTTTACAAAACACAAGATGACAGGATCCCATTTGCACTGGTTTTGAAATGCCAGAAGGTAACTTTATTTAAGAATCACAACCTCTCCAAACTAGTTGCTTGAATTCCAGGGTGGTCTGAAGAGTTGATTCAAAAAATAAATGCCACCACAGCAACTTACAATTTCTAAAGCCAAACAACCAGATGTGTCAATAATCTGTGTAAATTAGAAACAGATGTAAGCCCTTGTTGAAAAATAAATATAATAGAATTATTTCCTTTTGCCTCCTCATGCTTTCACACACTTGAATTTATTCCTTCCACATTTTTTTTTTCTGAGTTGGTTCAATTGGTTCAGATTTAAAAACAAAATCTTTTATATTTTTCACACAGAGAGTGTAGCTATATATAAAGTTCTCTAGAAAAAGAAAAGAACAGTTAATTTTGTGCCTTGTTTCATGCCCAGTGGAGGGAATCCAAGCACAGAGGCTCTCTGGAGTCAGCTGGCGATCCACGATGCAGCCAAATCCTTTAGGACATATTCTAGATTACTATTGCCATGTAAAGTAATTGCGATCATGAAACCCCATTCTTTGTTCCTATAAGGTTACTCCAATTATCAGACAAAACAGATATTTCAAATATGATAGAAGTACATTACCAAACAACTTCTACTTACCTTCGTTTCATGAAATTATTGAATTTTGTTAGAGTTAAAGAAAGTTTTTGTTTTAAGTTTTTTTTTCTTTTTTTTTTAAGGCGTGAACTTGCTACTTAGATTCCATTAGTGTATACTTGAGAGTTTTGTGAAAAGAGATAGGTGATTACTGGTTGACAGAGGGTTGCAAGTTATCAGAGGTTTGCACATCCTTAGAGTTAAATACCACAGCCAACTGCACGAAGTTGTTTATTACTCCACTGACATCAATTAGAAAAGTTCTAGTGACCACAGAATTCTATCCTGGAACCCCTGGGGCCATTTTGTTTTTATCATGTGACATCCAGGGAGGCAGATATAGCTACTTGACGAGCTCTCTGAAAGATAGGTTTAAACAAAATGAGCCAGTTCCACATTCGCCTCCTCGGTCTCAGACATCATTCAAAATAATAATAGTAATTATTATTATCATAACCTTCTTGAAGGAAGGATAGCCCTATAGAATTATGTAATCAGTCAGTATCTGTATTCAATTCATTAGTGATCTCCGAATTCTCTGGAATTGTTGGCCCCAATAACTCAGTCATACCTGGACATAGTAAAATTTTACAGTCTTAATAATGTAGTGTCCCAAGCTAAACTGTATTAACAAAAAGGCAACATTTGCATTCGGCTTCTGAAAAACTTGACCCTAGCTAAAATAACAAAATAAGTGCAGTTTGCCTTCAGTACTGTTAATCTATTGCTTTCCCTCCAACTCCACTTTGTCAAAAACTACTAGATCTTACCCAATAATCATCTTCCCTTATTTCCTTATTAGCAGGACTATGGGGGGAGGCAGGTGGGAAACCAGTTCAGAAAACTACCTTTCTTAGGCCCTTTGCCGATAGGCATATTATTAAGTAGAGCTTCAGGAAAGATTCTTTAAAGGAGACTGTCTCAACAAGCTGATCCCCTTTGTTCATTCCCCTTCTCCTCTGTTTTCCTACCTGAGTCATGGGTATGATTGCTGGAGCTCCATTAACTATTTCGTAAGTCTGAGGATGAGAGCAGAGAGCCTGGTCCCAGATGATGTTAGCTACCATATAACAGACTAGCTTGCCTCTGGACTTGTCATTAAATGAGATAAAGGTAGATGTCCTCATCTTTCACAGTCCTCTTTTGCAACTGCAGAATGCAGTTTTTATATACTCTCTGAGAAGTCGACGCCCCAAGCTCTGCCTGGATTCTACCCACCCAGGCACCCACCAAAAAGTCTATCACCTACTTTTACATTTCAGAAAATTATTATATTTTCCCTCTGTGTCTCCGGTCTTGTCTCTGCCAAACTCTTCTCTAATGAAAAAAAAAAAATTGTTTTCATCCTCGAAAGATGACTTTGGTGTTCGTACTATTTTGTATTTATCTTGGAATGTATTTATAAGCCATCTCCTTTTCAAAAGATTTACATTAGGCAGTTTATCACCTAGCTAATCCGATTACTTAATATGGGTTGTTGGACTGATAGAAAAGGTCATGGTAGAAAAGAAATAAAAAGTAAAAATTAGAGACAGTTTATTTATGTCAATGATAGCTAAAGAGAATAGAACTCTTTCCTATCCAAGTATCCTAAGTAAAACAAATAAGCAATTTTTTAGTTTAAAAAAAAATTGTTGAGGATGATTTAACTAGAGCGGGATTAAATAAGCAGAGCAAATTAAAGAAATTGTTGATTTCTTCAAGAGCCAAAATGAAGCGAATTGAAAGAAGTTTAGAATCATTCCCCAAAACATGACTTTCTTTTTTTGAAAACCCATGCCTTGTTCAAGTGGTTTCTTCATTTGCTCTGTTTATTGTCATTACACTATCAACAAGTTGGACAAAAGGCACTGACAAACATGTGAAATTGTGTGGGCTAAGCTGCAGCTGCTCATAAGCTGTTCATACTGACCCCATCTGGAAGGCTGGCTACTGAAGCAGCCCACTTCCCCAAACTATTCCTCCGTCTTCTTTTCAAAGTCAGTTTATACCTATGTTCTGCGCCTGACCCTGCTGAGAAGGTCACGGAGCCCCTGCCTTCATACACCCCTCCTCCTCAGAGCTGTTCTCTGCTTATCCCCTTGGCCTGATTAAAGCTTAAACCAAACTGAGGCCTGAGCTTCAAGTATTTCTTTGGATTTCGCTCACAACTCTGTAACTGGGTTCCTGTCTTTAACAACCTATACATTCACCCTTCTGCCTCCCACACTGGGAAATGATAATCCAGGAAGAAAATGAAGGAGAGAAGATGTGTGGAAGAAAGGAAGGAAAAAACCGTGCCTGAAAAACAAATTTGTTACTATTAAGTTAGAAGAATTATATCCAAAAAGTTGTGACTCATTGTGCTGAGTGACATTATCTCACTAATAAATAAAGGCAGGTGGCCAATACACACCTGCCCACAGGTAAGGCATTAATTCTCAGGATTACAGATATCATTATTTTAATGTGCAGACCTACAGCTTTGATTTTGCATACTTGCATAGCAGTGTGCCCAAGGAGATTTCCATCCTGCTCCACCTCTTGGCTATCATTTCACAGAATGAGCGAGGAAATGCCAATATGCTCAGGAAGTTAGAAGCTGATGGATCTAGAAAATCTACTGAGCCGCTGCCTCTTCTCTGAAAAGTTCCTAATTTAATTTGGGCAATTCCGATCTATCACAATTGATACTGCATCTTCAGTTTCTCTTGTAGAACATTTGCCTAAAATAAGTGTACTCTGATGGTTTGAGATGTGTTAATGTATCAAAAGAAGCATCTGTTTTAAACATCAATGTTATTTCGGTTTCAATTTCAATGACTTTATTACAAATTTATTCATCATGTAGCACCCCATTTCCACCTTTGCCTTATAATAGTTTCTTATTGATGACTCTTATTGAGATCTCCCCCAAATCGCTTTTTCCTGAGATCTTTAGGTACCAAGAGGTGACATAGCACAGTGATTAAATGAACTATTTCTGGAGCCAGACTGCTTAGAGTTGAATCTCAGCTTCTCTAGTAACTAACAATGTGATTTTGCATAAGTTGCTTAATCTTTCTGCCTCAGTTTATTGGTAAAAATTGGGATAATATCATATTTTATCAATTCTAGGAAGGACGACAGTCTTAACATCTTCGATATCAGGATGTGTCTTACAATTGATAGCATCTGTTTGATGAAATTGACTAGACTTGATTGAATTAACTCGCAATAGCTGTTAGAGTGGTCATGAGGGTTAAATTAGCTAAAACAAACAATTTACAACAATATTCGGCACATTTGAAACTTTCAATTAATGCCAGCCAATGAATTAATGGATATACCCTTTATAATTTTTAGGCATCTCAGATACACGTTTCCCTCAAATGTGTTTTTTCCCTTATAATCTTTATCTCGTTTAATGCAGTAACGCAAGCCAGAAATATGGAAATCATTACTGATTCTTTCTTCTCCTTAATCCTCTGCATCGAATCACTTAAGTTCTCTTAATTTTACAGTGTAAATATCCCTTACCTTTCCTTTTCTTGCCATTCCCTGCCACTCCAGTCATCTCTTGGGCCTGAAAAAAGACTGCATCCAGTGAAAACTCTGCCTTGATTTAGAATCATCTTTCGACAATGGAAATCAGATCACAGCCCTCTCTCTTTTCAGCTTTTCAGTAGTTCCCCACTACATACAGGATGAAGTCCAGACTCCTTGATATGGCACTGCTGTCCTGAGTTACGAAGCTGGCTTCCTGATTTTGATCAGCCTTCCCTTCCGCCACAATCCCTCCTGCACCTGAAGCTTCATCTTCACAGATCACTTGTCACTCCCTGAAACCTTACACTGATTAATGTCTCTGGACTCTTCCCTCTGCCTGGGACAGTCTTTCCCCTTTGATCTACTTATCCCTATGCTTCGATACTCAGAATGCTGTGATGATCTTTCCCCTATCTCCCCAACCCCCTAGATACTTATGTATGTCCTTCATTGTGGTACCATTACACTTCATTTCTTTTCTCTAATTCTTAATTTATTTATCTCCTCCTAGGTGACAGTGAATGGTTTAAGATCATATTTCTTTATCCCTAATACTTAGCTTTTACTTGTCACATAATATATAATCAATACATGATTGTTAAATGAATGAAGGAGTAAATGTAACATGTACGACATTGTATATGATAATACATTGAGAAAAATATATTGGGGAAAAAAATCAAGAGAGACAATAACATAGAAGAAAAAATCTGATTAAACCTTTCTGGATAATTGCAAAGATCAGCTCCTTTCCTCAGAACATGCTTTCTTTTTATTTCTCTTTCCTAGAAGGAGCCATCACTCTAGTAAACACTGTGTGTCCTAATGTCTTCGTGCCACGGTCCTGATGTGCCTTTTTCAAATATTGACACCAATACTCTGTAAGGTCACCTGATAAACGGATATTGTTCTTAGATCTATTGCAGGACAATACCCTTTAATGCACTGTCCAGTCTTTACTGAAAAGGCGACAAACTATCAAAATGCTGTTAGGAATAAAAATTGCAGATGTGATAATAAAATCATGGAAATGAGGACAAACACCAAAACTCCAGTACTTTCCCTGATTTAGATTGTTTCTGAAACTACTGGCACTTACTGTGAAAGGCACAAGCACTTTCACAGACTTTCAACACAATGTCAACCTCACTCCAGCCCCCTATATGTTCACCAGTCAAATCTTGGGTTAATATGACAAAAACAGGGTGCCAGGAAAATTCATTTGTTAGTTACATTAGGGACTATTTTGTGTTATGGAAGAAACCCAAAGAGCAATCAATGTTTGACACCTCTTTACCCAGATTTCACCATAATTCATCTCAATGTAAAGGTTGGTCCAAGAGTGTACCACCAGCACATTGGGCCGAGGTCTTCTCATCAAAGGCTTGCTTAGCACTGATTGGCAGAAGGCCACTATAGAAAGTGTCAAGAGCTTCAGATTATTGATACTTTCCTTGCACGGACCAAAAACTCATATATGGTAGCAGAAAATCATGACAAGAAATCATATCCATCCTTTAAAAAGTGCCTAATACATATATATCCTCTTTGGTTTAGAGGGAAAAAAGATAACACATTTTGCCAACTGGATATATATATATAATTTCATTGAGAACAGGGCAATGGCGGGTAGGAGATAGAAATGATTACACACTGGTTCTTAGGAAAAGAAAGGTG
Source organism: Pteropus medius (assembly GCF_902729225.1). Classification (NCBI taxonomy): domain Eukaryota; kingdom Metazoa; phylum Chordata; class Mammalia; order Chiroptera; family Pteropodidae; genus Pteropus; species Pteropus medius. Next base: position 13,449,470 of record NW_024349800.1, on the reverse strand, counting down.
GATATTTAAATCCAGATAAACATCTGAAATGTAATAATATTCCACAGTAGTTGCCAATGATTACTTTTCGAACTGTGTGTCTTATCTCAGGGCCCCACACCAGAGGGAGATAATTAAATGAGAGCCTCCCTATGGTATCATCTTCTAGATCCATGCCTCAGAACTGCATTCTCAGCAGAGCTCTGCTGTAACCAATTCCCTCTGGAAGTTTCAGCACTAAGTATTCCCATACCCTTGGAGGGAATCCAAGACAGAACCACCTCCTACCAAATCCATTCTGCGGCAAATTGTACCACACTTTATTGTACTTTAATTTGTGCTGATTACATTAGAGAAGCAAGATTCCATTTATACTCAATGCAATGTTCATCAGCTGGAGAAAAAAAAGAATTTCCCTAAAAAAAAGATGTTGAACCAGATTCTTACAACTACTATGTTACTTCCTGGAACATTACTAGGGCTCACGAATGTTTCCCCTTCTCTTCTCATCCCCGGACATATAGGAATAAGATTCTTTCCTACCTGGTGAAATTGAACATGGCCATTTGACTTGTTTGGGCCAATGAAGTTTGAAGTGGAAGTGACATGCATCACTTCTGGGCAGAAGCATCCAGAGTCAGAGTGAAATCTCTGTGCTCTCTTCCCAGCCACACTGATTGCAAACACAGATAGTGAGATGCAGGTGCCTCAAGTTCAAAGGGCCTGGAAGATTGGGCCACAACATGGCAAGTCACCTGAACCTAAAGTGAACTTGGAGTGACAAAGAAATTTGTATTGTTTGTCACCATAACATAATCTAACTTAATCTATGTGGATAATACAATAACTTTGCATTTTGGAAAGCAAAATTTTCTTTTGTAATCACTATGCTGGGCAGCAATAAAATGCTAAAGCTTTCAAGATTATCCAACTCCCCAAGAGAAGCTTATATCTTGTTTCATCTAATCAAAATCAGAACCTAATGATTCCATTAAAATTGGGTTGCTAAAATATAGCAAAATCTCTTGCAATAGTTCATAATTTTCACTCTAATTAAGGTTCTATATGGTGTGATGAGAAAATTGAGCCGTTGCCTAGGGTGATTGCAATTATAAAGCAAGTTTAAGGTTATAATTAATTGAAATCACAGTTCTTTTTCAACATTATCAATTTGGCATCCGAATCACAAAAAGCAAAACTGTAACCATTTGTGCAAAAATGCATGGAGCTAATTACTTAACAAATTGTTTAATATCTATCATAATATTCCAAGAATATGGAGAAAATATTTTGGATCTACAAATATGAAAAGTAGGTTATCTTAATATTTTGTGTGCTTCTGTGACTCTAAATACATTAAGTCACCTGAAAATAGTTGTAATAGACATTAAAATGTTAGGCCTCTGGGTTAATTTCTTTTCAGAAAATTCCTCTTTATCTTTGATAATTCTGAAATAAACAGATGATGAAGTGATTCCATCTCCTGTGTAATTCAAAGGCTACACAAACAGGATTTTATGTTATTTTATACAAATAGTATTTACTGAGCATTTTCTATGGGTTCAATTGTGCTTGCTCTGAAGATATAGTGATTTAAAAAAAGAGATGTGGTCCCTGCCTCCTCAAATTTATAATCTAGCAACCTCTGCCTCCAACTGTATATGCCGCTATTTTCTAAGTTTTGAATCATGAAAATAACATTGCCAAATCTTAATAGTAATATCACAGGACTTAATTCATCTGGAAAACTCGATTATCTGGAACACAGCTGCGCATCAGAAAGGCACTAATAAGAGTCTTTGAGAACTCAAATTTATTTCACACACAAAAATAATGGCTAAAAGTTATAAAGTATTTCTTCTGTGCTATTCACTTTGCTAAATGCTTTATATCGAATACTTCGTCCCCATAAAATTCCATGATGGGATATTAATATTGTCCCCGTTTTGTAGAAAATGAAATTGAAGCTCAAAGAGGTTAAAGAACTTGCCTAGGGTTTAACGGCTGATAGATTAGAATTCAGACCTGTCTAGCTCCAGAGTTCAGTATCTTAACCACCACCCCATATAGCATTTTGCAAGGACTGAGCACTTCAAGCTCTTGGTCTCCACTTACGGAAGAATCCCTGGAGCTTGATTACGTTTATTATTGCTACATAAAAAACCACTCTGGATTCTGTGGTTCAGGAATTTGGAAAGGACACACACGGAACTCCAAAAGTGAGTGACAAGGCAGGAGCTTCATTGCCTTTTCTGATTTAGTCTTAGGAAACACGTAGTGCCCCTTCTGCCATACTCATCATAAACCACCCCAGATACAAAGGGATAGAATGTAAACCCCATCTCTCAATGGGAGTCAAGGTCACAGTGTAGAGGGGATGTGGCATGGAGGACTGTGGGCAGCCATCTTTGGGAAGTGCCATTTGCCACAAGACTTCACCTGAAGTTTAATTACTCCTGTGTCCTAACCAATCCATTCTGGAAATACCCGAACATATTCCGAGCAGGGAGACTAGAATAAGCATGGTGTAAACATTGCCCAGCTTCAGTAATGATCAATGATTTGTCAATTCAAACAACAAAAGCAGGAATTAAAAAATAGGAATGTCATAAGACAGAAATAGAAAAAGAACGGATGGCAGATAAGAAAAAAAATAACTACAGCCTGCAGGGCACTTAATTCAGGGCCCACATCTACACATTGCTCAGTAACCTCATGGGCATCCTGTATTCTTGCACTGAAAAATAACAGAGTTTTCTAATAATGACTCTACCCATCTAGATGAGGTTAAATTCTATCTGGTATATTCCACAAAGGAAGACTAAAATGTATATGATAGATTTTATAAAGATTTGGGTTTGAAGGGCGCGGGGCGGGGGGGGACAGGTAATCACATTTATCAGTGATTAAAATCATATTTATCAATTCATTACTCAGTGCTCATTTCTGGATTATCACTGCTCACACAGAAAATTGCAATCCTGAATGCTTTGCTTTTTTTTAATGGAAAAAAAGAAAAGAAAAACATTGTCGCTTGTGTTCTCAAGCTAATGCTCAAATTCTACCCACAATTACCAAGCTGGCACACACTGCACATTCATATAGCTATGTGTCAATGCATGCATACATTTGCAGACAAGCACCTGTTCTGATTATTTAATTTTGATCCTTATCTCTTATTTTTTTTTAATCTCCTATGACCATGAGCTCCCAAACCAGCAAAAACCAATAGTGTAATTGGAGACAGTTTCAAAGTCCATATACTATTCACCATAAGGAAGACCAGCAGTCATCCACACTGTATTTTCTCCCAGCAAATTTTCCTGCCTTAAAATAATCTGCTTAGATTCATATGAAATGTCAATTTGCATCTCTTGAGCACACACCAGCTGACAGCTAGGAAGAGCCAACAGCAGGTAAAAAGTCTGGACAGATCACGTGGCGTGTCGACACTAAAATTTATCAAGAGAGGATAATATCAAATTATGAGATGATAATTTAAAAAGAGACATTTGGTGGTAACTTTAAGTTCAGTGCTGATCTTTTCAAACTTCTGAATACTGTAAAGAATATCTAAAAAGACGTGTCTTTTCCCATGGTTCCTGTCCATCTGCAACTTCGATGTTTAATTCTCAATGACTTTTTAAAAATGTTTTTCTCATTGAGCAATGGAAAATTTGAGCTATTTTATAACATCACTGAACAGAATAAGTTCTCGAAGAAGCTGCAACGTAGAATTATTTAGATCAGGGATAACTGATGGGATGTGAAAAAAAATCTAGAATCAAAGAACATAGGTATATGTGGCAAAACAAGCAAAAACAGTAGTGGTATTGGTCTCTTTGATTGCCTAAGAAAAGTTTCATGGACTTTCAAAATCTCTGTTTCTCTTACCTTCCGCCTCCATCCAATTGTCTAAGCTTTATTTTTTGCTTGTTTATTATATATCTCTAATGTAAAGGTGTAATTGTTTCTCTGTGTTAGTTGGTTACCAGTGACTGTGGGCTACTGTGTCGCTGCTGACAAAAAAAACTGCTAATGGTTAAAAGAACTGAAAGAAGGTAGCGGGTGTTGTGCATAATCTCTAGAACCAGAATCTCTGGAAATCAGGCAGCCAGAGAAAAATCTAGACATGGCGGAAAAGGTATAAACAGAAAAAAAAAAATTAAGAAAAGAGAAGGAAATCATTACTAAATTAGTTTGTGAGAACAGTTGTGATGTTTTCATGACTTAACAATTATATCTCGAGACAAAAACCATATAAAGCAAAAGCTTAGAATTTCTTTCAACTGTCAGACAATTATTGCCAACAAATGATTGACATATTTTGTCAATGTTGGGAATCAGGACCTTAGCTTCTACATATTTGTTTTTTTGGTTGTTAAATTCACAACTATGCTTTGGCTTCACAGAGTGGCATGTTACACCTCATTAAAATGTTAAAGGTCATATCTTCTAAAAAGGCAGAAAAATTTCAAGTATTTATCACTAAAGAGTAGAAAAAGGTATGAAAAAAGTCAAATTGTAAGTTAAAGTAAGATGATAGAAACAAGTCAAAAATATATCTAAAATATATCTAAAATCACAATAAATGTAAATGAACTGAACTATCCAGTTAAAAGACAAAGATTGATTGTTTGCTTGTTTCTTTTAAATATATACTTCACAAGAGACACTATAAAATATACACATCCGGCAAGGTCAAAGGTAAAAAGAAAGAAAAACTGTACAGACAAATTTTAACCAAAATGATAACAACAACTAGGGCCATAAAATTAACATACTACAAAACAGACTTTAAAGCAGAAAGCATTATGGAACATAAAGAAGATCTCTATAACATAATCAATTTTTCAAAACATAGGTTAACCAGTATGGTATAATAGTTTTATATTTGTATGCATCTAATAAAATAAATATTTATGGAAACTTATAAAACAAAAATTAATGAACTGCAAAAATTGACATATCCATTATCACAGTAAGAGCTTTCAACATACCTGCCATGTTAACTGAAAAATCAAGCAGACAAAAAAAATTTTTTTAAATAGACTTTAATAGCAAAATCAACATGTTTTACTAATAAACATAGAACTCTGGACAAAGCCATTGGAAAACAAATATTTTTCTGAAACATACATGAGAAGTTTACAAATATTGACTAAAAACTTTGTTATAAAACCAGTTTCAACATACTTCAAGAATCAGTGTATAAAGGCCATATTCTCAGACCACGCTATAATCAAATTAGACATGAAACTCACACACACAAAAATAGATGTTAAAAATCCATGCAATTAAAAATTCAGAAACACACACCCCCAAATAATTCATAGCATGCAGAAGAAATTATATTGGACTTTTCCTAAATACTTAGAATGAAGAAGAATGAAAGTATTGTTATCTAAGCAAAAACTCAGGGAGAAATACATAACTTTAATATACTTTAAAGGCAAAAAATGAACGAGCTTTAACAAGTGTTATATCGACTTGATCAAATACAACTAGCTTTGTCCATGCTCTAGGCTCCTTTCCCGTAATAACAGACTTCCAGTAAGAGAGCTCTGTCATCCAAGGAGACTCGGAAATAACAATTGATGACATACAGTAACATGTGGCAATGAAACACAACCTGAAGTCACACTCCAGAGGTTTTTTGGCTTGCACTTACTCTGGGGAAAAAAAAAAGGGAAAACTAGGAAGAATTAAGGAAAAAAAAAATCTAAATGGATAGAGAACTGGGAAAGTGATTTTTCTTTGATCTTTAACTGAACTATCATCAATCTCTACCACAGTCAACCACGCATAACCATCCAGTTTATAATTTTGGAGTTAGTAAAAATGTAATGAGTTGTATGTCACATCAGCCATAACCAAACTCCTAACACTGCTTCTATTACTTTGTCAATTTAAAGTCCAGGTTCACTAAGTGGTTATATCTTTGGGAAAATCATTTCAATTACTCCATTTTATTAATTTAATTTCCTCAAAATTAAACTTGCAATACATTTCTCAAATGTCTTCTGGTAAGAGCGAAATGATAAAATAATATAGCACAAGGTCTTATAGCTACTGCTAGTAGTTATTATTTTTCAGTTAGTGTCTGTCTGAGACAGACACCTTGTAAAAGAAATATCTAGAAAACATTTGACATCAACCTGGATTGAAAATTTTAGCGTATCAGAAAGGGACAGAGGATAAAATATTGATCGGCCTTGCAATCAGAGGTTAAAAATGAAAGCCATCAAGGCAAACATCAATTGTGTCCACGAGAGCCTTATCCAGGATTTCTTGTCTGGTTATAATAGCTACATGACTCTGTCATGGACTGGATGAATCAGGCTAGCAAACCACAAGCCTCCCTATTGGGGTGATATTTTTGGAAGAGAGTTGAAAGGCCCCACCCTCCCTTCAATATTTGCCACAGTGTGGGAAAATCTAACATTAAGAAAAGGCCTTGCATTCAGGCATTGTGTCCAAGAAGACCCTGCTAAAATATAAATGCTATTTGTGAATACATGTTAAATAGTTGTATCGCTCCTAATCTGACAGAATGAGAAACATCACAATTAACTTTTCTACTTCTAATTCTGGTTGTGTGACCTTGGGCAAGTTATTTATGCTTTTTTGAGGCTGTTCCTTTATACACAAAACAGAGATAAAAATTATCCACCTCACAAGGCGAGGTGAAGTTTAATGAGCACTTGCACAGCGTGGAACATGCTGAGCATTAGATGAGTGGTAGTAATTATACATGAAAGGGGGAAGTAGATCTGGAGCGTAGGCCTGGCTGAGAAAGGTAGGACTGAAGGAGAAGCCATTGCAGGAGAGATGGTGTCTGCTAAAAATATTGTAAGTGTTTAGGGTATTTACCGAGAAGTAGCGAGAAAGTGGGGCAAACCGAGAAAGAAGTTGGGACACAAAGGACTTCTTCCTCCTCTTTCCTGGCGGAGTTTCCGACCAGGTCGAGGAGAGAGAGAATCTTCTCCATTCAGAGTGAAGGCAGTTCAGACATAGGCAGATCTAGCCATGCAGGGTGCTGGTTAAGCCCCTGGTCAAGGAGGCCTGGCCTGTCCTAAGTCTTGGCTGCGAGTGAAAAGCTAATTGCTTCCCATTACATACCTCATATTTCCCAGGCAGGACCTACCTGCTGAACACTACACATAAATTCCAGATGAAAGCAGGGCATCTGTTTCCCAGTAATGTAACTTTCTCAAACACCACACACACAGATTTATAGTAACATTGGGCAGCCATGCAAAAGGTTGCATTGTGTTCGGTAGTATTGCTTCTAATTTCAGGAGGATTTCGGTTGAGGACCTTTGAAGTGGGAGCTTGAATCATGCATCTGTAAATTCCTCATTTCCACAGTTATTAAAACACCCGTCGGTGCCAGGGTATGCTATTGTTCATTCACTCCTTTGGCACGCCAGCGTGGGGGTGGATGCCAACCACACAGCAGCCACAGAGTCACAGACAAATAGTAGGTAAGGCAGGCAGGCGTCGTGGAGACTAGAGACTGCATGCCAAAGGAACACATGCTGGGGACCAGCCATACTGCCACAACTCAAAGTCCTTTAACGACCTATGTGTGTGTTGAAAACCCTTCTGAATTATGTGAGAAAACATGGAAATGAGCTAACTTCATGAAGAAATGACTTTTTATATCCAGTAAGTTTTCAACTTTAAATAATAATAAAAGTGCTCATGCATGATGGGACTGGCAAACATTTTCTTATTGTTCTTCATCCACTATTTTTGGCCTGGCCGCACTCCATAAGGGGAGAGACAGTATCCAATAGGGTCTCCCAAGGTCAATATCGGAAGGCATATTTGTAGTTTAGGGGATCAGCCTTGGACACGGAGATATGAGTTAGACCCAGAACAACATGTTTGCCTTAATCAGTTCTTTCCTCTGGAGTATAACACACTGTATGTAAAATATTGTGCCCTCCATACCTGAGATTGAGATGCCACTAGTAATTATCATTCTGATGCTTTAATAGTAATTTTCCCACCCAGAGAAATCAAAACTCTTTACATACATTATCTTCTTTTTCTTCAAAATATCCTTATGAAATAGCTGAAGAAAAGCAATTATTATCTCACTATAACACACAAATAAACTGAGGCAAAACCTAGATATTTAATCAGAGCACAGCCAGCAACTAATAAAACTAATTTTTAGGTGTACCTTGTGGAATTGGTTTCATTATACCCGAAGTGAAACCTGCTAACTCATCCACAGTCATCTCTTCTCAGTAATGTAACCAGGACGAAGTGCCCTGGCCTGAGCTCCAGAAGTGACTACTTGGAGGCAGCACTCATTCGAGGCAGAGTCAGCAGACATGTTACCTGCTCCCAAAGTGTACCTATTATCAGGCAGATGCAGCAGCCTTTAAAAACCAAAACACACCTGAATTGTTTAATGTGGGGTCACTTAATGTAAGCTCCATTGTCATTTTAAATAATTCTTTGGTGGTGAGGGGGTGGGGGATGTTGTCCAGTACATTTTACAATGTTTAGAAGAATCCCCGGCTTCTGCCCACTAGAAGCCAGTAGCATCTTTCTCAGTTGGAACAACCAAAAATGTCTCCAGATATTGCTAAATGTTCCCTGGGGTGGGCGGAGGAGGTGGACAAAACCATCTGCCATTGAGAATAAACTGGCCTAATCAATCAAAAGCAAGTAACAATTGAACACTGTTCTCTGCCTGGCACTATAACAGCTAGATGAGGCTAATAAATAATGCAATTTTTGCCTTCATGAGACGGGAGGTAAATATAGAGTTTACATTCACTGGGGGGTTGGAAATTAAGAGTTAAACTATGCAAAGGGAATTCTGAGATGAGAGAATCACAATGAATCAGAATAGATTCCATGTAGGGGGTGGGCTTTGAATTAGACCTTGAAAAATGTGTAGATCTTGAAACATCAAGTGATGAAAGACTTTAAGGCACTGCTGAAGGGAAAACATTATAAACAAGGATCTGAATGCAAAAAAAAAAAACCCACTGGCAGGGGCTGAGGAGTGGTCTCCTTTTGATGGATCAATGTCAGTCAGAGGAGGAGTGCAAATAACTGATCAAACCTCTGCCCTGTTTATTATTTGTACTTGCTTAGGAGATACAGAGGGCACACTTTCAAATTTGCTGATAAAATGAAGCTAGAAGTAATAGCGAGTACAGTGGTTGGCAAGATCAGTCTTCAAAAAGATCTTAGGCACATAGAGCAATGGATTGAATTTAATAAAATGTTATTTAACTTCAATACATATGTGGTCTCTGTTTGCATCCAAAAATCCAACTGTAGAAACAGAATATGGAGGGAACAAGGTGTAGCAAAAGCAAATATAAAAAAAAGATTTCTGGGTTTCGTCAGTAGTACATTTAGTAGAAATTGACCATAAAATATTATTGCTCCCTCCCTGACACCCTAAAAAATGTAATGAAATCCTGGGTTGCATTAATAAAAGTATAATATCTAAAACGAGGGAGATGAGAGTCCCTTTTGAATATGCATTTAGAAACTCACAGAAGGGATTACTGTGTTCACTTCTTTAAAGCTTATAGACAAATTAGAATATATTCGAAGAATAGCAAGCCCAGTGAGGATGATGTTTAAAATCAGACCACGTGAGGAATTTGAATTTTTAATCGGGAGACAAGAAAAATCTGCAAACATGACAGCTATTTTTGCATATTTTAAACCCTTTCACGGTAGGGATAGAATTAGGACCAGTAAGCAGAAGTTATAAGGAATTAACTTTGGGATCGAACATAAAAAAATAACTTTCCTATGCTCCAGTTGCCTAGATATGTTCTTCTCAAAAGGAAGTCGGTGACCATCTGAGAACATTTTCCCACATCAGCAAGATGACCACTGAACAAGAAACTTAATATCACTATTTCTTCTATCTATAATTAGAAGTAAAAACAAAGAGTTTCGTGAGGTTTGTATGACAGGAAGTTGGAATCTAGAAAGTACGTCAATAAACTGTAATAACTTTTCTTTCATTTTTTATAACCAACTCCCACCCCTCTACCACAGAGCTGCAGGTAGATCAACTGATGCACGGAGTTCCCAAAACCTTTATCTTCCGATACCTTTACTATCTTTAATTATTGGAAGGAGAATCAGGATCTAAAACATGTGGTTATAGGAATTGTATGCCTATAACTCCAATTTCTTAATTACAGAAGTTAGGAAAGAGGGGATGGCCATTTACCACTTTTATGATATCGTAACCAAGCGGTAGAACCAACTTCTTGCATTTCTCAACTTATTTTTTTTTATTAAAGGCCTTTGTAACCACTTGTCTTCACACCCGATACATGTGAGCCAAGCCACTCTCAGACTAAGAACACAATAACCCCCTCGCCCCACACACACACCCCGCCGGCCCCGCATCCTCCGTCCAGGGCTACGGGAGAAAACATGAAGTGTTCACTCCCGCTGACTCATGTGAGCATGCGCACTGCACGCCCACGCAGGGAGAACGCTGCCCACCCCCGCCTCATTTTGTGTGACTTCACAGCAGGTGTCAGCTATATTAACATCATAGCAAATGTCCTGAATGTTTCTTCATGTCAGAATCTGACGTGACTAAAATACTACTGAGAATCTCAGAATATCCATGGCAAAGTGAATGTAATTTGTCTTTGGTGCATGGTCTACGAGAAATTAGTCAGCTAATTAGCAGCAAAATTCTTCCTTTGGTTGAAGGATTGCCAGACTGTCATGTGGAACTAACCTAAGATGCTAGGCTTTCTTCTTGACATGTGTGGGAGCAGCCTACTGTTTCTTTACTTAAAATTGGTAAAGGCCAACATCTAGCCCTTGCTTGCCACCAGTGTCCTTAATGGATCTTTTTCATTCAAGTCCAGGGCTGTGACTAGGGTTGGACAATGAGGCAACTAGGGCACAAGATTTCTGCACTCAACTGACCCTTGCAAGACTCTGAGATTTAGTGCCTCAGGCTCTGCAGCCTCAAGGTTCTAATTCTGTCTTACTCAAAGAATGAGTTTAACTGCTACCTTCTTTTAAAAGCTTCCAGATGGGCCTCCAGCGAATTCCAAACTAAATCTACCTGAAGCTCCCCTAAGGTATGGAAAACTCTTTACCTTGTTTTATAGTTACTTATAGATTGACCTGTGACAGAGGCGGTTAATTTCCTACCCCAATATCTACCTTTGCATTTGCTTTAGTAACAGAACCTTGATAAATAGCTGGATACATTACCCAACTAAAAGACTATATTTCCCAGCCTCTCTTGAAGCTAGGAGACTAAATCCTGACCATTTAGATACACTGTAGTATAGAGTGCACAGAAAAATCTCAGTGAAAGAGAAAGACACCCTTCTTCTCTCCCTTTCTATATCTTTGTGTATGGAAAATGGATATGATGGTTTGGATTCCAGCAGGCTTTTTGAAGCACAAAGTCAACTCCTTTATTCTGGGCAGGTGGAGAGGAAAGCTAGAAGATTATGAAATATTAATGACACTGCGGAGCTCTGGACTGCCTCCCTCAAAATCCTTTACAAGAGAGAGACATAAACTTACCCACCATCAAGCCACTGAAACATGGACCCAAAGTTAATTCTAATACAGGTTTTGATAGCAAAAGGAAACTACTGCATTAGCTAAAATGTAAGATTAGTTTAAAGGAGAGGGTTGAGTGGCATCAGCAAGGACAAAACTATTACAGGCTGGTGAGTTGGCAATTCTGGTAAAACACTGGCTAGCAGAACTTTGGAAGGTACAAAGGTTTACGGTGTTAATAAAAATGATAGGAAATTTTTAGAATGTTAGTTTGTGTTGGCTGATTTTTGACACTGTCAACAACATCCTACACAAGAGTTGGACCCAGGTTAGGACTGCCAACAGGGTAGGAGGAAATACAGCTTTGCTAAGAGCCTGTAGGCCACAGACTAAATTAACAGAGAGTCTAATTTGGAGCCTTTTCAGGCCAAAAAGCAAACTACTTCCTTACTTCAAAATAAAGCTGTAGTGAGCCATGGCCAGAGGTAGGCACATATGCAGCTTTCATAGGAGATAAGCCCAATGGCCCCATGCCTTTTTCAATTACTTCTTTGGGAATTTTCTGTCAAATGGTGGAAGCACTTCATTAGCAAAGATCACCATGGCTATTTTTCCAAATAGTCTCAAGTAAATTTGGGGAAGAGGGAGCTGGCAAAGCACAGAGTCCTGTGTGTCATAAACTAGAGCCTTCAGGCTTAGAAACTAAACTAAGGCAAGATCTCTGATTCTGATTACTCATATGTGGAATGGAATAGCAGCAACCGGCCTGGAAGCCCCCTCAGGCTTTTAGGGAATTGTACTACTAGTGAAACCCCGCACCTGGCCAGCAGCAGCATGACCATCCAATTCCTAAAATAATCTGATAGTCTTTTAATTTATCCCAAAAAAGAGGTGGAATGTGAATGCAGTCCCCAAGAAGTATCTGCTCTCTAATGCTCCCCTCGGAATGACCAAGAGAATGGACCAGGAAGAGCATCTCAGAGGGCAAAGCCACAGGCCTTTGAGGACCATGGACATCACTCCACTGCCTGGGCTGTATGTAGTCTTCACCATCCTGGCCCAACATGGTTTAAAAATTGCTATGGTCTAGTGTCTCTGGTTTTCCCCTTTTCTGCATGGAAGTTATAGTGCAGTCATTATGTTCCTATTCTACCATTTGAATTATGGGATTGATGGGCAGTAACTTTTTGCCAGACCATGACAGTCGGAAGGAACACAGGCAGAAATCCTTAACCTTGAGCTGGAGTCTGCAACTCAGTTGCACTTTGGGGTGTCTCTATTGGGGAAGGATCCCGTGTGTGAGAGGAAAGGTATACGTGCATATTTGGGAAGTCAGTGGAGCCCACTGGCAGAGACTGATAGTTTCCTACTCACCCTTCTTTTTGTAACAGAACCCTGGATTTTATTTATCTGGGCATATTGCCTATTGAAAAGATGGGAGGAAAACACTTTAATTTTTTATTAGAATTATGCTTTAGGAAGATTACACTAAAACAATAGATAGTATTCATTAAGGGAGAGAGAGTGAAAGAAGGGATTCGCTAGAAAGTTATTGCAATATGCAAAGGAGAATTAATGAGGCCTAAATAAATCTGGATGCAGGGGATCAAAAGGAAGAGATGGGGACAGAGAAATGCACAGGTAGATGCTCTTGGATTTAGTTATGAGGCCTGGGGAGCAGGGGAAAAGAAAATGTCATATGCGACTCTATGGTTTCACTTAATGTATGGCTAGTAGTCATGCCAGGAACAGAAAGAGGGAAAGCAGGAGGAAGAGCAGGACAAGCTCTGTCTGAATATACGAGTGTGCGTAGCTGGTGAGACACTGAGGCTATATCTGACACAGACTTCAAGTCATTGAGAACAGAGGGAGGTAAACTGGAGACTGGAAAATTATCTGCCAAGGAAAATAATTAAAACAAGGAAATAGAAAAGATCATCAGGAGAAAGCTGGTAGAAGAAAAGAAAGCCAAGGCTTATCTAACATGACTGGGAATTGTCTTTTCAGAAGTCATTTCCCTATCTTGTCAGTCAAGTCCAGACTGTGATTCTCAAAGTGTGGTCCCTGGACCTATAACCTCAGCATTATATGGTGTTATAGGCTGAATTGTGCCTCCCCAAAATCTATTTGGTGAAGCCCTAACTCCCAGCATCTCAGAGTGTGACTATATTTGGAGATAAGGCCTTAAAAGGGGTGATTAAGTTAAAATCAGGCAATCAGGGTGGGTCCTGATCCAATTTGACTGGTATCCTTACAGGAAGAGGAAATTTGAATACACGAGGAGTCACCAAGGATACACACACACAAAGGAAAAACCAGGTAAAGAGGCAGCAAGAGGTCAGCTATCTGCAAGCCAAGGAGAGAGGCCTCAAAGAAACCAACTCTGCCAACACCTTGATCTTGGCTTTTCATCCTCCAGAACTGTGAAAAAATAAATTTCCGTTGTTGAAGCTGCACTGTCTGTGGCCTTTCGCTATTGCAGCCCTATAATGCATATGGGAACTTGTGAGAAAAGTCAGGGCCCAACCTAGATATATGGAACCAGAAACTCTGGGGATGAGGCCCAGCAATCTGTATTTTAACAAAACCACCAGGTGATTCTGATGTACTGCTGGGTTTGAGAACCACTGGTCTAGCATATTCTAGCTCAAGAACAGAGGAGGCTAAAATAAATGATATTTTCTCTTTTACCCCAAGTTGTCATATTTTTTATAAAGAATTCTTTAAATAAGTAGACACAGGCAGTAAGAATGTCTTAAATAATTAATTTGTTTTCATTAAAACAAATTCACGTAATAGTATCAATATCAACTAAAGAATTCATCACGTGTGGCTATTGTCTCCTATACTAGAGACCAAAGGTTCCCAAATTTTAGAATGCCAAAGGATCACTTAGGGAGCTTGTTAAAAATACGGTTTCCAAAAACTGGAATCTATTGGTCAGTATGAAATCCAGGACATATATCTTTAACAAATATCAGATAAGTTTGATGAAGGTGTCAAGAAACTACAAATTATTTTTCTCTTATTCAGTCAGGAAGTAGAAAGACAAAAACTGCCATCTACACATGCTAAGGTAGCTATGGAGATTGAGCAAAGAAATTTGAATGGCTTAGAAAGAATCTTTAAAATGCTATTTCAATTAATCTTGGTCTTCTCAAATAACAGTTTTCTTAGTCTACTGCAGGTAATCATAGCTGCAGAGATTCTATAAGACCATGCATTCACTCTGCGAATTAGAACTTCAGAGGCTGAAATTTCAGGTAACAGGTTCTGACTAATGTTCCTCAGACTCTCCTACAACTTTTGGATGTCACAATTTTTAGTTCTAGTTGCATCTGAAGAAGCCACATCAAGGCAGGTCACTACTGGTAATATCGAACAAATTTGATTTTTTTGGATCTCAATCATAGACCACTTCCTGTTTTCCAAATAAGGAGAGTTAGTCATCTTATTCCTCTGTTGTAAGAAACAACAAAATTTCAACTCTACCATGTCAAATTACACTAGGAGAAAATGCCACATTTTACCATAAACTAAAATTTAAATGTGTGCTCAAATATAGAAATAAGGTATGCAATACTTTTGGTTAAATAAAAGTCATTTATATTACAGATATTTAAAATAATCATCCACTCCTCACGTGGCTATAATAAATAAAAAATAAATAACTTAAATAAGTAAGTGGATTAGAGTCTTTTACTAGTAACAGTTCTATCCTATCTTTTTCTCCTGAACAACAAACTCCAATAAGCTGTCTTTTCTTTAGTTTTTCAAATCCAGCAGTAAAAACGCTCTAGTTGAAACATTTAATCGTTTTAAGTGTTTCTTTCTATAACTACCTTCCCATAAAGTTTCTATTCAGAACTTCAAACGTTATGATGAAGAAGCCCCTAAGACATAAGAATCACCCACTGACCTCCAGGGAAGCCAACCCTTCCTTCTTGAGAGAGAGATTTCTGATGGCTCACACAGTCAGCTGTGTTGTTGCTATTGTTTGTGACATACCTGCAACCAATACGGAAACCCGACATGAAATATTAAATATTAGCAAAAACTAACTTGAAATATTAAGGGGTTTATGTTAATTTGGACAAATAGCTAAAAATGATGAGATTAGCTCAGAAACAAACAAGAAGATTAAAATTACACAGGAGAAAAGAGTAGCTCAGAAAGGTTATGATTCACCTCGTTTATGGCTTTCTTAAAAAGCTCTTCACTAAAAACCAGGCCAGCCCTTTATGCTACACAGGTTTCATGTTTAATCATGCTTTGTGGGTAAAGAGAGAATCACGTGAAACTATATTATGAGCTCTATCCCATGCTGGGTGGGGTAGTTGTGAAGCCAAGTCTCTTAGCCGGTTGCTGAGTCTCATGTAACTAACTTGACTAAGCCACACAAGATGAACTCCTTTTCCAACATGTCTGTGTCCCCCTACGATCCATTCTATTTCCTCCCAGCCCCTGCTGAAGGACACATCCCTTCTCTCCACAGTCCTGACCCAGTTTTGCTTAGCTAAATTCTTTCACCTCAGCTGGGTGCCAGTGGACTTCTTATGAGGGGAGCTTGCAGGGGAAGGAGGCTGGTGGATGCTTCTACACCTGTTCACCGGGGCTGCTAAAGCTAAAGTCACTTCCCATCTAGTTCCACTGAAGAATACTTGTTTCTCCTGTTAAAATGACTTCAACTTTTTTCCTTGAGAAATAGTAACCCTGGCCTTATCATGCCACACCATGCTCACCATTTTTCCTGGCCTGGTTTTTTCACTGAAGAGGGTCTCACATCCTCTCACAGACACTGCCTCTGCCTGAGCCACCCCAAGAGTGGCATTATAGTCACATCTTATCTTCCTACCATAAAGTGTCTTCCTTGATTGTGGAAATGGGGAGATAGTTATTAAAAACCAAAAATTCAGAAGGTGTCCCTTTCTTTACCATTGTAAAGCCACCAATGGATTCTTGAACGGGAGCCATCAATCACAGGAAGAGGAAGTGATATGGAAGGGTGAACCACCTGCTCCCAGAGTAAGGAGGAAGTGGAGACATTGCACCACTCCTTGTGGACAGAGGTGACCTCGAAACTCCTAACATAGAACATTATGTTATCACTGAAAGAAAATGAAGAAAGGCTGCTAGACTAGGCTAGAGAAAAAATACAATTGCCATTCAATAACATGAGTTTGAACTGCACTGATTTTTTTCAATAAATACAGCTATCTCTCCTGTTGCAGGTTTTGCATTGGGAGATTCACAGATTGAAAACAGTATCTTTGTATTCTCAACTGCAGATTTTCAGTAGTGGATGAAAATATTGTTTTAGATCTGCCATTAGTTGAACCCGCAGATGCAAAAGGCTAACAGTAGGGTCAAAAGTTATACGTAGATTTTCAATTGTGCCAGGTTGTCGCCCCTAAATCCCCAAGTTGTACAAAGGTCATCTGTACATTAAAATTAAAAATAAAGATGTTAAAGGAAATGGGAAGAAAGAATGGAATTGAATGTTTGTGATTATAAAAGGTCTATAAATGAATAATGAGTTAACTAAAAGGCAAGTCTAATTGTGTTTTGTTTAAGCTGTTGTATTTAATTGGTTATATCGGCCAGTAAATATGTGTTGAACTCCAATAATCGCATTCTGTGCTAGACAAAGAATAAGGTAAACACAGCCCTAGCCCTCATGGGACTAATCATCTTGAGAGAAAGAGACATTAAAAATAATTATCCAAGTATTTATGTAATATTATCGAAGAAAAGTGCAAGATGCAGTGAGAGTGTGTAACCAGAGTAATGGGTTGAAGAATGGGCAAGGTAGGTCTTCCTGAGGAAGTGACATTTACACGATTGTCTAAAAAGGATGAAGAAGCAATAACCAGGTTGCGGGGGTCAGGAGAGGAGCCTGTGGGAAGGCTCTAAGAAGGAAGCAGCTTATGTGTTCTAGAAATTACACCAAAGCTAATGTGGCTGTGAAGGAATGGACAAGAGAGAAGGAGTAGGAGGCAAGAAGAGAAAGAGAGGCAGATATTCAAGGCCTTGAGGACTCAAGACTTGGATCTCTGTCTTAGCGATAATGGGAAGCCATTCCAGGCTTCAGCAGAAGAATGTCTTCAGATTTGACCACTAGAGTTGGTATGTGGGGAAGGACTGGGAGGAACATGAGTGGATGAGTAAAAAACCATAAATGTAATTCAGGTAAACAGTGAAGGTGACCTGGACAAGAAAAATAACTTTGGACTCAAGAAATACTAGATTAAAAAAAAATAATAAAAGTAACAAGTCATGTGCTCCCGTCTTTTAGAACCATTCAATGACTTTATATCACACTAGATTAAAAATCCAAACTCCTTGCCATGAGCTACAGCATCTCTGATAACTTGGGCCCTATATATCTCTCCAGATTTACCACTGCCACTCACTCCTGCCTCAGCTCTGTTTAGTTTTTTGAACTCTCCAAGTTCTTTACTTTGTATCTGCTGTTTTTGTTTTTTGATTTTTGTTTTTTGACTGAAACATTAGTTCTCCAATATCTCCTCAAGGCTAATTCCTTGCTATTCACATCTCAGCTTAAATCTCATGTCCTGGAGGCCACCACTTTTCCCCTATCTAAATTATATCCTTATCATCTCTCCTATTTTGTCTCATTCACTCATGTAATAGATATTCATCAAACGTCTACTATGTATGAAGCATGGGAAGATACTCAGTGAACAAAGTAAGAGAAAGAAAAATCCCTTCCTTTAGGGAGGGGATTCTAGTGGAGGGAGATGGCAGATGATGACAAAATATGAAAAATTTAATATGTAAATAAAAAGTGTATATAGAGTGTGTTAGAAAGTCAGGAGATTATATAAGAAGGTCAGAAAGGATATGGAAAAAAGGAAGGGGATTGAGAAGTGAACAGGGAAGGGTGAGGGTGTTGTCATTTTAAATAGAAGGATCGGTGGAGGCCTCATTAAATTAGATGACATTGAACAAAGAAAGTGAGTTACCCATGGAGACCTCCAAGTTTGTTTCCTTGATAGCTTTTATTATAATTTTTAATTATTACATTTGCTTCTTTGTTTGAAATGTAAGTTCTATCAGGGCAAGGACCACAGTCTGTCCTGTTCATTCCTGTATCCCTAGACCGCGGTACAAATATTTTGTGTGACGAGTCAATACATGAAAGGAAGTAAATGTTCAAAGTGCTCTCCCATCAGCTTCCATACCAATCGAGTAAAAGCGAGATACTTGATCTGAGCCAATGTAGATGCTTTTCCAGGATATCCAGAATTTATTTGGCAGAGAGCCATGGTAGCTAAGGTTTTTGTCTACTCACCACACACTCTCTTTCTCCACTTTTCTGGTTAACAAACTCTTCCTTATTTTGTGAATCTTTCCTCTGTTCACACCAGGTGAGCACCTCCTCGAATGGCCAAGTTTCCACACTACTGCGACCACAGGCTGGACCCCAGGACGAATGTGTGACCCAAATGGTGCCAATCAGGGCCTTTAGTAGTTGTCAATATTGTCACCCTATACAAACAATGTAAGCTGCCCATGGCCTACTTTGCCCTTAGAGAGACCCTGCCTAAGAATAAAGTCAATGCAGAGGAAGCAAAGGTAAAAGAGAAGCAAGAGAGATGGCTTTATAATTGCATAAGAACTCCTAGACCCATTCGTTCCCAAAGTCAAGTTTATTCTTTGAACTTCCCAGTTAAGTTTGTTATTGCTTATACTTTACTTAGAGTATTTATTAAATATATCTGCCAAACAAAGGTTTAAGGAGCTATAACCAGGGAACTGAGAAGGGTATTTTTTTTTCCTCTTTAAACTACTCATCTTGCAATTAAACAAGTAAGGGTGGAGTTAATATCTAATGACCTGATGACAGTGGAACCATAATTAATTCTATACAAAATGAAGATTTGTTCATTCAATTCATGAAACATAGAACGGTGGCATGACCGCCAAACCCTTGGGTTTGTTTGGAGAATGTAAACAGCAATAAATTTCACGTGAGGTAATACAAATGGAAAAACACAGAGAGTAATGGAAGTTCGAAGTAGGGAGACGAACCTAGTTACCAGGAGTCAGAGGGATGGGGTACTCAGGGCAGCCCTCAGAGGAAGGGACGGCTATGGTGAGACCCAAACTATTACTAGGATTTTGTCAGAGGAAGGTAGAGGAAAGGGAGAAAAAAGAATTTTAGACAGAGAAAAGGGCTTCTCAAAGACCTAGAGGCAGGAAGCTCTGGGATCGGGAATGTTCATGATAGTATCAGCAGAATCTTAAGGAATGTCTCCTTAGAAGCACCTGTCACATGTCCTTGTAAAGGTCATCATTCAGGCTGCAGCATTTGCACCTCAGTGACACTTTCCCTTTTCAAAGTGACCCCCGCAATTTTATCCCACATTTTATCTTTTTCCATTTCTTTATTAAATAGGTGCAATTAAGATGAATTGCTTATTAATAATATTATTTAGTAGTCTCATTACAGGATAATACTAGTGAACACATTTCTACCAAATGCTGTAAATGTCTTAATATTAAACTGTGTTTATAACTTTATTGAAATAATTTCTATATAATCCTCCTGAAGATGAGGTTTCAGCTGCACAGCATGTAGTCTAAACTTGACAAGGGTTATGCCTTACACCCTCTGCAAAACGTTATAATCCTATATTCCAATAATAAGTTTCCGTAGAGATGAAGTGGTTGTTTTGTATAACAAGATCATATATTTTCCAGCTGAAATGAGGTTTCAAAAACAAAGTTATTGTATTGTTAAATGGGACATAGAAAAGATATTTCTCCTCCTCAGAACGTTTGTTATGAATTTAAACAGAAAATATTTTTATGGGAACAGCAATCATAACTTATGAACAATTCTATTTCACTGAGGTTTTTTTTTTTAATGAATCAATAGTTTTGGTTGGAAAGAACATCTTTCTAACTTGATATGTTAATGTTCCATAAAATATCTTTAAGCTAAAATATTGCATCACTCATGACTTTCATTTTGCCTGGTGAAGGCCAAATCATGTTAATTTTGTGCAAACCACCATCTGTTTTATTACGGAAGATCACTATTTCTCACTTGCTAAATATATATACAAAAGCAAAAAAGGAAAAAAAAAAACCTGCCACAGTCTAAACTGGTACACATTTAGCCCTACTGCAAACATTCTACGGTCTTGAATTAAGCAAATCACCAACCAAATTGGCAAACATTAATATTGCTGTCTGCTTTTCATAGAAAGAAGTGTTTTGTTTCTGTTGGACACATTTTCAGGAAGTGAGGTAATGCTCAATTTTCCCCTAGGAAAGTAAGCTTGGGGCCTGCTCAGAACTGGCTTGATAGAGCCATTGTTTGAAGGTAGAGGGAGGTGGTGGGTGGTGTGATGAAACCAAGATAAGACTGAACTCAAAGGCAAGAAGTATAAATGTTCAAAGTCATTGACGTCAATTAGACTTTTACAAAAGAAATGACTATAGTATGCGGCTTCAGGATTAATAAACCATTATTGATCATAGAGATCTTTCTTCTTCTTCTCTCCATCTGGGCCTTTATATAAAAGTTACTCTTTCCTGGGTAGCGTGGAGTCCCCTTCCCCTCCAAAAAAGGGAGATGGGCAGGGGAGAAAGAGTTTTCAAATACTTCTCTGTATTGGTTATAAATGGAGCTGAATGTTCTTCGACATCTACTGCTTGTAGGCGATCAAAAAAATACATTTAGTGGATTAACAGGACGTCTTCCTTAATACCCATATTTTATACAGCGATTTTGCCTAAGACTGAAGCTCTCATTCCTTCCCTGAAATTGTAGTTCTTTACGTGTGAAGGGAATGGATTACAAGGTTCTAGCCATTTCCCCTTTATCAATTAAGAAACTTAGAAGTTACTAAAAACCTGGGCTTCCAGAACTTCCTGAACTTCCCCCTAGTACCTGACAGAAAGTAGCCCCTAAGGAGACTAATCCACAAGCAGGGAGAGTTTAAACCCTGGGGGAAACCTGGCTTAATGAAGTCAGTCAGGTATTCCAAATGCTTTGGAAAATATTTGATTATTTCTTTCACTTACATAGCAGCCAATTATTTTATAATTGTTAATTAATTCATCCTCCCACAGCTTCATTTCACAGCCATGACTTGACCAGGGTTATAAGATGCCAGGGAAACATCGGTCTAGAAGATTTGGCCGAAGTGCTCAGCATTACCCCTGTAATGCTGGAACGGGAGGCAGCTGTGAACCCCAGCTCTGGTCGGGCTTTCCATCTGGACTCTCCCCGAATTAACATCAGTCATACCTGGTATTTACATAACACTTGTACAGTTCACCAAATGCTTTCACAAGTTTTATCTTATTTCATTTTAATAATGGTCCCCTGAAAAATGATACTACAGACATGATTCATTTCCATATCCAGAGGAGGAAAATGAGACTTTAGAGAGTGCTTGTTTAAGAACCCAGGAAGCAGTGACTTATGTAACAGGAGACCTAAACAGTGTTCATCCTCCAAAAGAAAATCCATATGAATCTACTTTTCGCCACCTCTATGGTTCACATTATGTCCTCAGTCATTGTCATCTTTCATTTAGACTCTGGCTGCTTTGACTTGATGTCTCTCCCTGCATTCATTCTTCCTCTTCTAGCATGCACAGCCAGCGTGATTTTTTTGTATCATCTATCGGATCGTGTCACTCCCCTGCTTGGTACCCTTCTTCGGCTTCCTTCTCATTGCATGTAGAATTAATCTAAACTTTCTATGCCCTACAAAGTACTCCTGAGTCCCTCTCTAGCGTCAGGTAGTGCCAGCCGCACAGGCCCTGTCCGTGTGAGCACACCAAATCCCTTCTGCCCAAGAGCCCTTGCACGTGCTCTTCTGCGATCCTGAAACATCGGCCTCCAGGTCCAGGTCACTTACTGGGCCTTCCTTGACTAAAAGAGCCTTTTCAGTCACTCCCTATTACCATATCACCTGGTTTTATTTCTTGACAGCATAACTATCTGAAATAATCTTACTTATTTTCTCTTTTCTCACTTCACATACTAGCTCTATGAGAACTGCTAGCTTGAATATCCTGATCCCTAATATCTTTATTTTCAAATCTTGACTAGTATATAATTGACATCCAAGAAAATGTTTTGAATGAATTAATGAATGATATATGATAAGCATTTTTTATATCTATATTATAGATCTACATAACTCTCTACTTATATGGATACAAATAATGTATCTTATTAATTCCTTACACATGGATAACCAGGGTTTTTGGAATGTTTGCTATTATGAACCACATGGAAACAACTTAGTTCTTATATCCTTCTGTATTTATGCAAATATTTCTGTAGGGTTATTGGAGATATAAGTTTTAAATTTTGACAGCTACTACTAAATAAGTAATATAGCTATTCCTTTAACCTTCCTTTGGTATGTCAGGGCCAATAATGTGGTTTGTTTGTAATTTTTTCTAGATTTGTAGATTTTCTCTACTACCTTTCTTTTGTAAAATCTGTTAATATCTACAATGATTGAAGCAGGGTTCTCTACCTATAAAAATAAGGATATATCAACTCTTTTATTATCATATAACCAAAATTTCACAGTGACAATTGATAATTTTCAACATCATTCCATGTTATGCTCAGGTATAGCACATACTTATTAAACACTGTGTAAAATTTAACCTGTGAACATTTCTTTAATGAAAAATCTATAAGAGAATTGACAATAGTCTACTGTGCCTCTAAATCTTGAGCTTCATTATGCTGCTCAGTCGTCACCTAGTATTTAAATCACTTGGAAAGACCTGTAGTAGGTAAATCTGATTGTTCTTGCTTTTATAATTACCTTGCAAACTGACTGAAAAAGAAAAGAAACTGTACTACTTGAAGAATTAACAAAATTGACTCCATTATCTTGCTCAATTAACTCTTCTTGTCTCTGCAGCTGAGGAGATTGCCTCAAGGGCTTTGTCAATCAGGTTTAAATCTCTCAGGTAAATCCAAATTCTCATTTAAAGTATTCAAAAGAAAATTAAGCCTCAATATGGCCTCATGCTTGTCCTGCTGGGAGAGCTGGCACTCTCAGATTTGAATTTCTCAGTCTCTTTTCATGAAAAGTGTTTTAAATCTCAGAGTCATATAATCTTTTGTGATTGAATTTATCTCACGTTTGAAGAAAGTTCTCTGTAACTTTGCTGAGGTTGCATGCCAGGGCCGAGATCACACTTGCAACACCATAAGTCTTCTTCAGTGCAGTCCATCTTTTGATTATGCATTCGGTGCACAAATGGATGAACACCACCATATCGAATTGGCATTTGTGATATAAACATTGTAGCTCACAATGGCAATGTGTAGTTAACCAAAGTTCCAAGCAAACTGACTGCTCCTCCATAGAGCAGATAGAAAAAAATAAAAACCAAGGTGTCAATGCTTAATAATTGACTCCTCTCTGAGATAGATTTTTTATATTGAATTTTTTTAATTTCCTCAAAAACTGCTTTTACTCGTAAGTGACTTAGTTATAAAATACAAATTCACATTACTAGTAAGCAAATAATCTAGTTATTCTTTTAATCTTCCTTTGGTTTACAAGGGCCAAAAATGTGGTCGATTCGTTTATTTGTTGTTGTTTTTCTAAAATTATACATTCTATCATAGAAGTAGCTACCAAATTTAAATGATTCTAAATTGTTTTGGCTTGACATGGTCATATACCTTGACTCTTATTTTCTACTGTTGAGGGAAATGAATATGGAAGTAAATTTTAAGTCACCCCAAACTGTCCCATAGGCAAGAAGGTTCATACTGAGGAAATTCTAATAGTTCTGAACTATTGGCATTTAAGACTTTCTTATAGCATGTTGGTAATTTGCCACAACAAAGAAAGATGTGAGCTGAATTTCCTATTGTGACCCAAGACTAGCTGGTCATTTTGGAACAATACAAAAAGTCAAAAGACAAGGTCCTTGGAATATAAAAATACTATCCTCCAGTTATGAAGAAAACCCAGAAATTGACTTTTTCTCTGTCATTAAAGTTCTGACTGAGATTAGAAAATGATCCCTATTCATGATCTAGAGAAGTCCTAGTTAATTTTTTGAATAGTATCTCTATTAAACATAAAACATGAAATTTTTATCTTTCATTTTGAAACCTTCTAAGAATTGTCATTTCATTCATCATGAAGGTGGCCCAGATGCCTCTAAGATTCCTTCTTGCTGTAATCTCCTATGATATGAGTTTGTGTTCATCCTCTAAGCATTTGCCAAACATATAGGATGTGTGGAGGTATTTAAAAAGAGAAGGTCTTTGAGAAGTTTTCCCCACCTCTTTTCAGGACAATTTTACTCAGATACACACAATGTGAATATGTGACTCTTCTATTTTCCTAGGCTTATCAGCTTTCCAAATTTCAGCTAAAAGTTGTCCAACACCTGTTCGTTTTTCTTTTCCCTAAATTCCTGATATCACTGAGCTCTAAGTCCCTACTAACTGCCAGCATTGTATCAGAGAATCTTGATTCTTTCACTGTTCTCAAGACATTTTGACTTTTTAGGTAGGAAAATTACTGGGAACTTACTATTTGATCCACACAACAGGATGGTGATCCTGGAGACACTAATCCAATGATTGATTGATTGATTGATTATTTGTTTGTTTGTTTATTTGACATCTTCAGGAGTTTTGTTTTGTTTTGTTTTGTTTTGTTTTGTTTTTTGAGACTGTAGTTCTTGCAGGGCTGATAATCTAATGAGAGAGATAGGCAGCTCTAACAAAGTAGGAATAACTGGGGCCAGAGGAGGAATTCATTTCAGAAGAGTGTCATGAGCAAGGGAAGCTTTTAGTGGAACTAGACCTGAGCTGAGGTGGGAACAAGGAGCATGCATTGATTGACTACATGAAGGGTGAAGGGGGAGAGTGAAGGTGCATTCCAGATAAAGAAAACAACAGTTATTCAACAAATATTTGTTAGACCCTAGAAACCCAGTGGTGCCAGTATTACACATTAGTTATATTTATGTCCAGGGCTACAAAGGCAAAGAACAGATTATAGCATAGAGACAATTATTTCTGAACTTCAATCTGTGGCCAGGTAACGTTCTAAGCACTATACTCATAACTACTTGATTCCCAGAACAGTGATGAGAAAACAGAGACATCAAGTTGCTTGTCTTGATCACATATCTGTTAAAAGACAGAGACAAATTCAAACTCAGGCCAGCTGATTCTTAACTATGAAAAGTCTCTCTTCTCATACCAGAAAGAAACCAGTAGTGTGTGTGGGAGGTGACAGGGAGGGGGTGGATAGATCAGGAGAAGTTTTTTATAAAATGGTTACTGAATAATTAATAAGACTTAGCCAGATAAGGAGATTGAACAGGTGTGTGTCAAGGAAAGCTAGCTTTGGGGAATAAATCCCTTCTCTGACTGCTCTACCCCACCACCAGCCTATTATAAAAATGCTGCCTCTGAATTCTTACAGCAATAGGGCTCCAGAGTTATTTGGATTTTATTCTAAGATCAAAGGGAACTCAGTAAAAAGTTTAAGAAGAACAAAATTAAATTTATACTTTAAGAAATCACAGTAGCTGTTGAATAGAGAATGCATTGGATGGGGACAAAAGTGGGTACAAGGAAGGTAGTTGGAAAGCTATTTTAGGAATCCCAGTAAGATGTCATGGTGGCTTTCATCAGGAAATAGACAGATTTGAAAAAATATATAGGATGTAAAAAAAATTAGGGGGTAACACTAAAAAAGAACTAAACACAGGAGAAAAAGCAGGTTTGCAAGGGAAAGCATGATCACATGGTTCCATATGACTCCAATGAGGGGTGTATAGTGATATAGGTAGGTTTATAGGAGATAGAACTAGAGAGAAGGCAGGCCCCCATCCATGAAAGGCCTTCTCTGTTCAACTAGGGAGTATAAAGTTCCCCCTGCACCAAAGGTTTCCTTTTTCTGTGTAACTTTTTTTTTATATAATTTTTTTAATTTGAGGATAAATTTAGATTTACAGAAAAGTTACAAAGATAACACAGAGTTCCTGTATACCTATCAGCCAGTTTCCCCTAATGTAACATCTGACACGATCATGGTACCTTTGTCAAAGCTGAGAACTCAACACTGGTACATTACTACCTACTAAACTCCAGATTTTATTCAGGTTTCATCCGTTTTCCACTAACATCCTTTCTTGGTTCTAGGACCCAACGCAGGTTAATACATTGTATTTTAGTAATCATATCTCCTTAGACAACTCTGGAGACAATTTTTCAGTCTTTTTTCTGTTTTCCATGACCTTATTAGTTTTGAGACATACTGGTCAGATGTTTTATAGACTATCTCTCAACTTGGGTTCACGTGATGTTTTCCTCAATTATATTGGAACATTAAGGATTTTAGGAATGGAAATGATACTGATTAAGTTTTCATTTAGAAAGATCATTCTGTGTATTGAGGGAGAACTAGAAGGTTGCCTACTAATTTAGTGATGATAATTTCTGCAACATGAGACTAGAGGTGATTTCTAACTTTCATCTTTGTAATTCTTTTATCTTGTTTCGATATTTTATGTGGAATGCAGGTGCTTTTATTTTTAAAAAGCAAAAGAGTGATTTTTCTTCCAAAAGAAAAACTGGCACCAAGTAAATAGTATATCAATAGTGATTAATTCTAAGCGATTAAAATATGGATGATTATTATTCTCTTCTCTTGGGTTTTTCTCTATCTTTAAAAATTCCAAAAAGAAAAAAAAAAGAAAAATTTAGAAAGTAGAAAGAAAAAAAAAATGATCCTAAAAATGAGAAGTAAGAGGAGAAGATGGGAAGCAGGGAGACCAGACAGGAGACTATTGCAGTGAATAGTTGAGTTGAGAGAAATGCTGGCAACCTGAACTTCGTGATGAAGAGATAGAAAGGATACTCAGTAAACGGAGGCCACAGGCCATGGTGACTGGTTGGATATAGAGCTCAGGAAGAGGAAAAAGTCTCTGGTTCTGGCTTAGCACCTTGTGGGTGGTAATGCCATTCGTATAGCTAGGGAACCTAGAGGTGCAGAGGTTTGAGGAACAAGGAATAAGTTTAGTTGCAGAGGCAGGTGGCTATTTCATCTGACACTAGTGCCTTCTCGTCAGTTCTTTCTAACCTTGTTTTCAGGTGCTATTCTTCCTGTGTCTTCCCATAATTCTCTGACTACTCATTCAGCATTTTTTCTAAAATGCTTATTTATGCTTCCTATAGAACCTAGGTATTCCTAAAATAGTAATTATTTAGACCGTACCCTTTTGTTTCTAGATTCGTGACTATGGTACATTTGGTTAAAACTCAGAACCAACATCGGTTCATTATTATTAACTAAACTCCAGATTTTATTCAGATTTCACCAATTTTTTTACTAATATTATTTTTTTGTGTTCCAGAATCCCATAGGTTTCTCTAATCTCATGGGAAAAGTAGAGTGTAAAGATTTCAGTCTACCCTTGTCCCTTCCCAGAGATATGAACTTAACGTTTAAAAAATACTCTGAAGATGTCTCTTCATTCATGAAATGAGAATGTTAATATCGGCTCTGCCTTATTCGGAATGTTTTTGAGAGACTCATGAGTATAGAGCATGGGGACCATCGCAGTCAGTTTGGGCTGCTGTGACAAATACCACAGACTGGGTGGCTTATAAAGAACAGAAATTTAATTCTCACAGTTTTGGAGGCTGGAAGTCCAAGATCAGAGTGCCAACATGGTTGGGGGAGGGCCCTCTTCTAGGTCGCAGACTTCTTGTTATATCTTCACATGGGGAAAGGAGGCAAAGGAGCTCTCTCTGGCCTCTTTTCTAAGGACATTAATCCCATTCGTGAGGGCTCCACCCTCATGACATAGTCTCCTCCCAAAGGTTTCACCTCCTCATACCATCACTTAAGGTGCTAGATTTCAATATAGTCATGTGTCGAATAATGATGTTTTGGTCAAAATGGACTGTCTATATGATGGTCAAATAAAATTATAATGGAACTAAATTTCCTGTAAGAAATGGAAGGATTGTGGCTCAGGAGGAAATTTTTTTTCTCTGATAGGAGCAATATCTATGGGGCCTGGCAATAGGTTCCCTCTCACTCACGACACCCCAATTTTGAGTACACAGATTACATCCTGATCAATCAGCCACTGACCTGTTTAGGCACAAAGGAGCCTGTCCCCTCAGCGCTACATACTCAGAGGGCACAACAGCCCTCCCAGACCTAGCCTGATGGTCTTCAGAGTAAATTACCATAAATTCTATGTTGAGGACCTAAGGTCCTGTATAAGGACACAGGTCTACCGGAGTAACCTTAACAAGCATTAAGTGCCACTGCCGCCTTAGTAAAAGCCTTCTGTGGTAGTATAAAGCCAGCCTCTCCCTGTACTTTAAAAATATTTTCAGGTTGTATTGATACAAAATATAGATAAATTTTATTTTTTCCATCAATTTGTTTCCAGAGAGAACCCTTTGTGCCAGATAGGGTCAATGGCACCAAAAACAAATTTCCAAAGTCAAAATATTGAGTCCTCAGTTCTACACGCTCTCATGTTAAACACCTTCTTTTTATATGAACGCCACAAATTTCCTTATGTGACCACTGCTCCAATATGCAATAAGCAAGACCACATGGCCATGACAATCCCCTATGTTCCTGTATCTCTCCATCTTGATATCTTATTTCTACTGGCCCTTAGGCCACCTTTTTTACTCCCTCTTGGCAGTACCTATTATGGTGACTTATGCCTTAGTCAGTTTCTCAATATTTCTTATCAATTCGGCCCACATCCCTGTTCATGGGGCCGCATCGATAGCGTAAATGTTCTATTTCTGACCCTGTCAGAAGGAAGCAGGGCAGGGCTTGTGGAGTAGTCTTTATAAAGTTTACAGCAGTGTGCGGTAATGTCCTTGGCCTTCGCATTCACTGCCACTCACTCACTGACTCAGAGCAACTTCCAGTCCTGCAAGCTCCATTCGCGGTAAGTGCTCCATTCATGGTAAGTGCCCTATACCTGTGTACCATATTTTATCTTTTATACCTTATTTTTACCGTACTTTTTCTATGTTTAGATATGTTTAGATAAACAAATATCTACCATTGTGTTACAATTGCCTACTGTATTCAGTATGGTAACATGCCATACTGATTTATAGCCAAGGAGTTATAACATATCACCTCGGTGTATAGTGGGCTATACCATATAAGTTTGTGTAAGTGTACTCTGTGGTATTTGCACAATGACAAAATTGAATTTCTCAGAATGCATCCCTGTTGTTAAGTGATGCATGACTGTATATAAATTTGGGGGGAGAGGTACACATTCAGAACATACCAGGTACCCTGAAACACTTAAAAATGTTTAAAACTACACAAACATAGGGCATACTATTTTGAGAGTTAATGCTATCATTTACTGCTAATAGAAAAAGAATTAAGATGTGGGTGACCGACAAGATCAGATATTCAAACATTATGTATAGTTGACTTAGAAATGTGTTTTTGAAGCATGTTGATATTTAAATATGGGTGTTTCCAATATTCTGGCAATTTTGTTCAAACAAAATACCAATGCCAAACTGAAGATCCAACCCAGAAGGTGCTAAGATGTTGTCTCCTCTTTCTGACCCCATCAGCTCCCCTCTGTAAACCAGTTTATCCTGGGAAATGAACAACCCAGTCTTCACTGTCCTTCACCACCAAGCACACCTACTTTTCCTGCAATGCTCCCTCATACAGCTTCAATATGTGCATTTCAAAAAAAATGTTTAATAAGATGCAAAGTAATAGAGAAACAGTGTGAAAGCCTCACAAAATCTCTATCTACTTAAATACACCTCTGAAAAACAAATTAAGCAAAGTATTACACAAGCTGTTAACAGATGCGACAGCAAGATGTGCTTGCAGCAAGAAAGTGGCATATCCACCAGAAGAAAACCATTTAATATCTGCAGTTAACTACCACGTTAGCTGCCCCCTGTCAGCCTCTGACTGGCAGGATAGGTCCTCTTAGATGCCTCTGTAACAAACAAAACAACAATATCTAACATTTAGAGCTGAATTTATAGCTTGTCTCTAGCAAGGGTATGAAATTCACGGCATTCATTTTATGTTGTAATTCCACTTAAGGCTTTTTGTGTTCTTTTTCTTATTTCCCCTTTGCCTCATTTTTCTTAAACTTAATTTTTACTTATTTTTGATTTTGCTTTATATGTCTTCATAAAATATCCTTGTAAACTACTTTTTTATGATATGCATCTTTGCAAACTATCTCCTATATCCATAAATACATACATACATACACACATACATACATACATACATACATACATACATACTTTTCAGTTAGCTTTTCAAGATCCAGCAATTTACTTTCCCCAAAGCCTGAACTCTATGTAAACTCTTTAGCATCCCTCTCTCCTGCCCCACCCCATCTAATGCATTGTGTGTGTGTGTGTGTGTGTGTGTGTGTGTGGTGATGTTGTAATTCCTTGCCTGAACACTAGGTATCTTTCACCTTCACAAATGTTATCTTGTTTAATCATCTCCCAGCTTAGAAAAGTTATATTATTTGTCTAGGTACATTCAGGTAGCAATTCAGAGCCTGAATTTGAGTCTTAGTCTATTTGATTCACAATCTTATGGCCTTTTCACAACTCCATCCAACTTTCTGATCTCTTCAGGTTTGTTATCTAACAGGATTGAAATGCCATTGAGTTTTTATCATCATACATTCCCATTGCCACACCAGCTGGCATTAGCCTGAGCATACTTCAGCATGGCTCCTTGTCTCCATAAATCCTCTGCCTCCAGCTTTCGACTTTGTCCCATTATAGGCAGAACAAAACACTTTGCCGAAATAAATTTTATCCTTGACATTTTGTGGAATATTCCATTCCTATTCTCAGGCTATTTTCTAACTTAGCACTATCAGTTTAACCTTAAAAAATAATTATCAAATTTTTTACTCTAAACCTTAACTCTTATAATTCTTTCCTAAATTTTCAGATCTCTGTGAGATATCTCTATTTATTAATTCCATTCTTATTCCAAACTCTACGTCTTAATCCCCAAAATTAACCTCACTTCAACTATTCTATTTCTACCAGTAAGGTAATATCTCCACTTGCCCAGAATAAACATCTTAGATCCTTCTTTTATGTAGACAAAATGGAATTATAGAGTTTAACGGTGACTCCCTGCTTCAAAAAGTATTTTGAACTAGCCATTTCAGTTACCTTCCTCCACATTAGTAAGAACTTGACTTGCAGAATATTATTACAAAAAGGAATGAAGCACTGATACGTGCAACAAGGTGGATGCACCTTGAAAACATAATGCTAAATGAAAGAAGCCAGAAACAACTTGTCACAGATGCCATGGTTCCATTTTATAAAATATCTAGAGTCTATAAGACCATAGATAGAATGCAGACGGATGGTTGTCAGAAGCAGGAAAAAGGGGAGAAACTGCTTTGAATAGGTAAGGAGTTTTATTTTGAAATGATGGAAATGTTTTGGAACCAGAAAGAGGTGATAGTTGTACAACATTGTGAATGTACGAAATGCCACTAATTGTTCACTTTAAAATGGTTAATTTTGTGTTATGTGAATTTCATCTCAATAAATTATTATTATTATTATTTTAAAAACCCTAGATTTTGAACAAATCCATCAGCCTTCAATATCTCCCTATTCTACTACATTCTATCTTACTGGCAGATTTATCTTTCTGGAATATCACTTTCATTAGGAACCCACTATGGTCTCCCTTTTTTTCATCAAGGTTAAACCCATTTGCCTTCAATGATCAGGGTCCCCAAACTTATTTTCCATAAATACCATTACACATCAATGCTCACTCATCTCCTCAAGAAATTTCAAATGTCACCATTCAGGCTCACCTCTCAGGCCAAGAGTCTCAATGTCCACCTAAAATTCTCCAATGAAAAAATAAAATAAAATAAAATGAAAATTCTCCAATGACCATCTTTAAGCTTCCTTCATCTTGTTCTAGCTTCTCTTTGCATAACGAATATTTCCTTTCTTTGAAGTCTTTATGTATTTCAGACAGTTCTAAAAAATGTAGTGCTTTCATTTGATATATCGCCCAATCAGACCATAAATTCCTTTAAGGCAAAATATCTTGTCAGAGACTTCACTGATTCTCACGCTGCTTACTTCACTTTTGGGAATATAGGAAGAACGTAATAAATGTTTCATTGATTACTCATTAACTACTACTCGAGCAAGTTAATCATCTGTTTCTTCCACTCCTTCTGCTAAGCTATAGTGTACTCTTGGAACAATCTCCAACCTGCTCTGTGAAGTCTTCCCTTTTCATTTCTTGATTAAGCAAGAAATAGTTTCTCTAATTTAAGAGAATTGACTATACGCTATCTAACAAAGAAGCACCATTAACACACACAGTTCCGGGATCTCTGAGACAGGACAAAAATGTCAATTTACATTTAGTCATCTTTTCTTCATAGGAATTTTCTGAAGCCACATTTCTTATGTTTGCTGTGATCCATAGAAAGAACAGGTAGTCATAAGTGAAAGACTGATAGATATCTATGAAATGATGCTTGGGAAAAAATACTTCAATATATACCTCTCAACTGAAAACTAAACAAAACCAAAAATAAATCATTAATTAAAACATGACATCTTTTGTCCAACCAACTAGTCTTATAGAGCCCTGTTCACCCTCCCTTGTCCCACATATTTGTCATGCGCCATTAAGGGAAAAGCATTACTATGCTAAAGCTTTTGTAGGGGGTTATGATTGGGTAAAAGGGAGACATATGGAAATCAGTTAAAATTGGAATAAGGAGAGAAATTTTGCCTCTAGACGTGAGATATCTAATGATTAATTTTTTTAATAAGCCCTTAATAAGTGTATGTATTTTTTCCACCATTGAGGAGTTTTTTTTTTTTAATTTATTTTTTATGTTATATTTTCATGAGCAATTCTAGTTTGGCTTCAGAACAACATTTTTCCACTTACATAGGAAATCCTGCCAAACCTTCAAGGTTTTGCAATATTCTTTTGTAGTACTCCTTTTATCAGGGAATCAAGTAAATATTAATTTTTTCTAAAGCAAGAAGTATGCTTCCCTGCTGAGCACCCAAGTTGCAGTGTGATATAATATGAACTATTAACACATTCTGTATGTTCTCCAAAGACTTCAGTCAAGATATCATGGTAGCTGCAAGCTTCAATGAGAGGTGTACGTGTGGAAATTAGGGGCTGAATGTGGCTCAGAGCCCTTCAGCCTTTTCATGAACAAATACAAAATTTAAGACTCTTGCTACCTTTTTTCCTAGCCAGTTCATATGATCAATCACTTTAGTTTCCACAACCCCACTACTCCTAAGGTGCGACGGTTCTTAGATATCCTACAGTGGGACCTTTTATTCAACACAGAATACCTTTACCATGGAAAACCATACAGGTTTGAAAGCAGAAGTGACCCGGTCTCAACTCAGGACATTACCCCAGGAACTACAAAGTACCTTTCTTTCTTGAGGTTTAAATGCATTTAAAAGCTATCGCAGCAGCAGTTTGAAGTAGAGGAAAGGGTAGAGCATAAAGAGCACTGTGGGAGAAACAGAAGAGAAAACCCAGAGAAGGAAGAATGCCAAAGGATTTCGTCTCCAGGACACACTGGAGGCTTGAGATAGCACATTCAAGTTTTATTTCTTTTCAAAACTCCTGGATGGAACTGCATTTGTGGAAGTCCTGGCTCAATGTGCCCTCTTGGAAAGTCAAAGTAACTTAAAATTTTAGGATTGTTTAAATTGGAAATACTAGCAACCTCAAACCAATATCAACTAGAAACTAGAAAAAAGAGGAAATGAGATACACTGGAGAAAACCACAAATGACACCATGTGCAACACAACTAGCGCTCACCAAGGAAAAGATTATTCTCCCACAGTTTTGACTAACAAAGCCACATTCTAAAAATTTCCCAGTCCTTTAATTAAAAGAAGCCCATTTGAATGATAGAAGTATGCTTATGCATCGTGAGTCATCCCATAGCATATAATTTTAAGCCTGTAACTCATTATCGATTTAAATCATATAGGATCTGGAATGCAATGATAGATACTAAGGCTGGAAAAGACATAAGGCCTCACACTAGTAACTAGTAACTGTGTGTGTGTGTGTGTGTGTGTGTGCGCGCACACGTGCGTGCCCACATGTGTCCCACCCAGGAATATGTAGTATTGACAATTGAGGCCGTATGGAGCATTCGTTTTCTGAGGTTCCTTGTTTGATCAGGACACAGTGGTTATTTGATTAAGCCATTATAGGTATTTCTATTTGCCAAAGAGGAAATCAAGATGAATAATGAAAGCTTTCTCAATACCACACATAGAAATACATAGTTTCCTTGCAGAAAGTGAGCTCAGCCTTGAAAAGGAAGCAATCAGCATTCGTCAGACTAATTTCCCCATTCACTGCAGAATTCCTAGTAAGCACATCCCCACCAAATCGAGTACTAAGCAATTATCTGTATTCCAGCCAGTAAGTAACCTGGCTCTACCTGCTCATAAAGAAACCTTTCTCAAAAATGGAAGAATAGGGAGTTACTGAGTAGAGCATCAATGCTCCTGACTGGTAGTTCTAGCCATGACACTCCTTGTAAAAGAATCACTGGGCAAATCTGAGAGCAATGCAATTCCTTCCCTACATGGCAACCAGTATGAATTACCACTTGACTGTCAATCACTTCTCAAGACTTACGTATTATCCCAGGAAAGGATAAGGTAGTGAGCATCACCAGAGGTAGACTAGCATTCTTCTTTATTTAAAAATGGAGTCCAACCTGATACTACTTTAGATGATTTGTTTGAACACAGGAAACTTGTTTTATTTAACATATCTCAGTAGTCAATGAGCTCTGAAGAGATTATACTCTGAACACTCTGTACACTCTGAACATATTATAAATCTACTTGGTAGATGAGGAAAAAAAGAAAAAACAACTTGTCTTTGTTCGTAATGTGAATTAATAGTAAACTCCACGCAAATAAAAATATCAGTAAAGTTTTTATTCCACTCTTTTAGATGTAAGGGAAAGTCTAAATCACAGTCCTATTTTCTTAAATATTAAGATTGAATATGTTGCTGTAATAGTAATTTCCTTATAAGGTCAATTTTCCACCATTCAGATTTTTATTAAGTACTCCATTATCTATCACATGAAGGCAAGCAGATAGACAATATGTAGTGAATTGACTTACCTCTACTTTGGGGAGCAGTTGGATAATCATTTAACAAATATTTACTGATTTGAATTCAAGGTGGTGGATTTACAAGATCCCAGTAAAATTTTGCTGAACAGATGTACAGATTTAAGCACAAAACAACAAAGAGAATTGGGGGTTAGGGGAGAAAGCATTAATGATTAGAATATTTTAACAAATTTCTGAGAGATGGCAGATGTGGAAATGATAAGCAATAAAACAATTTAGTTTTCTCAGAGTTGTTTAAGAATATATTAAAATCATAAAGTAAGAACAGGAAAGTGAAAACTAAGAAAATATGACAAAGATCTAAGAAATTAAAATAAAATCATTAATCATATGATCCAGCAATTCCATTCATAAGATAAATCCAAAAGAAATAAAAACATACATTCACATCAAAATTTGTACTTGAAAATTCATTGCAGTATTATTTTTTAAAAAATAGTGGTATAACATTGGAGGTCCTAGCAAGTGCGATCAGGCAAGAGAAAGATATAAAAGGCATCCAAATAGGAAACAAAGAAGTCAAACTGTCACTATTTGTGGATGACATAATTTTCTATATAGAAAATCCTAAAGACACCACAAGAACACTACTAGAAACAATAAGCAAATACAGTAAAGTCTCTGGATACAAAATAACTGTTCAAAAATCCATAGTGTTCCTATACTCTAATAATGAAGCATCAGAAAAAGAAGTGGAAAAAATAATTCCTTTTGCAATTGCAACAAAAAGAATAAAATACCTAGGAATAAATTTAACGAAACTTGTGAATGACCAATATAATGAGAACTACAAGACCCTATTAAAAGAAATCTAAGAAGATACAAAGAAATGGAAAGATATTTTATGTTCTTGGATTGGAAGAATCAACATAGTTAAAATAACCATATTACCTAACGCATTATACAGATTTAACTCAATTCCCATCAAAATCTCATCAGCATTTTTTAAAGAAATAGAATAAAAAATCATCAGATTTGTATGGAAGCACAAAAGATCCCGAATTGCCAAAGCCATCCTGAGAAAAAAAGAACAAGGTTGTAGGCATCACTTTGCCTGACTTCACATTGTACTACAAAGTGACAGTAATCAAAACGGCATGGTATTGTCAGCAAAACAAAAATATGGACCTATGGAACAGAATCAAGAGTCCATAAATAAACCCATATTTATATAGGCAAATAATTTTTGACAAAAAAGCCAAAAACACATTCAGTGGAGAAAAGAAAGCCTCTTCAATAAATGATGCTGGGAAAATTGGAAGGTCACCTGCAAAAGAAAGAAACAAGACTGTTGTCTATCACCACACACCAAAATTAACACAAAATGGATTAAAGACCTGAATATAAGACCAGAATCAATAAAATGTATAGAAGAAAACATAGGAATGGAACTCAAAGACCTTGGACTTAAAGAGGATTTTGTGAATTTGACCTCAAAGGCAAGGGAAGTAAAAGCAAAAATTAATGAATGGGACTACATCAAACTAAAAAGCTTTTGCTCAGCAAAAGAAATCGTCAACAAGGTAAAGACAAAACCATCAGAATGGGAAAATATATTTGCAAGCAATGCCTCCGATAAGGGCCTAATATCCAAAATATACAAAGAACTCATACGACTCAATAACAACAAAAAAACAAATGATCCAGTCAAGAAATGGGCAGAGGACCTGAACAGACGCTTCTCCCTAGAGGACATACAAATGGCCAACAAATATAGGAAAAGATGCTCAACATCACTAGCTATTAGGGAAATGCAAAAACCACAATGAGATATCATCTCACACCTGTTAGAATAGCTATAATCAACAGAACAAGTAATAACAAACGTTGGAGAGGATCAGGAGAAAAAGAAACCCTCATACACTGCTGGTGGGGCTGCAAATTGGTACAGCCACTATGGAAAACAATATGGAGGTTCCTCAGAAAATTAAGAATTGATCTACCATATGATCCAGCAATCCCTCTACTGGGTATTTACTTCAAAGACTTGAAAACCCATATCCAAAAAGACATTTGCACACTGATGTTCATAGCAGCACTATTCACAGTGGCCAGGACATGGAAGTAACCCAAGTGTCCTACGATAGATGATTGGCTAAAGAAGCTGTGGTACCTATACAAATGGAATATT
The DNA here is from genome assembly GCF_902729225.1 of Pteropus medius. Taxonomy (NCBI): domain Eukaryota; kingdom Metazoa; phylum Chordata; class Mammalia; order Chiroptera; family Pteropodidae; genus Pteropus; species Pteropus medius. The sequence continues at coordinate 13,411,553 of NW_024349800.1, read as the reverse complement.
ATTCAGCCATAGAAGATGAAATACTGTCATTTGTGACAACTTGGATGGACCTCAAGATAATAAAGCTAAGTGAAATAAGCTAGACAGAAAAGGTTGAAAATCACATATCACTTATATGTGGGATATAAACCTAAGAGGAACAAATGAGCAGGACAAATAGAGACTCATGGACATGTACAATGGACTAGTGGTTACCAGAGGGTGGGAGTAGGGGAGGAGCGGGGAGGTAGATGGGGTAAAGAGGATCAAATATAGGGATTTGGGGGGAGGGTGAAGTGGGTAAAGGAGATCAAATATATGGTAGGCTGAAGGAAACTGGATTCTGGGTGGTAATCACACAATAAAATATATAGATGTCAAATTATAATGTACACCTGAAATTATATAATTGTATTAACCAGTTACCCCAATAAACTTAAAAAAATAATTTAAAATAAAATAAAATAAAAATAAAGAGAAAGTTCAGAAGTTTAAAAAAAAATAGTAAGAACAACCGCAATGTTCATCATGTGATAAATGGATTAAAAAAATGTAATATGGCTATACAATAGAATATTATTTGACCAGAAATAGAAATGAAGTACTGATACATGCTACATAGATAAACCTTGAAAATATTATTTTAGGTGAAAGAAGCCAGACACAAAAGGCCATATATCATATGATTCCATTTACATAAAATATCCAGAATAGACAAATCCATAGAGACAAAACAGATTAGTGTGTGCCAGGAACTGGGGAGAGGAGGACTAGGGAGTGAATGCTAATGGGTACAGGGTTTCCTTTGGGGATGATGTAAATATTCTTAAAACCCATAATTTTGATAGCTGCAAAACTTCGTGAATATACTAAAAGCCATTGAATTGTACACTTTAAGTGAGTGAATTGTATGGTATGTGAATTACATCTCAATAAAGATATAGATGTATAGATATAAAATCATTAAGCAAATAATCAAGAGAATATCCCAGAGCTGAAGAATGGGAAAAAAAAAAAAGCCCTCATCTAAATATGTCATTGGGAAATTTCCAAACCCCAAGGATAACAGGAAGATTCTAAATTATTACAAATTCTCATCTATGAAGGAATGAGAATCATCCAGTTGTAGGATGGCTCATCAGCAGCACTGAACACCAGACGACAGCTTTCAATGCTCGGAGGGAAAATGATTTTCAATACAGAATCATGTATCCAACCAAACTACAAATCAAATAAAAATCAAGGAGAACTAAGAAAATTTCCCTCCCATATGTTCTTTATTAGGAAGATTCCTAAAGATGCATTCCCACAAAATGTGGATAAAAAAAAAAAAGAAGTTATGTGATTTAGAAAAAAGGAAATTCATCTAAGTAGAACAAAAGAGATAAGTCCCCAAATGCCAGCTGTGTAACAGCCATGTGAGGGAACAACCACCCAGATTGCAGCAAGAGGACAGAAGGTTCTTAAAATGCATTCGAGAATATTCCCTTTATTCCAGGGACTAGACACAAACTTTGAGGAAAAAAAAACAACTTAAGCATGAGATAAAGTTAGATAAAGATGTAAGTTTTAAAAATTTTCATCTCCCATAATAGCCATTTACTATAACAGGAAATCAATAGAAAATATCATAAATTAAAAAGAAATAGGGAACTAAATATATTATTTAGTGAAGTGAAGACAATATCAGAAGAATTTAAAATTTTTAAACTCAGACACGGTTAAAAATTAGATGTGGTTCCCTCTATCAAGGAAGATTAGTGATAGAGAAAGGTGGGGAAAGGGGCTATTATTTTGTTATTATAAATCTTTAATAGCACTCTATTTTTTAACCATAACTATGTATTATTTCAATAAAAGTTTTTAAAATTTAAAAATAAAACATATTTACTTACTGATCACTTACCACATGTCAAGCACTATGTTTAGATACAAAGAGAGATATGAAGTTGAAAAACTTGTATTTTCATTGAGTAAGATCAAATATACATGCTAACTATGGGACTTGGTAAATCAAAATAAATATTATTAGCGATGTTACCCCTCCCCCCAAAAAGGTGGAATGAGTGATTAATTCTGCCTAAAAATAAAGCAAAGTTGTATAAAATATTGGGAAGATTTTGATGGATGGAGAAAGGAAAAAGTATATTCTAGTTTGTCCTAAAATACATTCCACAAAAGGACAATCATTTTTAGACATTCCTAACCAAAAGCCAATTACACCTTCCAGGAAGGAGCTGCTATTTTTGAAATACTCATCTCAAGAGGAGAAGAAATATTCAGAATATTTCATGCTAAGCTCAGACTTACCTGTACCAGAAAATATTTTCTGAGCTTATGAGTCACTTAGTTACTTAAAGAAGAAAATCCTGAGAGAAACAAGATTATATTGTATCAGTGACCATGAAGATTAAATTCATTTACCTAGAACAGTTTCTGTTGACTTATGCTTTAAGTTGACTTCTCTAATTCTGTAATAAAAACAGCAGAGTTTCTTTCATGGAAAATGTTTACATTAAATCATAGTTTGAGTGTTTTTTCCTTATTATTTTTTTATTAGTGCATATTTTAGTAATTTCTAACTCCAAACTTTGATATTTATTGAAGGTTTAGATTTATAACCAAATTTATCACTACCTTTGCCAACAAACTTGATGTAAGTAGTTTATTTATCATTGATTTTTCCCAAAGAAATGAGGTTTTTTTCCACCCAAGGTCAACTTGGAGTCAAAATAAGTTATCTACACTAAAACTTAATGAGTTTTGGTATAAACTTACTTGAAAAAAAAATCACAAGAACTTTTTGATCAAAACAACTTTTTGTTGTCAAATATTTTAAAAATAATTATTCTACTTATTAGCACCTGTGTGCCTTTTATTACTTAAATATACATCGAATTGCTATAAGGATGAGGGGAAATTAGAATATTTTAATAGCTTAAGAAACATTTAATAGTTAATAATGATTTTTTAATATCATATAAAATTTCATTAAAATCTCCTCTGTCTCCTCTCTATTCTTCCACTCTACCTGCTTAATCTCAACTGCTTTTACAAATCGACCTCATTTACTCAGGCAGAAATAAGACTAGTGGGAAAGAAAAAAATGTGCCTTAATATTTCAAGTTTGACAAATGCTTGCTGAGTACCTATTTTGTGCAAAAAAACTATGCTAGGTGCTCTGGAGAATATAAAAATAGTATGATACCTGATCTCTGTTCTCAATCTTGTACAGAGAGATTAAATGAACATGAAATTGCAAAACAATGCAATGTAAGGAATCAGTGCCAATGGGAGTGGCACAGACAGCAACTTGTAGACCTTCTGAGAAGGAAAGACTCAGATAGAACTGGAGTGGAATGAACTGATGGTCTCCAAGGAAGATGTGGGCCTTGAGGGCTAAGTTTAAAATGTTGGGTGGGTAAAGGAGAAACAAGTTCAGGCCATGCAAGGACAATGACATGAGCGCAGTCGCAGAGACAGGAAGGAGTGTACTGTATTTGAAGTTTTAGACCAAACTGAGGCAAACTCAGAGAAGAGTGGGCTAAGTTTTAGAACGTTAGCAAACAATTTGTAAGCAATCAAAAATGTGAGAGCACGGAAATGTGAAGAGGAGGATGACACAGCAAACCAGCTTTTGAGTAGATTAATACTTCAGCCTAGTACAGAATGAATATTAAGAGAAGTATAAGATAGAATATTATTTAACTTTCCAGAAGTGAAGTGATAGGAATCTAAATAATGGTGGTAGAAGAAAAAATAAAAAATAAACAACAGATATGGAAAAAAAAAATCAAAGAATAAATCAACAGGATTTGTTTATTGACTAATTTGAGATAGCTCTGGGGTATATATGTAAATATAACTATAAACTTCCAATCTCAACATGTCTAAAACTGAGCTCAGAATCTTCCCCCACCCAAACCTGTTCTTCCTTCTGGTTCTTTATCTCAGTAAATGGTATGTTCATCAATCCAGTTGCCCAAACCAGAAACTTAGATGGAAGATGGTACCAATTCTTCACTCTTCCCTTCCCTTGCCCTCATCTTCAGTCAGTCACCAAGTACTAATATCCCTCTATTATTTCTCAAATTACCTACTTTTCTCCAACTTTCTGCTATTTTTTCCCCCTGATCCAGGCCACCATCAGCCCTTTATCACAAGACTCCTAAACAGTCTCCCAGTCATTCATCCCACTACTCCCCCATTACATTCTGAAACTGTAGCCTGAATTATCGTTCTAAAAGTAAATTTGATCAGATAGTGGCAGTATTGCAACTTAACCCATTTACATAAGCAGATAAAATGCAGCTTCTTTATTTCCTTTCATCTTCTTCATGGGTCCTCATTCTATAAAGTAGTAGAAGAGAGTGGGAAGCACTTAAATTCGCTAGTTGAGAGAATTTTCATTTCTTCTCTTTTTTAAGTCTCTTTTAGGTAGCTCAGACGTCCCTGGAATTTTGTTTCAATTCACAGGCTTCTCTCGTATTTTCGACAGCACTATCAGTTGTATAGCCACTGGGAATCTTCCTGCCACACATCAAAAAGACTGAGATTACCCCTGGTAATAGTTCCTAAATAATAGTTCCCTCTTCATTCATCAATTCACTAAATCCATTTATTCTTTTCTTTGTGTAAAACTTGGCCTACTTGAAAATATCCAACTCAAGTCTGCTCCTTATTCAAGTGAAAGTTATGTAGCTGGTGTCTATATGTGACCTAGTTAACCCAGACCATAAGCCCTTGTAAAGGCTCTAAAGTAGTACCTGGGGGCAGCAATGAGGTACCCTCCAAGAACTGCAGACAAGAACATTATCCTGAGAACTATTTTTGTTTTGAAGATTTTTCCTTTTTTCTGATAAAAGTAATAAATTTATTATAAAACTGAATCCTATGTTTAAAAATCAACATGTATGGAGGCATAGTAGTTATTACGTCTGTCTATCCATCACTCTTTCCCCCTTCTCCTTACATTAATGGACACTCCCAACTTTACAAAGGGGTTTTATGGAACTCAGTTTGGAGTCTTACCTCTTCCTACACACAGCAATTTGTCCAGGAGTGGTCACATGAACCAAAGAGGACTATTGTGAAAGTTCCCAGGATTTCTTTGCTGCGGATGCCAAAGAAGAATCTCTTGTTTCTCAAGTCACTAAATCAAAAATTGCCTATAGATAGGTCATTTTCTCCCCCACCCCCTTCTCTGTGGAGAGAGCTTCAAAAGGAAGTAGAGACAAAGCAGAAAAATAGAGAGCCCTGACATCATTCAGTCTCTAGTCCTAGTCGTTGCTTGGTCAGTGAGACTCTTGTCTTTTCAATTTGGTTACATTTGTTCAGTATATTTCCTTTTGTTTATGGCTGAAGTGGGCTTCTATTAGTGTAATTGAGAGTCTTTTACAATTCAGGGTGAAAGCGAGGCTGTACAAATTCAGAATGCTGGTAATGATCATGGACTTTGGAATCACACAGATCAGCGTTCAAATTCTGACTCTTTCACTCATTATCCTGTGACCTTGGATAAATTATTTAATTCTCACATTCCTTAAGTCTCAAAAAAGAAGTAACACTGACACTGATTTTGCATAATTTGTGGGGATTCTTTGATATAATATATATGCCAGATGATGGCACCAATAAATGTCCAGTAAAAATTTGTTCTTTTTTGAGACTGGAAATGTGAATTTATAAAATAAATAATTATAAAAATCTATTTATAAAATAAGACTCTTTAAAAAGAAATTTAAATGCTATATAGGCCGGATAATACCTCCTCGACTTAGCCTGCAGGTACTAGTTTGAATACAGTACTCTAAATATGGATAACCTTAGTCAATAACTTCACTGCCACATCCTCTTTCAGCATTACTATACTAGGGTAAGCATACGTTCCTTTGAGACTCTCTAGATAAAATTTTCATTATAGAATCCTGAGGGAAGGACCACATGATGCAGATGGATATTTAATAAGAGCTCTTACTGATTTTAAATATCAGTTTAGAAATAGAAGTAAACCTCCACTATCTTGCAAACTCCACCAAAATAACAGTAAAGAGATTTGTCAAGGCATAAACTCCAACGGACAAGAAAGATGGGAGATTTGATGACAGCTACTAAATTTTAGAAACTGAAAAACATAAAAATTAGTGGTAAACTTAGCAGATTTTGAAAAACAAACAGTGGAGAAAGCCAGGAGTTAATCACATTATACCACAGAATTTGGAAAGCATTGAATAATCTAAAACTGGGGATGAAAGTAGGGCTAAAAACCAAGAGGACTGGCTGGAAGGGTGCTTAAGAAGCAATTAAAATTCCCATATTCCTACCCTACTCCAGGAGGAAGCTGAAAGCTCTCCGGAGAGAGTAAAGAGAAGATCTGTGGATCAGAGGACACCAAGGTACGTCAAGGGCATTGGGACCATTCACAAAATAAAGGGATTAAGTGAAAGTATGCAAACCGAATGTTGGGACTTGAGTCTTTTTCTGCCACCAGCCCCCAAAGTACTGACAGCCAGAATTATGGTCCTCAGGAAAGAAATCAGAAGTGCTTTCTCTAGGAGAATGTAGCCAGGCTTAGATTAAAAAAAAAAAAAAAAAAAATTGAACATGCTAACACTATGGCTTCTCCAATAAAATGTCCAGTGAAACAGACAGCTGGCAAGGCCCACCTTTGTGCCAAGAGACTCTAAATGGTTTTAGGGCCCTACTCCTAAATATGACCAGACAACCAAGGATCCCCAGAGCGTTGAGAAAGCAGCTAATGTAAAAGACAGCGTGCGGAAAGAAACAATGCAAAAGAAACAGAGACCGCAATGAGAAAAAACTTTACCAGAAAATACTATTAACATCCTCGCAGAGGCAAATTAACAACAACAATTCAGAAAATAAAGAAAAAAGGTTTGGAAATTTAAAAAAAATTAAACAGTAAAAATAAAAAAAACTCAACAGAATATCGAAAGATCATGTCGAGAAAATATTCCTGAAAAATAAAGCGAAAAGACAGTGATGGAAATTTGGGAGATTAGATCCAAATTAGAGAATTCATTCAGTAAGTAAGTTCATTATCCAAATAATAAAAGTTCCAGAATGAAAGAACAGAGAAAGTGGATGAAATAAAATAATTTAAGAAAATGATCCAGAACTAAAAAGAATGAGTTTCCTGATTAAATGGTCCTCTGAGCACCTAGTCCAGTGGACAAAAACAGCTGTACATCAAGATACATCATGGTGAAATTATAGAACACAGGGGCCAGAAAAAAGATGATCTTACAAATTATCCAGAGGAAAAAAAAAACAGATTTCACATCAAGGACCAAGGATCAGAATGACATTGAACTTCTTAGCAAAAACATTGGGAAAAACAATACAGCAATGTATTCAAAACTCTGCAGAAAAATGAGTCACAATCTAAAAATCTATTCACAAGAAAACCATTAACTATATATGGGATGACATATTCATACATGCAAAGTGTCAGACTATTTATCTGCCTTGTATTGACATACAGAAGGTAAGTGAAGGAAATATTCTGTCAAAAGGAGGAAACAAAACTAGTAAAAGTAAAACCTGGTATCCATAGAAAACAAAGGAATCCCAAAAGATTGAAGGAAACAAAATTTACGTAGAAAAAGAAAAGTACCAATAATATACTACATGGCTCATTCCGTATAATCTGTATGCACTGTATTGTATTATGAACAATACATTATGTATTATAGAATTGTCTTATGCAAAGACTGAATTTTCATCTGACCAAAATAACAAAATAACTTTATTTAAAAAAGAGAAAGATGGGAAAATAGCAAGGGGTGGAAAATATGTCCAAAGAGCTAAATCCTCACCTTTCACAGTTGAAAATCAATAGATGATTCCTAATTTTCTTTTTTTAATTAAGAGATGAGAATATAAACATGTCATTTGGAGACAAGTAGGTAAATATTACGCCCCACAAATTAGCTAGCAGAGTTAAGAGTTGTTCCCTAGATGACAGGAAAACGAAAAGAACTAGAGGTGGAGGATGTAGGGGCGGGGGGTGGAGAGTGAGGGGACGAAAGAGGAATGATGATTTTCAGACAAATCTTGTAACGCTTTTTGCCTCTTTTAGTTTTGTGCATCTATAACTTTGTTAAACATATAAACCAAATTAAATATAATTTTAAACAATGTATTTTAGACTTCTCTTAGTTAATAAGAGAATGTATTGAGAGAAAAGTTATTAACACCAGCAATGTGTCTGACATATAGTAGGTACTGAATTTTTTTGGTAATTAAATATATATTTATGGATTAGTTAATTAATTAAAGATAAATATTATTTATTTTAATTAATATTACGTATCAATTAAGAATTCAATACATAAATAAATTTATGGATAAAAATGAATCAAAAAAGAATATAACAAAAATACCATCAATCTGCTTTAACTTTCAACTTTTCATATTTATTTATGTGCAAATTCCTTCTTATTATTAATTCAGTCACTCGTCATCCCTGGCATAGAGTAGATATTAAGTTATGTTTGTTTTTTTTTTGAATGAATACACAATTAAATGTTGTATAAGTATTGATTCTCATTAGTCACAAAATTTAGAGTAAAAAGATACTTTCAGTTTCCTAAGTTGTCTCATTCACTTATCATTATCTGGCACTCATACTGCTTTCAATTTCTTTTCTACATTCTTCTTATTATTACGTAGTCACAAAAATCTTACTTTAAATTTCTTTAGTACATCATCAGTGTTTTTGCATTAAAATAAAAAAGGAATCTTTAAGAAATGATTAACAATTTCTAATCCGAGATACCGGTTTCTCTCATACCCAGGAAAAAGATGAGATAAAAGTCTCGTAATATTTGGAGAGAAAGAAAAGACAGATCTACCTGGACCGTTTGATGCATCAATCTGAGAAATGAGGCTGTCTGACCTCAGCAGAGCAATAATAGAGCAGGCGGGCTGGGAATCAAGAGAGACAAACTAGGTGCCCCAGCGACTGTCCTTACCCCTGGTTCTCTTTGCATAGTTTCTTCTCTTGGATTGGAATGCTATAAATTTCCAAAACACCAGACACACCCAGGTTCCAATGCAAGTAGAAAAACATATTCTATCGCCAAATCCAAATTATTTTTATATCATCTACAATTTGAGATTATGTCCTGTTCTTCCTTTTTCCCTCAGAGCAGATAAGCAAGAATCAACTGTGTATTCATTAAGAAAAAAAAAGAGAGAGAGAGAGAGAGATTCATGGATTGACCAGAAATCCTGTGGGGTCACACTAGACTAGTGAACAGAGGAATACTGTTAGGTATCACATCCCCAACTCAGTCAGTGACTTATGCAAGAGAGTGAGTAACTGCTTACCTCAATTTTAGCTGTTAGGTGAGAAAAACATGCCCTTCCTTCTCAGCATGCTGTGAAAACTAAAAAGATAACATCTTAAAATACTGAAATATTTGGAAAAAAATGATACCATAGAAACATGATCCTATCGCCACACTCCAATGTAGCATATATTTTCTTCATACACAGTACAAATAAAATTCTTTTATAACAGACATAAAAATTTGAAAAGGAAGAAATTGCAACTGGCTTTGTAAGTAGATCTTTTATCGAGGGGTTTAGAGAATATAAATGTCTCCCTTCAGTCCCATGCATCTATTTGATTTCATTAAATGTTACACATATTAAAAATGAGAGGAAAACTTGGTCAATAACTTTAACCAAGGTTTAGAATTAAGTCTTTACAAATGATGCATATATGTTCCCTGAGGTTCGGAAGAAATATAAAAGTCTAACTTTAGGCTACGTCTTATTCCAATTTCAAAGTCACTGGTACTTTTAAAACATAACATTTAAAAAAACTTATTAAAGGCAAATCTGACAACATGGTCTTTTTTTTATAGGATAAAGGACTTACTGGCCAGTAGGCATGTACATAGGAGACTGACAATTTAATTTTCAAACTATAAGTCCAGATCTATCAATTCCAATAGCAAAATGCCAGGAAGAATGCCATGCCTCTGTTGTAGAGACCTAAACACAGAATATAAAATGTGATTAAATTATGTGCCAACTCTAATTGTTTGTAGTTTCTACAGAACTGTATTGAAAAAATTCTGAGGTGGCTTCTGGTGTTATTGACATAGAATGCTCTGATCAACTAACAAGGTCTGCCAGTCAGAGGAAAGGGAGAGTGGTAACATATACATCCTATGTGCCATCTCTGGGATAGAAAGCAAATGTCCTTTAACATAGAGAAACTTTCAGTTTTATTACTGTTTCACTTAAATGGTATTAATATTTATTTGTTATCAAGAACCTACTAATTGCCCATGCTTTCAACATTTTCCAAACAAATCACATCACTTTTTCTAACACTAATCTTCTAAGGGATATATTATCCATTATTCCCAGGTAAGCAAATGAAGCAAAGATGTTAAGCAACTTTTCCAAGGCTGACAGCTAATAAGTTAGGCAAAGTTGGGACAGATGCAAACTCTAGTCTATTAACTCTCAAGTCCATCGTGCTTTACTTGACTCGGTTCAGAAAAATGTAGCTGAAAGGACTGTGAAGGAGCTTATTCAATGGCACTTTTCTGTAGTGAGAGGACCTAAAAGTTTACCAGAAAATGTTGGCTCTATGTTTCCCCAAATTCACTGCTTCAAATAGCTTTTCTCAACAGAGCCTCTTCAAAACCTCCCTAATTGTTTTTTTCCCCTCTAAATACAAATACACACATGTCTCCTCTGTTGAATACTAAACTTAAATTACACAAGTATTTCTATACTAAACCTTCCTGATTCTACCCAATTTCTTAAGCTATGCCTCTGCTGGAGGGGTGGAGCTGGGGGTGGGGGTGGGGGGAAATAGCAATAAAAGCAGAATCTTTAATAGACCCACGCTATCCCCGCAAGCTCAGAGCACTTAAACTTTTTTTTAGGCGAGGCAACCCTTGGTTGACCTCACAGATTGCAAGGACCTTGTCATCTTATAATCCCTTATTTTTTTTGTTTTTTATGCCAACAGCACTTGGTCTTCCTAGGTGGTCTCCCATCTAAGTACTAACCAGGCCCAACCCTGCTTATCTTCCGAGATTAGACGGGATTGGATTTATTCAGAGTGGCATGGCTGTAGACGAGCGCTTAAAACTTTAACATTAGCTGACATTTCAGGATTTATGTGGAGAGCTTCTCATTTTCTAACATTGCCCCACAACATCTCACTGGGACATGATGCTTGTATTAGTTTGCTACAGCTGCTGTAACAAAATACACAGCTGGGTGGCTTAAAACAACAGAAATTTCACAGTTCTGGAGGCTGAAAGTCCAAAGTCAAGGTGCCCATGTGGCCGTGCTCTCCCTGGAGGCTCTAGGGAAGGATCCTCTCTTGTTTCTTCTTAGCTTCTGGTAGTGGCTCATGGGCCTTGGTATTCCTTGGCTCGCAGCTGCATCACTCCAATCTCAGCCTCCATCATCACATAGATTTCTTCCATGTGTGTTTGTGTGTGCATGTGCACATGTGTGTGTATTCAATGGCATTCTCCTCCATGTGTGTGTCTCTTTCACTCTGTTTGTAAGGACACCAGTCATATTGGATTGAGGGTCCACCCTACTCCAGCATGATCTCATCTTACCTTGATGACCTCTGCAAAGACCCTATTTCCAAATAAGGTCATATCCGCAGGTATCAGGGCTTAGAACTGGGATGTATCTATTTGGGAGACAAATTCAACCCATAATAATACTACATCAGCACAACCTGAATTTCTTTATTGGAATCAATTCACATATTCCCTGTTTACTAAAACCATTGATAGGAGACTCTGGGAACCATGCAAATATAAACACACATACAGACATTTTGGCCTCCACCTGAAAGACTGACCGATTAAAACTAAAATGAGAGAGGGGCTGATTTTAGAAAACTTCTAACCATAGTTTGTCAATATTAATAATGGAATATTTATCTGAAGTTTAAGAATCATACTCACAACATTTTGTTAAATCATCATGTTTATAGTTACAATTATTAAATCTACCTGCTTGAGCTTGGTATAAGTCAAGGAACCTACTTGAAAATATATCAAAAAGACTCTTTTCCTCTTTTTTTATAAACCATACTAGTATTATAGACATCTAAGCTTTCTGGTGCAGTTTTTCACATAAAAAGATGAAGGTTGATTCATCACTAAGGATTGCATTTGAGTTGTTTTTCTAGAACTCTGATGGATTTCCACTGATCCTCCACATGGTCTTTTTTGGTTGGCCTGGCTCAGGGGTGTGGTCTCAGGCCATAGAATAGAGGAGAGCTGACTGGCCTGTGTGAGACTTCTGTTCTATGCTCTCAACGACTGAGTTATTCAGGCCTGAATTAGGTTCTGTTCTCCTTAAGGTTACATGTGAAACTGGTTCTCTTTTGAAAGCACTTTCGGTATATAACATAAGTGACATGATTCCTTCAAGGTATATCAGTAGGGACATTTTTATCAAGAGTTGTTTTTTGAAGGATTCCCCAGTGATAAGTCAAGTCACTGTCTAAAGTTCAATCAAGCCATGACACATTCTGCTTTATTTCAACAGAACATCCTGTCCAGAGAGCAAGAATGTTCTATATGATGTGGTGACAAAACACAATGTTTGTTATAGTCTGGATACAAAATGTTATCATTCCTCTTGAATATGTTTTCTAGAGACCTTATCTTCCTGATCTAAAATAACAAAGGTTTCTAAGAACAAGATTATCTGAGAAAATCAATTCATTATTTTGATATTTACAAGAAAGCTAATCAACAAGTACCACAGACTAATAACTGTGCTTATTAGATATAACTCCCTGGATATAAGTTTTCTTCAAAATCAAGGACAACTTGGGATATAGGTTACAGCTAGGAACCATATATGAGCTGATAGTTTGGGGAAAAATACTTATCAAAGTCATTAATCAATTTGTCATTAATTATGCTCCCATTGTCTAGATTTTCATTTCATTGTTTTGTCCCTAGAACAGACTGCTTGGGTAAAATCTCTGGCTCTACCACAAACTATTAATATGGACCTTGGGCAATATGCTTAACATCCCTGTGCCTTAGTTCCCTCATCTGTAAAATGGAATAATAATAGTATCTCAGAGGGCTAATTGAAGATTTAAAAAGTTAATATATGGGACGAAGAGAGAGATTGATGGGGTAAAGGGAGTCAAATATAGGGAGATAGGAGTAGGGTGAAGTGGGTAAAGGGGGTCAAATATATGGTAGCTGAAGGAAACTGGATTTTGTGTAGTAATCACACAATAGAATATATAGATGTCAAATTATAATGTACACCTGAAAATTATATAATTGTTAACCAATGTTACCCCAATAAACTTGATAAAAAATTTTTGTTTAAAATAAATAAAAATAAAAAGTTAATATATGTAAAAGGCTCAAATCAGTGGCTGGCAGATAACTCCATGTGTTAGCCATCTCCAGAGTTTTTTGTTTGTTTTCTTCACAGTTCTATAGTCAGCACAGAGAACATTACCCTGTACATAATAGGCATACGATTAAGTTTTTAAAAAACTTAATGGATATTTGATTTTTATTAAAGTTACTAAGACTTAACATTGGATATTAATGTCTTAACAGTGCAGTACATAAAATATTCGACCTTCCACATCACAGGAGGGACCTGGTTTTCTCTACAAATATTTATTTTACTAACTCTTGCATATAAGATGATAACCAAATGCATTGTTATCCATCACAGTAGATGTATAAGCAAGACTTTATGTCAGTGATTTTCACATTTTCTTCTCCTATGCCTATTTACGTATGTATAACTGCCTTGCTCAAGAAGAGATTTCAGACAAGTTCATAAATTTCACTTTCATTTCTATGTTTTACTTTCAACCTGTATTTTTCTTTCAGTCCTATTATATATACTTAAATGACATAGAGATAGTCTCCCTCATAGGAAGTTCTAAAACTTACACGTCTTTTGTTTTTGCTTTTCCGAGGGCTAACATTTGTGGGGAATAAAGAGTAGGGACATTAAATATTTAAGAACAGAATCAGTGGAATGCCTGGTGCAATTTGATTGGAAAACATGAATCAGGAATGACATTAACAAGCCATATATTCCTGAATGATAGAACAGCCTTTATGTAGAACGAGACTATAAAAGGTGAAAAAAGATAGATACAAACTTTTTTTTTTTTTTAGTTTTGCACTTGTCATGATGTGAATCAGAAAATTTACAGCACACTGAATGATTTGTTAGTGCAGAAGATTCTTTCTTGAATGGTGCATGAATTTGGGAAGAGATCACACTCTGTTTAGGTTTAAGCATTCAGTGTTAAGTGATCTAGAACAATATTACAAAGAATGAGGTCATTCCTACATAGTAAGTTTAATGTAGAAAAATTCTGTGATCTATGTTTGCTTCACACAATGTCAGAAGTTACCAAAAAAATGAAATTTATCATTACCCTGGCGATGAACTGGATTTCTCACTTTTTCTTCTAGTATCATGACACATGGTTTAGATCAGCAAAGCTACATTGTATCTCTTGACCCTTGTTCTCCCACAGCCTCCTCTTCAGTGGGGTGATGCCCTTCCAGCTCCTTTCTTTCTAACCTCTCTCTCCTCTTTCTTCCTCCTGAGTGATGAAGTAAATAATTGAAATATTTACCCAACCGCAGAAGAATTTGGCAAATACTGATTTAGATATAGCCAATAGAAGACCAGACCAACAGGTATTCATATTTTGGAGTTAGGTAAAAACAGCAATAACAACAACAACAACAACAAAACCCACATTTTTAGAAGTAGTTGTTGTTTCAATCTTCTTGCACAGTACTGAGAAAACATGAGGAAGAACACTAAAAACTCTGGGCTATAAAGTCAAAATCTAAAGAGTTTATGTTCATTCTCAGTCTCAGAGAATAAAAACAAAATTCCTTTTTCTTTTCTTTTTTTTTAGCACTGTCATCAAATCTAGATTTATTTTGATTTTGACAGTTGTTCCAATAATACCTTTATGGCAAAAGAAAATCCAAGATCATGCATTGCATTTATTACCTATCATGTCGTTTTTGCTGTTCTTTGTTTTGTTGTTGTCGTTGTTGTTGTTTTAAGTTTATTGGGGTAACATTGGTTAACACAATTATATAATTTTCAAGTGTACATTGTAATTTGACATCTACATATTCTATTGTGTGATTACCACCCAAAGTCCAGTTTCCTTCAGCTACCATATATTTGATCCCCTTTACCCCATCCACCTCCCCCCTCCTCCCTCACCTTTTACCCTCTGGTAACCACTAGTCCATTGTACATGTCTATGAGTCTCTATTTGTCCTGCTCATTTGTTGCTCTTAGGTTTATATCCCACATATAAGTGATATCATGTGATTTTCAACCTTTTCTGTCCGGCTTATTTCACTTAGCATTATTATCTCGAGGTCCATCATGTTGTCGCAAATGGCAGTATTTCATCTCTTCTTATGGCTGAGTAATATTCCATTGTATATATGTACCACAGCTTCTTTAGCCAATCATCTATCGTAGGATACTTCGGTTGCTTCCATGTCCTGACCACTGTGAATAATACTGCTATGAACATCGGTGTGCAAATATCTTTTTGGATATGGGTTTTCAAGTCTTTGGGGTAAATACCCAGTAGAGGGATTGCTGGATAATATGGTAGATCAATTCTTAATTTTTTGAGGAACCTCCATATTGTTTTCCATAGTGGCTGTACCAATTTGCAGTCCCACCGGCAGTGTATGAGGGTTCCTTTTTTAGAGACATTTTTCTGTCTCTCATTGTTCCATATTGAAAAGCTCTTGATTTCTACCTTTGGAACTATTTTGTAATGTCATGGTGTCTTCCCTTTAGTAATTTGTCTGCAAGGATTTTTTCACCACCAAATCCTTCTAAAGTGTTCAAAAATGTCTTTTTTGTTCCAATGGAAAGACAATGAGGGTCTTTTAGGATAAGAGACAATTTTTTTGTTTTAGGGTTAATGTTTTAGAAAGGCTTATAGCAACTCTGTAGAGGATATATTATTGGAAAGGTAAGAGGTCAAGAGAGATATGACTCAAAGATGACTCCAGTATCTCTAACTTAGAAGACCTTGCCCATGGTGTTGCCATTAACTGAGATAGAGAACCCAGAGGGAGGGAAAATAGGGCTAGAAGTAGAAAACAATGTGTTACACTTTGGGACATGTTGACTTTGAGACACCTGGAAGATATTTTTGCAGACATTTTTAGGAGGCTGTTGGAAATTGGGTCTGAAGTTCAGGATTAGTCTGCATATATGGACTTTGGAACCACCTAAACATAGGTTAAGTATGAACTTAATCTCTGGCAAAAGTACACTAAGCAAGAAGATGGCCAAAGACAGATCTTCAGAGAACACTGAGGAGTCCAGGCAGGAGACTAAGAACAACCAGAGAAAGAAGAAGCGAACAAAACTTGCCACTGAATCCAAGTTCAGAGCCTAGTTCAAGAAGACAGTCAGCAGTGCAGAATGCTGCCGACACCGAGTAAAACAAGAATTCATCAGAAGGCAATTAACCAGTTAGGAGCTAACTGTTGACCGCTGAAAAAGTGATTTCAGTATATGGTGAAGTCAGAAGCCAGATTATACTGCACTGAGAGGCAAAGGGGAAATGAGAAAGTAAAAGCAATTCAGTAGGCATTTCTAAACCCTTGTCTCAACTATTTTTTTTCCCTATGAGATCCATTCCAGAGGGCTGGCCTTACTCTATAGAAACAGCCATCACAGGCACATATTTAAAATACATTTATCTAGCTAGTGTGTTAACAATAAACATGGCAGGTACAAGAAATCAATATGCTAAAAAAGATAAGATTGAAAGTAGAAACCTTAGGGAAACTCAAATAATGTTAGTTAACATAGGCCCATAAAATAAGAAAGGAGCCATTTTTAAAAGCCTCATTTCAACTCCATTGCCATTTATTATGTGTTTATGCTCATTATATGGTCTAGCACTAAGGACTGTTGAGAAAATAAACAATTCTGACTTTCTGCCTTATTCGCAGACATAGATATCACAAAATACCACATCTTTTGATACTTATTGATAGATACATAATAAAATGCAAGCATATAAATATATGAACTTTTTGTATGACTCTTCAGACAAATCCATGAGCATGAGAATCTGACTTTAAAAAGGAAGGAGGGAACGAATGGATCAGCTGTGGTACATCCATCCAGACTGGAATATTAATCGGATCAAGCCATGAAAAGATGTGAAGGAATCTTAAATGCACTTTAGTAAGGGAAGGATGCCAACCTGAAAAGGCTACATATTCTCTGATTCCAACTATTTGACCCTCTGGAAAAGGCAAAACTATGGCGACAATAAAAATCAGGATATATCAAGGGGGAGGGATGAATAGGTGGAACACAAAAGTTTCCAGGACAGTGAAATAATTTTGTGTGATACTATACTGGTGGATATGTGTCATTATACATTTGTCCAAATCCATAGAATGTACAGCAAGAGTGAATCCTAATGTAAACAGTGAACTTTGGATGATACTGACATCGCAACATAAGTTTATCAATTGTAATAAATGTACCACCTTGGTGTGGGATGTAGATAATGGAGAAGGTTATGCATGTGTGGGGTCAAAGGGTATATGGGAAATCTGTCTTTTCCTCTCAATTTTGTTGTGAACCTAAAACTGCTCAAAAAAAAAAAGTCTTAAAAACAAACAGAAAGGAAGGTGGCACTTAGAAATAAAAACCTAAAAAGATGCTTGAACTATTATACCAAAATATAATAATTCGTTCAATTGTTTTGTTTATTAGCAAAGTGGTTTCTTTTGCCCTGTACTCTGTTCCAGCCACAGAACTAATCACAAGGGGGTGCGGGAGCATGCAAAATATAATACAGTCTTTAAAAGTACCAGGCACTTTTATAAGTTCTAGACATGCGTCCTCTCTTAATTCTCATACTAACCTGATGAGGTTGGTACAGGAGCAGGACAGGTTTTACGGGGCCTGAAGCATATGCAGTTTGAGGAACATGCTTTGAGAAAAAGAACACTGTTAACCATTGCAATATAATGCATTCTATTGATCATTTCTCCAAAAGAGTTCACAGTCTGGGCAGGAAGAGAGACTGACTGAACAGCTAATATGTGCTTTGAAAGAGATATTTGTTCAACCACAAATATTTATGCGCATCGACTACATGTAAGACATCGTTTTAGGTGCTTGGGCTAAACAAAGACCCTTGTCCTTGTGAGGCTTCCATTCTAGCGTGGGAAATAAAAAAATAATTTAGTAAATAAATAAATTATATTAGAAGTTGATAAGTGCTTTTTTTAAAAAAAAAAAAGGACTTAAGGTTAAGAAGGTCAGACATTGGAGGGGAAGTAGAAAACAATACGTAGTTTTAAGTAGCATAATCAGTATAGGTCTCATTATAAAGCGATGTTTAAGCAAAGATTTGAAGGAGCTAAATGTAACCACATGAATACCTGATGGAAGAGGGTTCCGGGGTGAGGAAACAGGTAGGGCACAATTCAGATGCTTAAGAAACAGAAAGTACGACCAAGCTAGTGAGCAAGAGATAAGGAGTGTGAGATAAACGGGTAGGGGAAGTTGTAGAGCCATGTAAAGAATTTATTTTCACTCTAAGATAAGAAGACATTGAAAGGTTTTGAGCAAAGAATTGGAAAGATTGAACTTATAATTTTAAAATATCATCCCGGCCACTGTGTTGAGTTTTTGACAGCTCAGAGCAGAATGGTAACAATTCAGGTGGTGAGAAATGTTCAGATCTTAGATTTACTTTAAAAGTAAATGCAGCGAGATTTGCCAGATTGTGACAATTGAGTGTGAGACAAAGAGAGGAGTCCAGGATAACTTCAAGGATTTTGACCTAAGTCACTTAAAGGATGGAATTGCCTTTGAATGAGATGGATAAGGACACAGAAGCAGATTGAGAGAAGCAGGAAATCAGCCATTTGGGGACATGGTATGTTTAAGATGTCTGCAGGATATCCAAGTAGAGATATCAACTAAGCCCCTGAGTAAATGAGTCTGAAATTCAGAAGATGCCGATATTGATGGAGTATTAAAGAGAAGATGAAAAGGGTGCCTGCCACGACCTACTCTGGAGAGATCAGTGAAAGCTGCCTGCATGGGAGAATTCTCAATCTGAAATTTTTCACATAAAGATTTTTCAAAGAGAAACTCCCTGCAATCCTAACCCCGGACTTCTTAAAAACTAGTCCTTAATAATGGGGAATATGTTAAATTTAAAATCACGTTACTCAAAAATAAAAGATGGGAATAAAGGCAGGAAACTAAAGTCTTGGGGGGAGAAAAAGTGAGCTGGCTGTTTTCTTCCTTTATTTTGCCATCACTTGGTCAGGCGGACAGACTCATACATCTCTGCCACGCTGAGCTCATCTCCCATCCCTGAACTCTCCACCACACCTCCCTTCACTCCTCACTATCCAAGTCTTTCACTAAAGAAGAAGAGATTCCACAAGTCAGGACTCTGGAATTCTGACCTGCTCCTTTAGGAAGAAGATACAAATACCCCTGGTTAAGACAAGAAGCCAAGTTCAGATGCAAGAGATGTCAAACTAATAACTTGCGACGATAAGAACTGTAAATAATCTCCAACATAAAGGAGGCTGGAGGGTTTTAGGATTCTCATTCGACTTCTTTTTTACACTTTGTCTTGAAAACCCTGCACTTTCTGACAAAAATCTAAAAAACAGGCCTTGTGACATTTGTCCCTCTATTCTTCTTCCCTTATATCTGTTGCATGTGATCATACTGGTATCCTCGATTACTTTTGCAGTATTCAAATGACCTTCAAATAGAACACAATAAGCAGAATACAGCTTCAAGTAAATAGTTGTTTGTCCCTATGATTTCTTCTCCAAGACTCTAAGCAAACATCCCATTTATTCAACAAACATTTATCACTCATTTTCTAGGCTGTGGGAGCTGTGCTCAGCCCTAGAGAGAAGACTCAAAAATGAACAAGATATATTCTGGACCCTGAGGTTCTTTCGGGGCAGAGACACTACCCTTTCTCAAGCTCCACACACCTGCTGTGGTTGCCTTTTCTCAGGTCGTAAATCTTCACCCTGGCTCAGCAAGTTTCCAGGCATAAAGAAACCCGTGCCTCTTACTAGGTCATTCTATCTACTGTAAAGCAGTAGATCTCAACTGGAGATGATTTTGCCCCCCACGGGACATTGGGCAATGTCTGGAGTCATTTCTGGTTTTCCCAACTGGGGCAGTGGGTCGGGGGTGCTGGTGGCATCTAGCAGGGAGTCAGAGATGCCACTAAACATCCTGCATTGCACAGGACGGTCCCCATTCCCCTAAACAAAAAAATTACCCAACCCAAAATATCAACAGTGCTGAGATTAAGAAACCTACTATAGATGGTCTTCATTTTAGCCTTTTGTACTTATAACATATGCCACTTTCTTCATTCATTTTATTGTCTTAGCAACAATGGCACTATAAAAGCTTTGTGCTTGTCATTGATTAAGATGTGTGAAGTAGGAAAAAATTAAGGAAGTTTATCTTCCTCCGATCTCTTGCTATGGTCAGCTGGAGATCTTGCTGGGACTCATTCTAGAAAACTTCTGCAGAAGAAAGCAAAGAATCTGCTCCAATAGTTATATGGCAAACATATATCTTTTGTCATTCCCAAAATTCTTCGTCATTGCCTCCATATGCAATATTCATTCCTGTCTTTGAGTTTTCTCTTGTGTTCACTTGCTGCATGGCAATTTCTTCTTCCTGTTTGTTTTCTCCCTCAAGATCTAGCTCAAATACTGACTCATTCACTTATTCCGGCTACTCCAGGCAGCAGTGATAAACTACCCCTGTAGCCTAACCACCACCAAAACACACTCCTGCAGCTACTTCATCCCTCCCTTGGTAAGTAATCTTATCTCTTGGTAACTAAAGGTCTTTGCAGGTCTTTGTGACTCCTCAACTAAATTATAAGTTCCTTGAGGTCCAATTTCTAATTAGGAAGGATATGAATATTTTTCTTAATCTCATTTGACTGAAAATTACACAATCATATAGCACAGAAGAATGAAGAAAAGTGATACTACATTTCAGAAGAATTATTTCTATAAATGTGTTATCTTTAGAGAAAAAAAATCTTTGGTCTAGAAATCTACAAAGTCAGCTAAGGCAACTCCATGGATCATGTTTGGAAAGTGCGCTTTTTCCTTAGGCAAGACTGAGAAGAAAAGAAACACTCCTGCTACTAGGCCAGTAGATAAAGGAGTTTGGAAAGTTTTATTTAAAATCTAGGCAATTTAACATATTCATTTAAGGTAGGAGTGGGTTGTGGGGAAAAAAATACACTTTTCCATTGTTTGCACAGTAAAAAAAAATCTGCTCTGACTTTATTAAAAGTAATGACTCGCCATTACTCACACTAAAAGAAAAGAAAGATAAGTCTGTATGTCACATGTTATTTCCTTTCTATCCAGATGAACATGGAAACTCTTCACTTTGACTGAGACAACCAAGAACATCTGAATTTTCAGCATTATTACTAGCCATTCATTATCTAATCATTGAAAAAAAAAAAAAAAAACAGGCCAAATCCAAAAGGCACTTCGATTCTTCTGTTCTTGGAACATTAAAACTCATGGGAGCAGAGCTCTGGGAGACCACCAGCAGGGCGGGCTCCATCACAGAGGTAGCCTTGGGACACAGGCCGTGTTGGAGTTAAACCACACTGGGTCGGAATCGTATATCAGCTACTTCCTTGCTGTGGGAACCTGAGCAAGTCATTCACTTTTCTTAACCCATGTTCTTGATATTTCACAGAAGCTTATCAAGGACTAAATAAGATAATGTATGTTGAGTACTTAACAAAATGCCTGGCATCTAATAGGTGTTCAGAAAATGATAAAGAATAGTCTCTTCACTTTAAATGCACTTGCTTTTGCCCTCAAAACTATATGCCCTTCCCATAATTTGATCAATTTTCCTCAGGCTCTCCAGAAATAGAACCCCCTCTAGCTAGTTAACAACATCCTCTGACTCTTATACTAAGGACACATTTGGCGTCCTTTTCCCTGCCCATATATTTCTGAAAATACACTTTGGGAGAGATGACATGTTTAAAATGCAGTGGAGCAACCTGCTCGTAAACTCTGAGGTCTGAACAAAGTGAGAACATGACGAATGAACATGAATTATGCACTGAATCGCACAAGACTTCCGAAACAGGAAAATTGACTCCGCTGGGTGCGGTTCTACAATCATATAATGTGGTTTACAGTTTAAAATATCGACTATAAAACACATCTCCAAGCGAGTTTTGGTTTGGCTACAACCACAGGAAAAAGAAAGCCCACTCACACTGAGAATGACCTTTACACCTGTTTGGGTTTCTTAGTAACTTATTTTAACAGATTGTCTATACAAGACGGAGTTTTATGACTGGTATCAGTCCAAAGGTGGCGAAAACGTGAACAAAGTGTGTTTAGCCATATTTTTCAGTGCATTTAGTTTGCATGAAATGTAACAACAAATAGATTCCTGGAACATGGAATGTTCTCTCTTTTTTGGATAAAATAAGTATCCAAGAAGCAGAAACTGTAAAACAAATGTAGCTGCTCTTCCAATAGTCCCAACAGAGAAAATAATCTTTAAAACATATTCACTCCAGTCATCAAACAAAAAAATAAAAGCCAAACCATTTCCTTTCCTCCAAAAGTACCATTTGCTCTGCCTGATTATGGTTTGGACTGACGAGCCTTTTTGTACAGGCAGAAGCCTACAACACACAAGCAGAGTGTAGGACATTAGACTGCCAATTAGTAAATGTGAAAAGAAGCAAAAAATTAGGTTCTGTCATGAAAAAAAAAATCACATTGGAAATGACTATTTCATCCTCCTTGAGAAAGGTGCATATTAATTAGCTACGCATTTGATACAAATTATTTTTAGCCCACATACATTTCAGAAAAGCAAAACTGGATTCAGAAAGAATTGAGACTTGGGAGGAGGGGAAAGAAGATAGATCAGGCTGACTGTCCTCTGGGTAGGAGTTCCCAAAAGCAAAAACCTCTCACAGATCCACCGCTACCTGCTAGAAAAGAGTAAAGCAGGATCAAGAAAATCCCTGAATCCTCTAAATGCTGCTGCTTCTGGCTAGAACCTTTTGGGGGAGGAGAGGGTTGAGACAGTGCCGCTAGTATCTTGTTTGGTTTTGCCTTTGTGTGCATCTGTACCCGCCTTTGTTTCTCCTGAAGTGGAAGTTATCAGAGTATCGCAGGAATGTCAGGTCTCACAAAGTTCCTATCTGCCCTAGACAAGGAAGTAGTAAGACTATCATACTGGTAACTGTTTTGGGAAAACGTACAGAACAAAGGAAAGAAAGCAAAAACAGAAGAGATCAGATAAATCTCGATTAGGCAGACAAGCTTTATAATGTTTATCCAAATTAAATCTCTTAACGTTGATGTTTACCATCATTAATTATTACATAATCCCATTTAGGGGAAGAACATCAGTCATCAATGGCTGGGATGCTGACTGTATGAAAGTGAGTTACCTTTTCCGGTAACAGGTCCGCAGAAGGCTAACACCAAGGCTTAAATCAGTTCTTCAAAAACCACCAGTCACATGACAGAGAATCAAGGACCAAAGAAGGAAATCTGTAAAGAATCAGTTTGGAAAGTTCAAGAGCGATCAGCATTGTGAGTCCAGAGAGAGGAGAGATAACAAGAGCTGGGAAACCCTGTGATTTCTTTTCCGTTGTTTGCTTGTTTGTTTTCTTTTGTTTTTTGAGGAAGACATCCCTTTTAAATTTTTGTTGTCTGTGAAAATGGCACCATTGGCTAACATCTCTAGAACTGCCATGTGAGAATTATGTGCAAATGGTTTCTTGTTGGTCCCACTCACTCCATCCATGCCATGGTCTGGGTGAGCAGGAGGAAAGCAACCCAAGTATCAGCATGAAAATAAGACAACCTGGCCTCCCACTTTGCTTTAACAATTTCCATATCCAGTATGACAAGTTTTCCTGGGACAGGCATGTAACCACAGGCACATGTCTCACCATGTTAAGACTCAGTAGCAGCTAAAGCACCCTGAGCTCCCCATGATAGCGTTGGGCACACAAACCTACACCCACATGCAAAAGCCAGGGAAGCCAAAGTGGGCAAAACTTTCCACCCATTTGCTTCCAAAGCACATATTACTTGGGGGAAGAGGGGTGGGGAAGGCAGCTCGGGGTACAGAGGCATGCTCAGACCTTTCCAGTGGCTTTTTTGTTCTCTTGCTCTATGCATGCCAATAGAAATCTGGACAAGATGGGGTTTTAAAAACATCAATTTGGAAACTTCCAGAAATGAAAATCTACCTCCTCTTTTAAAAATTCCTATTTTTCTCTGTTTAGGTTTCCCTTTTGTGACACTTTCTTTTCTCTCCCCTTTTCGTTAAATCCACTGTCCTCACATTTGGAGCTAATCGGTGCCAACCGTGATCCCTCTATCTCTT
Source organism: Pteropus medius (assembly GCF_902729225.1). NCBI lineage: Eukaryota > Metazoa > Chordata > Mammalia > Chiroptera > Pteropodidae > Pteropus > Pteropus medius. The sequence continues at coordinate 13,387,046 of NW_024349800.1, read as the reverse complement.
GCTACCCACACGTAAAATTTCTCTTCTCTGTTTAGTTCTAGGGCATTACTGTTGTCTAGTTCTGTTTGTCACATTTTTAAGTCCTGACCAAGGACAACTACACTCTCATTCATTCAGGCAACAAATATGTAGCACAGTAATTAACAACATGGATTTAGGACAAAGAACAGAAATGGTTTCAAATCCCAGGTTCAACATTCCACTAACTATGTAGCTGTGGGCCAATATATGAACGTCGCGTTAAGTCTCGGTTTCTTCACAAAATATGGACAAAATACAGTGTGGTGAAAATTAAATACGATAATGTATGCAAAGCAGTTAGCATATTGTCTGACATGTGGTGAGCTGAGTTATGTTAGCCATTACCAACGTCATCACAATCATTGTTGTAATTAAGCTACACAACTTGCTCTGCCAGACAATGAGAAATAAAGATGAATATAGTTCTCACTTCAAGGAGCTCACAGTCTATCCTTTGATACAGACATATAAACAAAACGTAGCAAGAGTTTCAATCTGACCCAATTTTTCTGAATTCCTTATATATAAAAAGGTACAGAACCATGACCTTGAATCAAACAATAAATTGAAGCTAAATATTTTTTATTCAACATACTCATTAAACGTCTATGAACTTGAGCTATGAGATTTCCTTGATGAGGCTTCATCACTCTTTTGTATTCTTAATTCTCTTGAACTATTATTATTTTGTTTTTCTCATGGACAGGTATTACCAATAAGAAAATGGAAAGCTGTAGAAATTCTAAGAAGCTAATTCTCCTGGTTCAAATAAAAACATTAAAAGTCAGAATAGTAGATTCAGGACCCCTTTTCCTCCCAGTACAAATGAACACATCCCCAATGCCATTAAACCTAGGCAGCTTCTAAAAATCTGATATTAATGGCCAACATTGCTGGCTCTCAGAATCGTTAATCATGTTAGCAAATGAATCATTCACTACAGAGATCAGGCCTGGTATTCTGACACTAATTCCCAAGATGCAGAATACAAAGCTGAATCATGTCTGCCATTTTTAGGTGACTCTGACAGTGGGGCTTAACGTACCAAGTTTTGATGAAATACTGAATTTTTTCTATTTCTCTCTTTCTAATTTCTCTATTCTGTGCCTTAAGCTTTATAGCACAATAACAATGTTATACTTTTGTTACAATTTAGCTGAAAATGAAAAAAATCTTAAAATTTTTTTCCACATCTACATGCTCCAAATTTTTGTAGAAGTCTTTATGACTGTTACTTTGATGTATATGCCAAACAGGATAAACCCATGAAAACAACACTGCTAATGAACACAAGGAACTTTATGTAATTGTAATAGCCAGTTTGGCTAGTTTTATGGGTGTGTGTACATTTAATTTTCAATTGAGCAATATCCAATTTGGCAATGAGATAGAATAGTATGAGTCTTTCTGCTTGTTTGTTTTAATTACTAACAACCAGAGAAAAACTATTCACAGCCGCCAAAAGAATTAAAATCAGAAATGCATTCTACTCTTTGCAGACTGCTATTAATATGCCTAAATGGATGTCACTTATTCAGGAGTTGCAAACGTCAAGAGGAGCACATCCGAAGCTGTGATAAGTGTGAAAGACATATATAGATAGATGTTAAGTATTTTGAGGAATGAAAGCTCAAATGACAGAAGTTCCAATAATATTCATTCACTTAATAATACTTATTGTGTATTCATGGGCCAGACTCTGTTCTAGGTCTGAGGATACCACAACGAACAAGTAAACAAAGTCCTCTCTTCTCAGAGCTTACATTCTCATAAATAACAAACACAATAAACAAATAGACAAACAATTCAAAGTGTAATTTCAGGTAGTGCTGAGTGCTGTAAAGATAGCTAGATAACTAGTCAGAGAATGGCTCTTTGAAGAGTTGACATTTGAATAGAGATCTGAATGACATTAGGGAAAAGAGACGTTCGGCAATGCTGGAATCTGAAAGAAGAACATTCCAAGTGGAGGGAACAGTAAGAATAAAGGTCCTGAGGCAGGAAAACACAACTATTCAAGGAACAGTAAGAAGTCAGTGATAATGAGCATTGTGAGAGAGGTGGGAGAGAGATCAGATGTTTGGGGAGGAATAAGATCATTCAGGGCTTTGTGGGGTGTGGAGAGGTATTTAGATTGTAATCTAAGCATCATGGGAGCCATTGAAGGGTTTTATGAAGGTGAATGGCAATATCTGACTTCTGCTTTACGCTGGCTGCTGTGTATGTGTAGAGTCTCAAGAATAAAAGCCATGAGCCCAGTTAAGAGGCTATGAAAGAATTGAGCAAGAGATAATGGTGGCTCAGACCCAGGTGCTTCACAGGAGAAGTATAAAGTGGTCAGATCCAAGAATTTAAAGATTAAGCCACTAAGATACACAGTAGATTAAGTTTGGGGATGATCGTTTTCCCTAAAACCATGTTCATTAATGGTTGTACCTACTATATCTATAAAGATACTCAAAACATTTGTTAAGTAGACTGCTCTGAGTCAGAAAACAAATATTAGTTCCACTCATTTACCTTCCATCTAACAGTTCTCTGTTTTAGTCTTTAAGATGCGCGGTGGGGGTCAGGACGACTGTAATGAGGATTGAACTACTCTGTCATAGCCCTCAATCAGGAGTCAGAGCCAGGCTCCAACAGCCCTGGTGAGTTCACAGAAAGGCATAAGTGAAATAAAAGTTGTCTTTCCTTCAGGGCCCCAATGTTTACGTAGATTTCATTTAATAGCTTTCTCATCACTACTGAGTAGATTTTACATCCCTCGGCCTGGTATTTAAAGTCATTCATGATCTATTTCCCACCCCTCTTACTTCTAAATATTCCCCCTTCAAATGCCCTATATTCCAGTCAAACTGAATTGTGCATGTTTAAGCCCCGTATTTTCTTCTGCTTCCATATCTTTGCACATGCTTTGAATTTTCTGCCTAACCATCTTCTATTTATCCGTCACAAGATCCCACTCAATATTCACAACCTTTTCCTCAACAACTCCCTTCACTTTAAACTTCTCCATCGAGGCTGAACTTCTAACAACTGCCACCCTAGAAACCGCTGGGCAAATCTACCCATTGCCAGCTATATCATTATATGTGCATTTTGAGGGCAAAGAAGAGCCTTGCACAGGTCATCAGCTAACGTAGATCAGGAAAAGCCCTGACATGGTCTCTTCAATTTTTACTGTCTCTGTTATAGCTCAAAGGATTTGGATCAATGCTTTATTAAACTCTGCTTCTTCGTGAAAAAGTTAGAATAAAACAATCTATAAGAACAACCACAAACCAATTTTCTAGCCTTTCTAAAGGCATGGGTCTTAGCATAAGTCTAGACATGGAGATTTAAACTTAGTCACATCTCCTTCCCAAAACAATAGACACCTTTCTGATCTTTGTAAGTTACTTGACCTCAGTTTTCTCATCTGTAAAAATCAGGGTAATCATTATACCTACTTCACAGGATTGTTTTGTGGATTGAGTTCGTTAACATAGACAACAGTGTCTAGCATATGTGTTTAATGTTATCATCTATATCAGGTCTTTTCTGGAAAGAGAGAAAGCCATGTAACTGACTACTCACAGCTGTTGACACAGATAAACAGCCATCTGTTTGGTAATCAGGTAGTTGTCCAGCCCAAGAGAAGAGTAGAAACCACTTAAACTGTGTCTTGCATCTCCACCTCACCTTAGATTTTAGCCAGTGATGGACTAAGACACTTCTCACAGGTCTGTGAACCGAGCTGCATTCCAATGAGTCCAAATGGCCACCTCACCTAGGGCTACTGCTATATAAGTGATCATTGATAATAGGCATCCTAGGAACTCACAACACACACACACACACACACATACACACACACGCACACACACATGCACATGTGATCAATCAATCAAACCAGAGCAGGGAAGATCAAAGACAAAAGCTAATACTCTATGGCTTTTACAGTGAATGGTTCTCATAGGCCTGTGGCACTCTTGGCAAAAAGCCTTTGACCAGAAGACTCACCACCCCGCCACACACACTCTTCCTCCTTGTGGTTCAATTGCCAGCATTTCTCCCTTCCACCATCACATTTCTATACTCTCTAATCCTATACAGCATGTCACCTTCCAAGAGATATGCTTAAGCCACAAGATAAAAGAGGTATACCCCCATGTATAAATCATTCGTACTGTCTTGAAACAGGGAATTCTTTTAATGGAGGCAGCCCACCCTCACTGAGGGCATATGTGTCTCCTGATTTCATTCTCTTGCTCTTCCACTTAACTTCTTCTCATGCCTCAGGTTCTGAGAGTTCTTCATTCTATAGACCAATTCCTAACGCCTATACTTCAAATTCCTTTGTTTTGATGATGATGATGATGATGATGATGATGATGATGATGATAGTATTGAACACTTACTATGAGCCTCAGGGATTGATAAATATAACTCCTCAGAGCAAACAAATAAATAAGGTATTATTATTATTATTATCCTTATTAGACTCATGAGGAAACTGAGGCTTAGCAAGGTTATGTAACTTGGAGAAGTCACATAATTAGGAAGTGACAGAGCCATGACTTAAACCTAGAACAATCTAGCTCCAGAGTCCATAATTTTAACCACTTTGATCTACTTTTTTTTTCTTTGGATGACCCATTTTCCATCACATCTTGATTCCAGCCTGCTACTGACCCTTTAATGTTACAGGTCCCTCAGTTTGGGCACATTTGGCACACCTAGTAAATTCTCTTGAATCTAATCTAACAAATCTATTCAAACAAAGAAGCCTACCTTCTGACTTCTCCATCAGGGAAGATGGATCAGACAATGAAGCGAAATTAGAAATCAACATAAAATATTACTTATAGTTGTTGTATATATTTATTCCTGGGTTACATTATATTGAAGTTTGGCTAACTCAACACTTCTCTGCCCACATCTGCTATAGAGGTAAAAAAAAAAAAAACTATATAACTTATTTTCAGTCCCTTTTCAGACAAGAATGAATGTATGACACAATTCTAAACAATGAGAAGTAGGAAGTCTACAAGTCAGGGGAGGACAATCTTCTAAAATACAATTATTTTCTTCAAAAAAAAGAATAAGACCACCAATACCTACCCAATCCCCTTGTTGCTGTCTAGAATACAGATGTGATGCCCAGAACCAATGCATCAATCTTAAGACAGTGAGTCAGTATTTCAAAACACTAAGAATGGTGAAGCGGAAAGTAAGAAAGTCTTGGGCTTTGAAGACATTGTTGAACCTCTGCTCACCCACTTGTATGTGAGATAATTAAACATCTTTATTGCTTAAGCCAGTTTGTCAGCATACTTGCAGCATAAAGCATTCCTTGCTGATACAATAGTAATAATAAATGGTTTGCATTACGCATCATGGTTTCATTCATTCTAAGAAATCCTTTGCTAGTTTCCAAATATACTAAGTTAAACCTTCCAAGAATGGTCATATGGGGTCTGGGCTAGAAGCAAACTAACATCCTTACTATGAAGATTGCAGTGCCATGGAAGGGCAAATCCTGATAGTGAGCCCACACAGAGAGCAACCTGTCGAACTGTATATGATACACTAAATGAAGCAAAATATAAGTCCAAACAAAACCGGTCATTATAAACTCAAGCCAGACAACATCAACACAGAAATTAAAAAAACAGTCATAGTATCCAGGACTCAGAGTTAGAGACCTGGGTTCTGTTTGGCTGCCCAGTTTGGCTGCCGTAAACATATTATTTAAGCTCTCTGGGCTTCAGTATCCTCGTTTATGAAATGGGAAAAGGAACCAGATAACTTCTTGAGGCAAAGACAGATCTAGAATACTTTAATTCTCTGATTCTGTGTATTTTCCCGTGTAAGGTGAAAATATACAATATAGGGGTCAGTAAACTTTCTTTTTGCCTATAGATAACATGGAAATATAACCTTATACCTCTTTTTAGATACATTAAGTGCAAAGATAAATATTTCTTAGAAAATTATGTCATCAGAATTACAGCAGAAGGATCTGCTGACAACATATACCACTATACAAAGTTCAATCAAATCATAAGACAAGATCGATGTTTACCTCAGTTACTGTTCTTGGTGACATAGGTCAACCAAGGATTTCAGTTGCTGCATATCTAGGGACTCACAGAGACGACTCATGTGGATGAGAAGTTATATAACTAAAATCGAATCTGCCCAAGAAAAAGAAAATTCTGCCCAAGAGCCAACTCAAGTGAAATTTTCCTCTGATACTTCTGCCATGTTACCCATTCTCTCCATTCTAGATCTACCCACCCAGCCCTTGCTCCCCTCACAAAAGCAATCTACTTTCCAAGGTGATTCAATTATATTATCAAATAAGCTATCCTGTATTATCCTATCAAAAGGAGAATTCTAGCCTCACAGAGAATATTAAATCAAGGGGAAAAAAGATAGGATTCACCTAAAAGATAAATTTTAAAAAATCAAAAATCCTAAAATTCTGAAATCTCATTATTCAATTCTTCCATATTCTTTCTTCGTATAACATAACACAGTACAGCTTAATAAGTAGCTATTGAAGACTTTCTATGCTAAAAGTGCTATGGTCAACATTATAAGAAGCTGTCAGATGAATAAGGTGTTCTCTGCTCTCAAGAAGTTACATAAATACCTCTGATATATGGCAGTCCAAAAAACAATATCAAAATTTTAGGAAGAAGGAATTAATTTTAACTGAAAAGATCTGAAAAAGCTTCAAGGAAAAATTTAAATCTAGATGTAAACGAATGGTTCATGTTTATGTTTTATTCTGAAATATGTTTCCTAGTTTCTGAAATGTTAAACTGTCCAGAACATAATTTAGATAAACAACAAGCAAAATACTTAATTGGTATTTTTAATGAGCTGGTGAGAATCTTCAGTACCATAGAGAGATTAACTCTTAAGAAAGTGGATTCTGCCTTCCTTACGGCTGCTTTCTTGCCTTCCTCATCCCATGTCACCGAGGTAGGTAAGGAGAGAGAAGTGGAACTCAAAGTCAAGAGCACTAATGACAGATACAGAGCCAGAATGTGCATCCGCCAGGCTCAGAGGCATCCTTTCTGCCACAACCTAACCCTACAAGCTAGAGAAACCTCCCAGAGACTCTGGACTGCAAAAGCAGTTCCATCCATTCACAGATTCCTTCATCCCTCAATTGACACCTCATACCCTCCTCCACCCACTTCTTAGCCAGTATATTGTCCTTTGCTTCTGACATGCTTCCTCCCAATGTCTCAGTGTCTGTTTTGATCAAAAAGAACATCATGTTATAAATGGTGCTGTCTGATGCTCAGGCAGTGAGCAGCCAAGGAGCTACAAAGATCTGTTTAGAATCATAACCACTTAGCAGGCACACGGCCACTAGGACTTTATGACCATTAATTACTTTATCCTCCCTGAATCCCTCTAAGGCATCCCTTATTATCTCCATTTGACAAATAGAGCAAAACTAAAAGGCAGAGAAATTGACTAATTGACTGGGTTGCAATAAGGAAAGGAAGATGACAACAGACTATTAAAAGCTAGTTCTGTAATGAAACTTGAAGATTCTGAATGCATGCCTGGCTTTCTGCAACATATTAGCATCCAAGCTTTCTGAATCCAAAAAGAGATTCTTGGAGATTCTCTAATTTACCCACCTTCATTTTCCAAACAAGAATATTAGGGCCTACCAAGATCAAGGACTTCCTGTGATCTAAGAAGAGGATATAGAGCTCTAACCCAGGTCTCCTGGCCCCAGTGTTTTATCCACATTGAGGGAACCCAGATGCAGAGATATGAAGTTACACAACTTGCTGATGGCAGCACTGCTCCAGAGCCCCAGGAGATGTGCAAGAACAGGTGTATGCTTTCTGCATAGTGCAAAGGCCCCTGGCCAAAGGGGCAAGCAGTGACTAAAACCCAGCCTGTACTCTCTCAGCCAAGCTGTATGCTTTGGGATGGTAAGGCATCCACCCAGAAGAAAGTGTGCCATCTGCCCTCAGGGCTGCTGCCATCCAGAGAGGATGTCTCTTTCTAACATGCACAAAGACATCAGAAGGACCAACAGCAAATCTCAGCCCATCTCTTGACTCCTCTTCTAGTGCTGAATAGGAAAGACAAGTTGTATTTGGAATATGAAAAAAGGAAAACCAGCAATGATATGCAGCTTCCAACTTCTATGGCTTTATTGTATACCAAGAAGAAGGCAACACAACCAGATTGCCTGGTTTAAAAAGTGCCAAGATACTTCATTCTGGTTATAATATAATACACTCTAAATGAAACACAATTGATCCAACTCTGTATTAATTAAATATATTTTGAACTTTTCAAACACTTTTTGGAAAATGTGTGCAATTGGTCTAAGTTTGCACAACAGAAAATACCAGAATAAGTCTTCTAAAATTTAAGGGAATGCAATCTCTTCTGTGCCTACCCTGCCCAAATTGCAATTGATCCTTTAACCAACTAAGAGGTGGGGAGAGGGGACAGAAATGTATATCCATTTGTTCTGAAAGTAAAACTGCCAGAAAAGATAGTTTTTCCATCTTGGCTAAAGGCCTAGCTACTTCCTCTTTTTTAGAACCAGTCAGTGTAGCAGCTGCAACGTTCGCAGCAGCTCCAGCCTCTGTTGCAGGTATATCAGATCTCTTGGAATCCAAGCCCTCCCCTCTCCAATGTAGCCAGTACCAGACTCGCAGCAATACTATGATAAGTGAACAGTACAAGCTGTTTCAACATGGGAAGTGAGAGTGAAGTCAAAGTCAAATGAATCTGAGATGTCTAACTTAGCCAACTGAATACATGGCAATATCAACAACCAAAATGGAAAAAGGAGGAAGAGAAAAGTTTTGAAGTAAAAGAAAACGAATTCTGCTTTGGAAATATTGATAGCCAGCTGGAAATAAAAAGATGAAACTCAGAAACATGCAAGGTAGAGCTTGATGTGCTAGAATGATCACGGCTCTTCAGGACAAGGGACATGAGGCTTTCTTTTCTCTTTGTATCATTCATGGAGCTCACCATATTTGCCAGAAGGGAAGGGAGGGTGGAAAGCAGGAAGGCCACTTTCATGCATTTCAGTGATCTATTATTATATCACAAACTACCTCAAATTTACTGGCTTAAAATAATAATTCATTATTTCTCACAATTCTAAGTGATGACTAGATGACTTTCCTGCTTTGAGTTGTTAGGTTGTTATAACCAGGAAGCTAGGATGGCTAGAACATCCAAAATGGCCTCATTTCCTATAGTTGTCAAGGGATAGTGGATGCCAGCAGGGAGAACAACTGAGACTGTAAGTCAGGTGACCTCACTTCTCCATGGACCTTTCTCTGTGGCTGCTTGGGCTTCTTCACAGTTGGCAGCTGGGTTCTAAGAAGGAGACTTTTAAAAGAATAAGTCCAAATGTGCAAATGCTTATTGAGTTTCCACTTGCATTATACGTGCTAATGTCATATTAGCCAAAGCTAGTTAAGTGGCCAAGCTTAAATCAATGTGGAGGGAAATACAAAGGACATGAATGCTAGGAGGCATGAGTCATTGGGAGCCACCAAAGCAACAGTCTACCATACCTTCTGAAGGAATCAAGGGCTCTCCATTGCCCATTAAATCACAATTAGACTTTTTCAAGTGGGATTCAAAATCTGATCCAATCTCATCATTCATGTTTCTAAATGAGCTTTCAGCTCTAAATAGACTAGACCTCTTAGGATCCTAGACTCTGAGATTCAAGAATCCTTAAGTTTACCCATTGTACTAATATATATACACATATGCACAAGACTGGAATGAAAGTCTCCATCCTTTCCAGACATGCTGCTTTTTAATAACAGCATTCTGAAAGCAAGTCTCTGCTCCTGCCCCATCTCTTTGTATAAAACCCCAAGGATGACTCTTACAGTGGAAATTTCAAACCAAATAAAGAAGAGATGGCAACATCTTGAAGGTGATGCCATTTTAGACTCCTGTCTAAATCAGACACCAGATGTTCCTAGAGATTTTTTGCATTGTAGAGATTTCTATAATCTCTAGAGATTTCTTGATACTGTTTGGAGTTCAAGGTTTGTTTCTTTCTCCCAACAATTTTCTTGCGTGGATTTCATCATGACGGTCCTAAATCCCTCCATGACTGGCTACTGACTGTCTGACTCTCACCTAATCTGATATCAAGAACAATCTTGATTCTTGATTTGAATTGGAATTATTTGTATCCCCCATGGGTAGTGTGATCAGTTAATATATTTTCCACAGCAAAACACTTTAGAGTAAAAGAGAGAACTTTTAAAAATTCAGCTGGACCATAAGCATAAACTAAGCTTCTCCTGAACATATAATCACTACCTATAAGCCCTAACTTGGAGCTTTACCCATAATAAATACTCAGTAAATATTACTTCCCTGATTGAGTCTCTTGTGTTATGTCATTTTCCTGATGTTTAGTTAATGCCACAGTGTATTTTAAAGTTCCATTTTTTGGTTTTTTGTTTTCTTTTGAGTTGTAACTCCACTTATATGCAGCAAGATATGATAGCAGGTTCTTTTCTGATCAATCTTACTTTCTCATCAAACATTTTTTGGGAAAAATATCTTTAAACATATCACATTCTGTAATATTAAACTACGAGTACTCATTTATTCATTCAAGAAGTATATATTGAGCACTTATACTAAGCTCCATGAAGGAAAAAAGGATACGCCATAAACACAAGAGACACATGGTTAGTCCCTGCCCTTCCAGAACCTGCAGTCTATTATAGGGAACATACAGGTAAGCAGGTGATTAAAGTAGAGCGTGGGTAGTGCTCCATTGGGTGGTGTGCCATGGGATATCCCAAAACTCTTCTTCCAAAGTTCTGTACATACACCTACCACCTCGAGGCAGAAAATGTTGTCATTGTGTTGTCATTGTCCATTACTCCTCACTCTTTCTTAACGTATTCTCATCACAGAATCTAATAAATCTTTAAGTTCATTCACTTCTATTTCCTAAACATCTCTCAAGTCTCTTGAGGTATCTTCTTACAATGTCTTTTTCCCTAGAAAAGGAATTTAAAGCTGACCATTTATAAACATTCTCAAACATCCAAAATCTGATAGCAGGAGATTTTTACAGTAATTTGTCTGAGAAGATGGCAGATAGGGAAGTGACAGTGAGGGCAAAGAGAAGTGAACAGTTTTGTAGGATTTTTAGGAAAAGTAATTGAAAAATTATAATTATTGATTGGAAGGGTTGGTGGGAGTAAATTTGGAGAGTAAGGAGCTGGGGATGATACCCAGATTTCTGGCTTGAATTCCTTGGTGGATGGTGGAGAATACACAAGAAGAGATATGCTTCCAGAAAACTGAAATGAGTTTGAGACTCAATCTTTTGAACCTCTTATTTATTTGAGTGCCTTTGGTCATCCAAGTGGGGAAAATAGTTAGAAACACTGGTCAGGGATTCAAGGAAAAAATATCATTTGTAACTAGATGATATTGAAGACACAGAATAGATGCCTATAAAGTAGGTCACATAGAAGCAAAAGGAGCATTAGAAAGACTCTTCAAGAAAACCACTGTTAAAGAGAAATTAGAAAGAATACTGAGAAGTGAGGAGAGTTAGGTAGAAAACCTGCATAGCAGACTATAATGGAAACCAAAGGAAGAGTTTCCAGGAGGAACTAGTCAAGAGCATCAATTCTACCAAGAGAGCAAATAATACAAGAGCTGAGATGTGAACACTAGATTTAGCAATGCTCATCACCTGAGATTAGTTTTGCAAAATCGGATTATTGAATGCCTACTAGATGCAGGGCCTTCTTTGAAGGACGTAGAAATTTCTAGATCTGAGTTGCTGCTTTCCAGGGGCTGATCATCTAGTTTACAAGCAAAAATACAAAGGTGAAGGAAATTGTTCCTCTCTCCTCTGTGGCCATTAAAAAAAAAAGTAAATATATTATGAGCCAAATGAGTAATACAACTGTATCAAGTTCACTGGAAGGAAGGAATACTATGGATCAGGAAACTTTCGTGTTTCCTGGAATTTATATTTTAATATTATTAACACCCTGGAGCAATTCCAGATAATATAGCCAAGATGGAGAATGATTTAGAAACCAATTTATTATAAGAAATAACCAGATTTTTGGTCAAGATGATGGAGTAGGTAAACATTGTGCTTACCTCCTCGCAGGACCACATCAAAATTACAACTAAACCACAGAACACAATCATTGAGATTTTTCCAAAATCTAGCTAAACAGAGGTCCTATAACTAAGAATATACAGAAGAAGCTACATCAAGACTGGTAGGAGGAGTGGAGACACTACACAGGCTGGTTCCACACCCATGTGTGGCGATTAAAAATTGGTGTGATTATCTCTTCTACTACAGAGGATTCCTCCTGAGGAGCAAGGGGTCCCAGCCCCACACCAGAGTACCGGTGCTGGGAAAAGAAGTCCTCACAACTTATGGCTGTGAAAAAGAACTGAGATTGTGGCTGAGTGAGACAGAAGGCAGCTGCACTCTCAGGCATTCCTCTTAAAAGACCCAAGCATGGACTTACTTGCTGGCAAAATCACTCATTCTGACCTTCAGCACTGGGGTAGCAGCTCGGAAGATGCCAGAGACATACAGGGAGGAACTGAATAGTCTGGCTTCAGAATGAAGGCTGGAGAGGAAGCTATCTCCCTGATAGAGTTCTGGCAGAAGCCATTGTTCCTTTGTTGAGCCCTCACCCTACCCAGCATGCTGATGCAGGTGAACATCATATCTGCGTCTCCATCAAGCTGGTTAACATCATTTACCCCACTGGTGATTCCTTGAGACTCCACTCCACCCAATTTGTGGGCCCACCCACACTTCTTCTAGAGGCTTTTCCATACAAACTACCTGTCTTGGCTCATACTGCAAATTTTACTAAAATCTTTCAGACATTTGCAAACTCCGACCAAGCAGCATCTGGCCTCGGCATGTCCCATACCTCTTGCTAAGTAGTTCCAAACCCAGCGCCAGTAGCAGTAAGTCCCAGTTCACAGCTTAGGGTCTCCCAGGCACTTCCAAGCCCAGCACAAGTAGCAACCATCTGCAGATCACTTTGTAGTAGTTCATACCAAACAGCTCCCAGGCAGGGCCCAGGCAGTGGCTGACACTGGCCTGCAACAGAGCCCCTCCCAAGAGACCCCAGAACCAACACACCTGGTGGCCAGCTTTAGACGACAACACCAAACCATTTCCACAAATGACAGACTAGGCAGGGATCAGAGCCCTGCTAAAGCAAATCCTGCTCTGTAGAGTCAGCCCCTGCACAACAGCTCCTCCACCATAGTCACGGCCAATCCTCACAACCAATCAGCTTGAGGGTCAGTCTCTCCCATTGACATTCCAATAGCAACTAAGACTCAACTACAACAGGAGTGCACATACAACCTACACAAGGGACGCACCTGGAGCACTCAGCTCAGGTGACCAGGAAGACTGCATTGCTGGGCCCCACAGGACTCCTACTACTTAAGGCCTCTCTGCTGACATTGGGAGACATAGCAGCTCTACCTAATATATAGAAACAAACACAGAGCAGCAACCAAAATGAGGAGACAAAGTAAATGTCCCAAGTGAAACAAAGAACAAAGCTCCAGAAAAAGAACTAAATAAACAAAATGGAGACAAGCAATCTATCGGATGCAGAGTTCAAAACACTGGTTATAAGGATGCTCATTGATCTCAGCGAGAACTTCAACAAAAAGATAAGAAAGGTAAAAATGGAGATAGAAAACAGAAAAAAAAACTAGTCAGAAATGAAGAATACAATAACTGAAATAAAGAATACATGAGAGGGAATCAACGATATATTAGATGAAGCAGAGCATCAAATCAGAGATTTGGAAGATAAGGTGGCAGAAAAAACCCAATCAAAAAAGCAACAAGAAAAAAAAAGTCCAAAAATTATGAGGATAGTCTAAGGGGCCTCTGGGACATCAAGCATACCAACATTCATATCATGGGGTTACCAGAAGGAGAAGAGAAAGCAAGGGATTGAAAAACCTATTTGAAGAAATAATGGTGCAAAACTTCCCTAACCTGGTTAAGGAAATAGACACAATCCCAGGAAGCACTGAGAGTCCCAAACAAGATGAACCCAAAGAGGCCTTCACCAAGACACATCATAATTAAAATGCCAAAGGTTAAAGACAAGAGACATTCTTAAAAGCAGCAAGAGATAAGCAGTTAGTTAACTACAAGGGGGTTCCCAGAAGACTGTCAGCTGATTTCTCAGCAGAAATTTTGCAGGCCAAAAGAGATCAGCACAAAATATTCAAAATGATGAAAAGCAAGGAACTATAACCAAAATTACTCTACCGAGCAAAGCTATCATATAGAATCTAAGGACAGGTAAAGAGCTTCCCAGACAAGAAAAAGCTAAAGGAGTTCATCACTACCAAACCAATATTACAAAAAAAATGTTAAAGGGACTTCTTTGAGAAGAAAAGATAAAAAATATGAATAATAAAATGGCAATAACTACATATCTATCAATTACTTTAGATGTAAATGGATTAACTGCTCCAAAAGACATAGGATGGTTGAAGAGATAAGTACGCAAGACCCTTACATATGCTGCCTACAAGTGACTCACTTCAGATAGGAAGAAACACACAGACTGAAAGTAAAGGGATGGAAAAAATATTTCATGAAAATGGAAACAAATGAACAAAAAGCTGAGGTAGCAATATTTATATCAGTCAAAATAGACTTTAAAACAAAGGCTGTAACAAGAGACAAAGAAGGACCCAGTAATCCCACTTCTAGATATTTATCTGAAGAAACTCAAATAACGCTACTCGAAAGGGACATGTACATTCATATGTTCATTGCAGCATTATTTACAATAGCTAAGATATTGAGGCAACCTGGGTGTCCATCAATGAATGTGTGGATAAAGAAGAAGTGGTACATATGTAAAATCAAACATTACTCAACTATAAAAAACAAAACCTTGCCATCTGAAACAACATAGATGGACCTAGAGAGTATTGTGCTGAGTGGAGTAAGTCAGATAAAGACAAATGGCATATGATTTCACTGATATGAGGAATCTAAAGAATGAAATAAACAAATAGAAACAGAAACAAACTCGTATAGATACAGAGAACATTTTGATGGTTCCCACATCAGGGAGTGGGGGGTTAGGGAGATGGGTGAAAAGGGGGAAGGGATTAACAAGTACAAATTAGTAGTTACAAAATAATCATGGAGATGTTAATTATATCATAAGGAATATAGTCAATAATATAATAATTATGTGTGGTATCAGATGGATAGTAGATTTATCTGAGTGATCACTTTATAAGGTATATAAATGTCTAATCACTGTGTCGCACACCTGAAACTAACATAATATTGTATGCCAACTGTAATTGTAAAATAAAAAATTATTTTAAAATAAAGTGAGTCTCTTGTACACACACACAAAAATAAAAGAAATAATCGAATAATTGAGTTGTATTTGGATTTGTCAAGATAGCTATGATAGCGTTTATCAAATATTTGAGGGGTTTTGCTATAGAAGAAAGATATTTCTTTGTTATTGCTTCTGTGGACAAACCAAAGACAAGTAAGGTACAGGGAGTCAGGAATTATCTCTAAAGAGACAGAGAGAAAGAGGGATTTTTAAAGAAAAGGAAAGGAAAAAATTCTTATCAACAATAGCTGTCCAAAATTGCAGTGAGCTACCGTACTGTTCCCATGTTGGATATGTTCAAAGATCAAAACGTATGCTGAAGACTCAGCATCCTGCAAGATGCCTTCAAATATCAAGATTTTGTGACTCCATTTCAAATGGTCGCTTCCTTCCAAGGTGGTCAGAAAGTCCTCCTAGAAGAACTAGGTCACTCAATCTAGCCTTGGGTGGTGGCTGGGATTTTGATGGGCGAACAAGAGGAGGAAGAGTGTTTCATGGAAGGACGATACGTCCAACTTGTAGGAGCTGAGTTCACCTGAGGCTGAGAAGTCATCAGAACAAACTGACAAAAGCTTTCAATGCCATGATGAGAAATTCAAGCAAAATCTTTTTGGCAGCAAGGAGCTATTGAAGATGTTTGTGCAAGGAAATACAGTTAAATTAAGCGGAGGTTCAAGGAAGGTCGTTCTGGCATTTACTTAGGACAAATTAGAAATGAGTGAGACTGAAAAAAAGCAGAGGATTATTAGAAGGATTGAGAAAAAAAAGAAGCCAAACAAGGAATGAGAATGAAATAAAAGAATAAAATAAGGGACTTTGGGGAAAGAAGTATCCACAGGACTTGGTGCCTGATTATGTTGGGAAAGAAGCAGAAGAAAAACTTAAATGAATGAATGAAAAGGTCTGAGTTCATTTGAGAGGGCCAGTGAGAGAAGCAGTGCCTTTAAAATAACAGGGTCAGGGAGTGTAATCTGAGAGGCAAGTCACGATCCCAACATGGGAACCCAGTCTAAGGAGAACTCCAGCCAAGATGACATCTCCAAGCCAGGTAGTATCTCGCTAGCATCCAGTGGAATATTACCAGCTACTATCTCAGAGGAAATTGGGTTCCTTGATTTTCCAAATAAGCCAAGCCGTTGTGCTGGCAGCCAACACACATGACAGGCACTTAGCCAAGCATAAAAGAACAGGTTTAAAACATGTGAGTTCCTTTAGCAATCAGCTAAAGGGAATTCACAAAAGTAAATGAAAAAAAAAAAATCACCCAAACTCCAGAGCCATGTATTCTTTTTACTGCTGTCTTAGAGAAAAACGTGTAAATCTATTATGAGAGTTGTTTTCCTCCTCATCAGGAAATAGGGCAGAGAGGGATAATTTAAAGTAAAGGCATTTTTTTGAGGTAGTACTTGAGATAATATTGGGGGAAAAAAACTCTTCGACATAACTTAGGCCCAACCTATGTAGAAAAGGTAAATATAGATGCAGAGCTGGTGAATTTGAACAATGTAGATAGAGAACCAGACTGGATGGCTCAGGCTCCCAAAGCTGCCTTTTTCTCAACAATGGTTAGTTTTATTTTGTTTCATTTTGTTTTGCTTAGATTATCTGGACAATTACCTCAACTCTCCATTTCACTCTGGCTCTAAAGACAGAGTTCTCTAAAGTGTTCTATTTTTATCATGTTCGAATAAGGACTGAACAGAATGGAGCTCATTGAAATGAGCCTCACTGAAAGGATTAAGCCAGTTGAAAGGATATGTTTCCTGAACATCCTATAGTTTCCATGATGCAGAAAAAATGAGCAGTTCTCTGCCCTTCGTCTGCCCTCTCCATTAACAACGTTTTCCTCCTCAGAAGCCAGGGTAAAGCAGAATGCGACATTTGGGCAAATAGTCGTGTTGATAAGGGTGAAATAAAGCAAAACCGTCTGGAAAGCACACCTAATTGACCAAGTCATGCAGTCCCCAGTTCCTACCTCTGGAAGTTCCCTGGAAGGCTGAACAGGGTTTCCCCTGCACCACGGCCTTCCCTGAGCAGAGTTGAAGTTCAATGGTTCCCTTCAGTTCCCACGGCCAACTCGAAGACTGCAACCAGGAGCACTGAGTTGGAATCACTTGCACAATAAACTCTGGATACCAATGGGCCCCGGTGGCTGGGAACAGCTGAAAGCTTTGAAGGCAGTTTTATTTCTTAGTTTTCTTGGTCTGGTAACCTTGGGCTTTGGTTTTCCTCTCCATATAAAAACCATTCTTCCTTTTAAGTAAGCTTGAGACAAACAGCATAGGTGCTTTTTGAAATATTATATTGCAGAAGGGCAGCATTTAGCTACTTACAGGAAGAGAATTGGTGGTGAAAAGGAACTGAACAGCTTCCGGCTACTATTGACGAAACGAGGCAGGTGCAAAATGGAGACTTCTCTCTCCAGGCTCTAGTCCCAAGGCCTGGACTCCTGCATAGCCAGCTCCAGGGAGCTGAAAAACTCAACTCAAAGAGCATGCTCTGTACCTTCCTTTCTACCAGAGTGTGAACAGGGACTGAGACAAAACATACACAAATTACCCTAAGATCTTGGAATCCCTGTTCCCCAGAGGGGTGGGGACACTGAGGCACTCTAGGCTTACTGGCCTCCCAGCAGAAAGATATGCAGTGGCCACTTTAGATTGACTTTATGGCTGGCAATGTGGTTGAGAGAGCAGGCACAGGACTTGTGTTTACACTGAGTTTTCATAGCAATCACCCTGTTTTTATTTACATTGAATTTTAAAATCATTTATATACTAGCAAAGGTTTCTAAAGATGCTTTTATGTAAAATCCATATAAGATCGAGGATTCAACAATAGTCCATATTAATAATCATCATGATTGTGTTATTGTTAGGATCCTATGTTGGGTTTGTACAGCTGATTGAGGCCCTTCCGATCCACAGGTTTCACCCCAAAAGAGAACTTCAAGAAAAATCCTTATGAGATGGTGCCCAGATTCCATTTAAAGATGTATAAACTTCAGAGAAATTTCGAGAAGGAATCAGCCCATTTATGACGGCAGCATACTTTACAAAAGCTCTCAGAGGAGGCTGACAGGGCAAGCAAAGAAGGAACTTTCTTAAGTAAATATCAAATCAATTAAAGGAACAGATCCATGGAAATAAATCATTTACAGAAACAGGTCCTACCTGTGGTTTCTAATACAAAATACACTAAATGCTACACCTCAAGTAACTAAATAAAAATGTTCCAAAGTGATTCAATCTCCATGCACTGTAAGAGGCAACCTGCTAAAGCAAACTCTGCAAAACAAAGGTTTTCAAGATATAAAAATTCATAAACCTTTCTTATCAGAAAAGAAGTGAATGAATATTATGGTATTCTTATAGCATGTTTGCTTTAGCATTTGTCATGTAGTTTCTCTGGGCAAAGGTAAGGTCTGGTATGCAGTGTGATTATTTTCCCACCTACTTCTGTCACAAGGTCTACTTAAAGGGCAATTTTTTTTCTTTAGTTCTTTAAATGCTTCCAAAAAGATATCTTAAGGTCAAGAAACTCCAACAATGTGCAAATATCTTTCAGGAGTAGTCAATTTCCCCCTA
The DNA here is from genome assembly GCF_902729225.1 of Pteropus medius. NCBI lineage: Eukaryota > Metazoa > Chordata > Mammalia > Chiroptera > Pteropodidae > Pteropus > Pteropus medius. The sequence continues at coordinate 13,368,001 of NW_024349800.1, read as the reverse complement.
GTACCATTAGAGGAAATTTTATTGTAGTCAGTCTAAAACAAGTTAATGGAGGGTCATGTTTCTATTTACTCTGGAACAGTATTAGTAATCGGAACCAGGAGGACGCAAGGCCTCATAGCACCGGGGTTCCACGCTCCCCGTCAGGCAGCCTTCAGTCCTCTCATCTAGATTCCAGAGGATGTTAAATGACATTTCACATAATTTATCTGAAACATTATATATATATAATGTATTCATGCTGTCTGTTGAGGCCTCCTCTCAAGATGTGTAACCTTTTCAGGATGGCAAAGGCTCGATTATAAGATTTGGATTAATTAGTGATGCAACATTTCTATGAGATTTGGTAGCCAAGGGTTTTTTGTGTTCTTTGCAAATCAGTCATTATAAGGTGGAATTTGATGACATTTTTCTCCTCAAATATCCTCTTAGTAACTGAAGTCCAGTAAACGGATTAATTCTACTTTATCCAAATAAATTAGGCAAATTCCTCCCACAATAGTTAGCCTCAGACTGGTATAGTCAACAAATATTTATTGGGTGCCTGTCATGTACCTGACACTACAGAAGGCACTGGAGGGACAAAAGTGAACAAAACAAACTATTCCTCATAAAGGGATAGCAAGAAGGAGTGGCTTTGTGGTGATGAAACAGCTCTATATCCTGATTGTGGTGGTCACATGAATTTACACATGGGATAAAATGTCATAGAACTACACATGTGTGCATATACACATATACACACATATTTTTTATATGTAAACTGGTGAAATGACATTTCAATGAGGCTTGTAAGTCTATACAATAGTACTGTTGCAATGTCAGTTTTCTGGTTTTGATAATGTACTACAGTTATGTATAACTGTTAATCTTTGGGGAAGCTGAATGAAGAGTACACAGAATTTTTTATTATCTTTTCAACTTCTTGTGACCCGAAAATTATTTCAAAATAAAGTGTTTAATTAAAAAAAGAAACTAGCTTTTTTCATGGAGCTTATGCCCTGGTGGGAAAGACAGAAAACTAACAAGGAGACTAATGAATCATCACAGATAGTTGTATGTTGTATGAAGAACTCTTTAATAAGTGCTGTGATATGAAGTAATAGTGGAGGCCCCCGCCCCTTAAAAAGGCAGTCAGAGAGGAACTCTGGATATGAGACATTCAAGCTGAAGAGTGAGGCGGCCAGACTTAGAGAGATGACTAGCAAATATATTAAAAGAACCTAGCTGATTTAAGTCATCAGAATGACTTTCAAAATTGTAAGTTTATTGAGGCAAAGCCTTGAAGGGTAGCCAGATTTCAATGGGGTGACCTTTTAATACGGGAATGTTGTTTAAACATTTAAGTAGAATAAGATTTGCAAGTTAAAAGTGTATGGAAGAACCAAATATTTGTGATTCATAATTTAAATGTATAGTTGGAAAATTTAATTTCAATATATTGACTATTATTTTTTATATATTCAAAGTAAATTTCAATAATCTTTTCTCTGCATAAAAACCACCCTAAAATAAAACAAAACAAAAAAAAAACCTGTCATTTCATAACTTTATTAACCAAGCTACTGAAAAGATTTCCACGGATGGCAGTCTCTAGGAACCCTGGAAAACTACTGTAACATACAGATACAGTGGAACAAACCAACATTTGCCAATGTATTAAAGAAAGGGTTTGTCTTGAGAACATCTATGGAGCTAAAATGCCAAACCTGAGATGTTATCTTTAAAAAAAAGTCTCTTAACAAGGGTCATCTCAAGGTCATCAGTTTCTCCTAAGCACATGCATTAGCTCCTTCATCTGGCTTCCTTAATGCTGTATATGTTTTACTATATCACTTCTTACATTGAAGGGTAACTTTTTATTACATATCTAGTTCCCCACAAAACCATGAGTTCCTACTAGATTAGGAATTGTTTCCTATTCACCTTTGTATTTCAGTGACTAAGACACTCTGAACATTTTTAACTGAATGAAAAGCTGCCATAGATGTCTTTCATGGACCTGGGATTAACTTTAAGATTTTCTTCCCACCAGTTTTGGTTCAAAAATTCAGACACCAATCTAATTGGTTTTGAGTCTTAGCTTCCTAGATTCATTCAGCCTCATGTGGATCTCTGACTGGGTTTCAAATTGTTTACACTGGCCCTGACCTGGCACCAACTGCCTTAGGACATAGTTTCTAGCATTTTCCCACTGACTCCACCCACCCCAACCACAAGGTCATGTCTGTCAAGCAAGAGCAATGGAGACTCAGAGCTTGGGAGAATATCTGGAAATAATAGCGACCCAATAAGCCTTTAAAGACTAAAGTCATTTAAGAATCATCTAACATTTCCTGAATACCTACAGTGTTCAAGTTACTCTCCTGAGGACAAGGATATTAAAAACTAGTAAGATGTGGTCACTACCATCAGGAAGATAGTGAACAACAGAAGTGCTCTTATAGAGTTATATACAAAGCACCACAAGATCGCATAAGACAAGAAAACATTCCAAATTAGACAGAAAAATGTAATACAGAAAAGATTTCTTATAACCTGTGGCCCTGTTAAATTTCGATGGCTAAACCAACCTGGCATTGTGACTACTTCAGTGTCGGGAAGTAAAAGAGGTCTACAACGACTTAGGGAATAGTGTCTGATGAAGCCATTCACTGAGCTTGGTAATACAGAAGGACGTGCTGGTCTTTGGGTTATGTTGATTAATTCAGTTTTGGAGACACACTGAGTTTGAGATGCATATGAGATAAACAAGTTGAGATGTCCAATATGCAACTAAATAAAAGAGTCTTCCATTTAGAAAAAGTCCATGGACTGGAGTTGTAGATTTGGGAGTCATTACCATATATATCCTTGAGAGTGAATGAATTGTCCCAGGGACGAGAGAAACAGTGAGAAGAGAAAAAGCGAAAGTGGTAATCTGGGCCCGTCACACTGAAGGGCTGGGCAGAAGAAGAGGAAACCATAAGGGAACCAAGAAGAGCAACATGGGATTTAAAAAAAGGAAAGGAAAGGAAAGAAGGAAGAAGTCAGGAGACAGTAGTTGTGGTGGACATTGTGAGTTTCCTAACAAATATCAATTTCCTGCTTCCTTCTTTACATAATCCCTCCCCCAGGGAGGTCCATGGGCCTCTAGGGAAGCTGAATGTCTCTAGCTCCACAGGTTGACCTCACTAGTCTAAAGATAATCCCACCCCCTTAGCTGAAGACGGTGAAGGGCAAGTAACCCAATGAGATTTAAGAAAAGTTTGATGAAATGGGTAAAAGTGTCAAAAGGTATAAACTTGCAGTTATAAGATAAATAAATTCTGGGGATGTTAATATACAGCTTGGTGACTATAGTTAACAATACTGTATTGTGTATTTGAAAGTTGCTAAGAATAGTCTTAAAAGTTATCACAAGAAAAAAAATTGTAACTATGAGAGGTGATGGATGTTAACTAGAGTTACTGTGGCTATCATTTTGCAATACATACACTTATCAAATCATTATGTTGTACACATTAAACTTATATGTATTTATATGTCAATTATATTTGAATAAAACCAGGAAAACACATTAAAAAGAAAGAGTTTGATGGGATTCCAGACAAATTCTTCATTATTCTCTTAGAAGAACTTCTAGAAGCAATACTTTCCCTTCCCCCAGATGTCATCTTAAGTAACAGCGAGGTCCAGACCTGTAGTAGCCCTCTCTCCCTGCCAATCTGAGAAAGAAGCCCACTAAATGAAGACAACCAAGCCGGGAGAATCCCAGAAATGTGAAGCTGAAACCAACCCTGGTACCTGCTCTGCCTCTAGACTTTCAGTTATGTAACCTGTGAAGTTTCTTATTGCTTAAACCAGTTTGGGTTGAGTTATCTGTTACTTTCTTTTGGAGCAGAACTAACTGATACAGTTGTGTCACAAAAAAAGGTGAAAACTTCTGCAGGAAGTGACTGAGAGGGTTAAGTGAGGCCAGGTGATAAAGAACCTGAAATCCATCCAAAGAATTTGGTAAGCAAAAGGGCTTGAAAGGAGAAATTTCAGTAGGGGTAGCTAAGGTAGGGCAGAGCCCAGACTGCAGTGGGTGGGAAACAAACGGTAAGTGAGCAAGCAGAGATTCCTTTTCAGCCAAGTTTGACCACAGTTTGAAGAGAAAACTGCAATGGGAAGCCATGACTATAAAGGCATGTAATGCTGAAGAAGGTTTTTCTTAGTTATTTTAAAGATAGAAAGCTAATTAGTGGATGAGTCAACAGGTGTATTTCCAAGTTTTTGCCATTATCGTGTCCTCATCTCCCCAAAATTCACACAGAATCTCAGTGGTAAAAGAAATTTAACAGTTCAATAACTATAATAGCTCCTCATCTTGGATTCAGCAGTAAAACATCAGGAAAGTCAAAAGTAACGTCTCAACATTTTACATTCCAATTTTTATATTAGCTATATAAGACCCAACCGCCCCCCAAAAAAATGCAGAATGACTCTACTAAAGCATTTCATCACCAAAAAAATTGAAGGAGTTAAGAAAACTTGTAAAAGAAAGTTCATTGCAACATTTTTATAACTGAAATATTGAGGGTAAACATAAATGATTTATTAATAGAGAATGGTAAAACCAAAAAGGTGCATTAAGCAGTATTCTACTCACTAGTTTGCAGCAGTTTTTAAAAAATGAGCAGGATCTCTGTACTGATATGGAAAAATCCAAGTGAGCACATTAAATTATGGAACAATATGTGCGATATGATCTCACATATGAAATTCGAAACAGATAGAATCCTTTATATTTATGCAGAGAATAATCAAGAAGACTATATAAGTCCTATCGGCTGTCACTCTCAGAAGAGAACTGGCATATGAGGTTCAGGGCAGGGAGGAGCATCTTAGGAAAAGGCGATTTCACATATATTGTATAAGTTAAATTTTTACCAGGGTAATATTTTTATTTATTGTGTTGCATGATAAATGAGAGAAAAATGCTTGAAGAAAAGTTAGGCACTTGAAAAGAAGAAACTAAATTTGTACCAACCAGCATATCACATGCTCCCTTAAAAAGAGCAAAAGAAAGATCACAAGATTTATCATTTCTAATATCTTTATCTCACCTTATTAATGACAAATAGGTGTGGTTCTGTGTGTGTGTGTGTGTGTGTGTGTGCGTGCGTGTGTTGTAGAGCATTTTAAAATTAATTAGTTGTTGGATGTATATAAAACCATTGGCATCGAGTCAAGTGTATCTATAAGTAACTACATACTCACCATCTGATTAAATTTGGTGGTGTTTATTTTTAAATTGTAAGGCTGCTCAAATGAAACTGGAGCTGCTTCATGAAGATTTCCATATGAGCATATTTGCATGTGTGAAATACATATTATGAGGCTCACTGGGGAACCCAAAAGGCTAGACTTGGTCCTAAAACGAATCTCATCAGTGGACCAAGCAATTCAGTTGAATTCTCTGATAACTTGGTCATTCACCTAGGAAATAAGAGGAGAGTAAGCCACACAAATGGGAATACCACCCTCTGTGGTTTCTTAGTCAAAGTCGTCTGTATAGATGCTTTCAATAAACAAAACACCATCAAACACCTAGAGAAATGAGACAGAGAATCCAATGCTCGAAGACAATTTGCATTCTACATAAACATACAACAATTTTATATTATTAACAAACTTTCTATTTCTATATAGGTATAGTCATTATTTCAAATCTAACACATCTTTAAAAACATATAATTAAATTAGCCCATCATGCACTTTAGTCATAGGCTATCAATGGTTTAAAAATAATTAACTCTTGCACAGTGATTAGATATCAGTTCCTAATTACAAAGGCCAAATGTTATATTCTTTCCACAAAATTAATTTAACAAGATGTCAGATATCACCCTCTCAATCTCACACAGAGAAAAATTCTCTAATGCCTGAGACAGATAATTCAAGAAGTGCCCAACTGTGACTATATCTCTAAATCATTTTGAGTTTGCAATAAACTCTGATCTGGCCCTAAATTTGGAAAAATTTTTGCACTTTTTTAATTGACTTACAACATTATATTAGTTTCATGCATACAGAGTAATGATTCAATATTCATATGTATTGCAAAATAACCACCATGACAAAAATATTTTACTTAAAAAAAAGGAAAAAGGAAAAAAATGGCCGAGAGAGTGAAAAACTAAGTAAGGTTTGTTTATCTATGGTCATGTCAGATCTGTGAATACTGTCTTGGTCAAAATAAAGCTCAGGAGATGGAAATGAAATAATTTTGGTATATAATGATCTACATTCATTATACCAAAGAATATTAATAAAAAGATATTTAGTAGAAAACTATATACCTAGTTAACAATCAAGCATGTGATGAGCATACACCACACATAAATCCGGTCATGGAGCAGCAAAGAAAACAGGTCAGACCTCTGTCTTTTGGGAGCTTCCAAACTGAAAATCAACAAATATTATCAGAGAAAACCTCCTGTCTTGATACCAGGTAGCTTTTGTTTTCAATTTTTAGGATTACTTCTAGAAGTAAGCCAAATTTTTGTTTTATTTTTATTAGATGCTAAATAGAAGAGTATATTTTTTATTTTAAACATTTTCCCCCAACAAATTATTTATACACGCACAGATAGTATGATATGAGCAAACAACTCTCTGATAGTATTACAGTATCATATTCAAAGGAAAATATAGAATCAACTTGTTCCACAAGATCAGACAGAACTAAACTCAATTTTTTAACAATAAAATTCACACAACAATCCCATTCCATCTATAAAAGTTTTTTTTATAAAGAAGTTCTATGATTTTTGCATTGCTGCTATTACCAGCTAGATGACATTCATATAAACTTCTTTATTACTTTCAAAGTATATTTTTTATATTTATTCACTTATCATTCAAATTTAAATTCTTCTCGATTTTTAATACTAGAGAATTCTCTTCCTTCTCGCAGCAATTGCTGCAGTACAAAATGCCTTCACTGATTATAAGCACTTTAAATTTTAGCTCCATAAAACATTGTTGAAAGACTACAAAGAGAAAGGCAATGTCATGTATTTTCTCCACAAGCTCCGTATTTGGTGAAATTCGCTTTAAAATATTTTATTAATGCTGAATATTAACTATAGGTTGTAATTTGATATGCACAACTTTGTAACGATTGGCATAACAGTCAGAAACTGTCTCCAAAGAAACCAACCAATGGTCCAAGGACGGGAACAAAAAAACATGGGCTGGAATTAATGCTAAGATACTTTCTTTGTAATACTTCCAAAGACTAGCATGAAGAGGTGACCCAAGAAGAGACATAGACAGGGAATTTACCCCTTATTCAAGTGATGGGAAATCTGAGGGCTACAGGGACAAAGTAGTCTCCTGACCAGAGATACATAACTTGATGAGTACACTAATGGGGTAAGAGCTCAATTTTCTATAGTCCTTTCACCTGCTTCACCAAGATGTAGGGAAAGGGTAAAAAATAGCGAAGGGCTCAGTCACCACACACACACACACACACACCAATTGTCCATGATGTTTCTCCTGCATTATCCAGAATGTATGCCTTTCTTAATACTCTTATCTGAAGTGACTATTTTTCATATATTCCCTTTCTAATATATGTCTATGAGTTTAGCCAGAGAATATCTCAATCTCTGTTTGATATATTTTTTTAAATTATGAACCTAAGAACTACTTTTTGATGTAGAAGTTAAAAGTAACATTAATTCTTAAGTGTAGCTCCATGATTCAGGGTTGGCTGGTTATTTATATCCCATTAAGTTCTATGTTTTAAAGAAAAGTAAAACTAAGCAATACTATTAAACAATCAAATGACTTTAGAAAAAGCAAGGATTTATACTCATAATAATTTTTCAACTTTTCTGAGCATTTTCCAATGTAATATTTAACGAATTTCTCCTCAGCATTTTTTCCCATTTGTTATAATTCAATAATGGGTTGGGTTCTAAGGAAAACACAAAAGAAAACATGGTCTGTATAAAGTAGACTCACGATTTAAATTTTCAACACTAAAACAGAATGTCCTGTGAGTGTGATTTTTGCCCCCTCAAAGGAGGGCTCCTTTTGAAGTCATGAGACAGTTCAGTGAGTGGGGATGCAGGAGTGAGGAGGTAAAAGAGGAAAGATGAACAGCGACTAGAAGTTGGCATCAAATTTCAAAACTGGGATGCCAAATTGTTCTTACAGCTCTGAAATCATATTCTGAAATGTAAGAGCCTGCTGATTCTGAGCACACTTGAAAGGAAAAAGGCCAGGTCCCCAGACTCCTGAGGTCTTTCTTTGATAATCAGGAGAAAGGTTTTAAGGCGATCAGACCAAGAAATCTTGAAATGTTGAATCATGTGATTTTTTTTTTTTAAATGGAAGAACCTACTTCCTGCATAAACAAAACTCCAGGAAAACATTAAATTAGAAAGATGGAACACTATAATGATCTAATTTTTGAAAAAGTGAAAAGTGGTCTTGTCAAAATAAATTATTTTGTGCTTCAAACACAGATTTTATTTTAGTTGTGAATAGTAAATAGTACTAAATGCTAGTGTTTTCTCCTATGCCAAAGATAGAAAGTAGAAACATATTCTTGGCCTTTTTTTCCTGATTATTAAGCTTTTAGAAAATCATATAGTTTATTCCAGATTGATCCAAAAACTAAATGTCATGGGTTAAATTTGACATAGCAAGTCGGAGATCAAAGACAGTCCCTATCTCAGGGCCTCAAGTCTTTCCTTCCTACAGTTCCTCTTGGTGCCAGGAGAAAGCCTGGTAGGACAAAGGGGAATTCTACTCTCAGATCAGGCTCTCAGAGAGCCCCGAGCTGTTGTAAGGATTGCCTCATCACCACTGCATCTCCTTCGCTGCCCAGATGACTTTAGCTAGAGCTAAAGGATTATACAACCAAAGACTTATGGTGGAAATATCATTTGCAAGTTAGTCAGGCCAGACCGCTGAGGAAGTGCGGCCTGAAGGAAGTGTGTAAAAAGAATGCAGGCTGTGTATTCAATCTACAGGCAGCTGAACACAAAGCCAAGAGTTTCCAAAAACACTTAGAATTCAAAAGCATTAATTGGTGTCCTACATTGATATGAAACCATGATAGTGACTTTATATTAAGCTATTGAGAGAGAAACAGAGAAGGTGAGTGATTAAATCACACTAAAGCATCTGAGGCTGTCATAAATGACAGGTTAGTAACAAGACAGGTATTTCTACGACTTAGCTGCACAGTGTAGTCATATAGGGAAGTTACAGCAAACTAGGCCAGCAGAGTATCTCCGTCTTGTCTAATTAAGCAATTTCAGCCTTCCATCTTGTCCCTTGGGGATGGGGAGAGAAAAAAAAGAGAAGAAATGGAGGGATTGAAAGGGGAAACCAAGTAATGAAATTATAGCAGTGACTTTTCTATCTTGAAGAAGAAGGGGGAAAGCCAGCTTGAATATTTATATCCATTTCAGCATCTGTTCAATGTTTTACCATGCAATATTTCATAAAAATAAATACACCAGACAATAATTTGAATACTAAAGGTAACCTGAGGAGGTACAGCATAATCCTACACCTTTTAGAATTGGTCTGGCACTCTGCACTAAGATTTTTTTTTATTCAGAAAACCCCTAATTCTACATCTTTATCTTAATGGGTTTCATAGAGCCAAAGCAGCTGGGAAATTTTTTTAACTATTTGATTTTTTTTAAGGATCGGGGGAATGAATTTTGGGGGAGATTTTTATTAATTCATATCATAAATTAACTTCTCAAGGACTGCAAAGACATCATTACAAGTGAGAGTCAAAAGTCTTCCGTTATCTAACACAAATAAATGGAAAATACTCCAACTCTTAGAATTGCAGATGATGCTGGATTCTCTATTTTAAAAGAGGGGAAGAGAGCCACAGGTAATACCCCAAAACAACCACAAACAGTAAGCGCATCCTAAAGGCCAGTCACTGTCCTCGGGGCTTTTCATATGTTAGCACATTTAATCTTTACAATAACCTGTAGGGCAGGCATTAATTGTCTCATTCTACAGGTGAGGAAACAGGAGCTTATAAAGATTAACTATCTTGTGCAAGTCAGTTCCATTAGTAAGTAGACTGAACTCAAGTCTATGTGACTCCAAAGGCTACGTGTATATTCTTAGCCATTATTCTCTACTTCCTCATACCACCAGGTTCAGTGAAAGAAAAATACGCTCACTCAGGGATGCACCTTTAGACATGCAGATTCTCATAGAATGATGGAATCTCAGAGTGCATGCCCTGCCCCTATTCCATATTTTAATTCCCTCAATATCCCAAATATTATTTCTATAAAATGTCTAGGCTCAGTATCCTGTTAGGGAGTTTAGTGGGGGAGAAAAAGAAAAAGGAAAAAAGAGGTCTAGATCATCACAGAACATTTCTTTGTGATATTCCCTGTACCTGTACAGTTTCTGGAATAAATAAACCAGATCCAAGGCAAGTAGGAGTCTTGTAGTAAGTGAATTGTGCCCTTATAGTTGCTTCCAGACGTGGAGAAAAATAATGGTGCTTATGAGCCTCAGACCAGGACATTGGAAACTAGTCAATAAAATAAATGTTTGTCTCATTTGCATACAGAGACTTTAAAGACTATACTTTAAAATTTAGAAGTCCAGATTATTCAGTCTTGGAAAGGGAAGCAGGTCAACCCCTTTGGGGGCAAAAAAAGCCCCATAAATTGTGTATTGTGAACTCAATTTTCAAGGACTCTAAGGATAACAGTCAGAAGCATAAAGTAAAAAAAAATGAATTAGGGAGGGCTTGTAGTTAAAGATGGCAAACTAAACACATACATTTATCTTCCCTCTCTCCTGAAACTCCCTAAAACAACAGTAAAGAGACTCTTTTGAAGAGTATCACTCCGGAGGGCAAAGAGAATGACAGAAGAGTGAAAAAAAAGCTGGCTTTAAAAGTAGAGGTTAGAAAGTAGAAGGACATATGCTAGTAAATTAAAGTAAGGAGTCCAAGAAAGCTGAATCCTAAATTCAGAAACTAGGGGAGTCTAGCTGCAACCCAGCTAGCTTTACATAGAGAGTTTCTTTTAATCCTCAAAAATTGGCAGAACCTGGTACCTCTGGAAAAGGGGCAACGATAAGAGGAAAACAGAATTGGTGAAAAGTCTCTCTAAAAGAAATCAGACACTCCCCGCAATCCATTACCAACAACAAGCCACTCCCTCTTTCCCTTTGACCAATCAACTGCCTCTCCCACTCGCCCCCTTCCCCAGAAGAATAGCAAAGGTTTCACCTCTGGAGAGGGTGAAGCACAGGGTCTGTGAAGCACAGCTGAGCACAAGGGCACTATACTAAAAGCAAAGGGATTAAGTGAACCTCGGTGCAAAGGAGACAATCATCACTTATTTAATGTCGTGACCTCCCAGTTCTTTTCTCCAACATGACTCCCAGAACTGGCAGCCAGGACCATATTCACCTCCTCTCCTGTTATTCAAAATATGGTCCATGAACAGTAGCAACAGTTACAAATGCAGACTCTCAGCCCCACCCCAGAGCAACTGAATCAGAATCTGCATTTCACTAACAACTCAGGTAACTGGTACACACATTGAAATCTGAGCAGCCCTGCTTTGACAGGAGATTGCATGCTTCACTATGGAAACCCTCGAAGAAAAAAAAATCCAAAAGGTGCATATATCTCTTCTATATTATAAACTCTTTGATGGAAAATCAATGTCTTATTCACCCTTGAAACACTAGTGTCTCCAAACTCTTGGATGCAAGCCTATTATAAGAATCAGCTATCGCCATCAAAAGACCACATACCATCAAAAGACCACATAGCATCATCTTCCAGAAACTCCACATAAAGTCTGAGGAGGTGCTTATGTGTTAACAAACAGCATAGTATAATACTCTGTGTATGAACATAACATTAAATATATTTATTATTTCTGTGCAATAAAAACTGTAAACTTTCTTAGCTATCAAATAAAAAAACCCTAATGAGAAAATGCAGAGAAATTGGGGGATGGGCAATGGCTTATAATGAAAAACCTTATAGGTACAATAACCACACTTACTGAATTAAATATTGATTTTACAAATGTGAGAGTGAAACTGGACTCTCTTGAAGTATTTGAGACATATGGTTTCCTAGTTCTATGAAACCTTAATGGGGAATTAGAGAGATGGATATTATAACCAGTGAAGAAGAAAGCCCAATAGCCGTGCTTGGAAAATCTTGAGGAAGTTGGAAAGTAGACTGATAATTTGAGAAACCTAAGAAAACTGGAATTTAAAGAGAAATCTTTAAAAACTTTTTTAAAAAATATTTATTGTAGAAAATTTTGAAAATGTTTAAAAAGTATAAAGAAAAAAAACTATTTGTAATCACCAAAAAAATTAAAGACTCTAGAAATATATCCACCCCTATTCACCTTTATACTCAAGGGGAAAAAAATCACTACCCAATCAAGTTAGTAAATACTTTAAGAAAACTAGTACTAAATAATAACCAGAATGGTTCCTAATAACTAATCCTGTCCAGATCACCTAGTTTCCATATCACAGTGACAACTCTAGAAGAATAAAAGGAAGATGGACTTTTACAAGGCCCTTACAGTATCTTAGAAAGTACATTACTGTAACCACATGCTGATCGTCAAGGTAGACTAGGAAGGCACGGAAGAAGCGGCCTCTCTGTAGGTCTCTCTCTTGGGCCGGTGCTCCAGGACTTATTGTTAGTAATAGAAACTGTGCTGGGTTTGTTTACCCCTTCAGGCTTATAACAGAGACCAATGGAAACCCGTCCCAGTGGATATTGCCACATCCAGTGCACGGTTGGACAACAACTTCCACTGAATATGAGTTCTGTCTCAAAAATTACAACACAAGAGGAAACCAACCACCATAAAAGAAATACACCAAATCTAAATAAAGACAGCAACTACAGTACAGAGACTAGAAGTAATGGAAGAATCTGAAAGAGACTTTAAAATAAGTTTGTTTAAAATGTGTAAAGCTAAAGAAAGAATACAATCTATGAAGCGAGGACAGGACTTTTTTTTTTAAGCATATCTATATTTGAAAATGAAATACCAGAAATGAAAATATAGTCACTGAGATAAATTCAAGTAATTGAAGAATATTTACTTGGGCACCTTTCTTTGTGAATAGAGCCCCAAGCTAGGGACTGTACAAAGTACAGTTTATAGAACTTGGCTGCGTTCACCTATAAAGAGTCTTTTACAGAGTCTTCCAACTTGTACACTTCACTGGAGCTCCTTTTTAGATAGTTGAATGCTACTACATGGCAGGCACTGAGCTAGGGGTGAGGTGGGAATGGGTTAGTAAAAATGAAGGATGGTCCCTTCATTTTTGGAATTTATTGTCTAGTAAGAGAGTGATTTCTGTGTGAGACAAAAATAGAATAGTCTAATTATAAAAGCTGTAGTTGTAACAGCTACCATGTAACCAGCTTTATACAAAGTGACCACCTAACTGCATTCTCTAATTATCACAAGAACTTTATAAGATTAATATTACCACACTCATTTTACCAAGGAGAAAACAAGTCCTTAGAACGTTATAATAACGTTCCCAAGGTCAAACAGGTAGTAGATTTGAGAGTTAGGTTTTCAAACCAAGTCTTCCTACTACAGCACCTTCTTTTTTTCTATACTTGGCTGCATTTGTGCGAAATGCTTTTGGAGTGCAGAAGGAGGAATGGTCTAGCCTTTTAAAAGTCTCTATCTTCCTCTTAATTTGATCTCTTTCCCTCCCATTCCATAATAAGACAATTACTATTCAAAGTACAATGTTTTGGCTAAGAAATCGGTGAATTACAAGGCATGGGTCCAACTTGCAAGGAGCTTCTATTTTAGATAGAAAGAATGGTGGGGAAAAAATTGAATAATGTATAAATATCATAAATATGTAAATAATGCATATGTTTAATATGTATATATAAATTATAGCTACAAAGAAGAACACTGAGGCCTCAAAAAGTCAAAGATATCAGGGAGGAAAAGGAGGAGGGTTGAGGACAACTAGGCCTTAAAGAAAAGCGAAGGAATCAAAGAAAAGGAAGTTTGTTGCAAGAGAATTGACTCAAAGGATTGGAAAATTCAACCCATGAGTTCCCATTAAGAATGGCAGTTTTTCAGGCTCAGCCTTTCTATTTACCAAGTACTTGAAAGATATTATTAACCTCTAAACTTCAAGTGTCAATTTCTTTATCTTTCCAATGGGGATAAAAATGCCTGATTCACAGGATTTTGTCTGAAGTAAATGAGATGATTTATGTGATATGCGCAGTGCCCTACACATCTCAAGGAGTCAACAAATGTCAGACTTACACATGTATATTATTCTACCTAAAGCTGAGAAAATTGAGAGAAACATAATTATAGCCTTCTAGTACATGAAGGATTTTGAAAGAAAAGATAACCGTTTTCCATGTTCACAGAGGAGATAACCAAAAAAGGGGAGGGGGGATTTAAACTGTTATGTGATCATATTTGATAATAACCATATTAGAGGTTGGAAAACATCATACATTTCAGAGAATTGGACTCCAGTGTGTGTGTTGGGGATAGTGGGGTGAACAGGAAAAGAGAAGAGACTGTTATCTCTTTGGACACATTTTAGCAAGAATCTTCATGAGGCAGGGGGATAGACTCCTCATACTAAGGTGATAGGATTCTGTGAATATATAAGCTAGTATTTGCCAATAAAAACTTCCTCCTGTGTGGCCTTTATTATCCAATAATGATTTCCTGCTCTACTTTGTCTGCCAAATGTATCCAAAATGTAATCAGTGAGTAGATTCATAAGGCAAATTGCAAGCTTTAGAAATAAATGGCTAAAGCTCTGATCATTTGTAGAATTTTAAAACCAGCCAATATTTAAGATTTCTTGGGGGTTTAGACTCAGCTGTAGTTTTGTTTTAACCTTTTCCCCTTTCAAAGCCTCAGAAATAAGCAGCAAGAACCCTCCTTGCCAAGAAATTTCTTTTCTCATTAGAATTATATTCCAACTTCATCTTGAGTCAAAGTCAACTTTTATCATCCTGGCCTTCCAGGATATCAACCAAATTCACTCTTGCCTAACTCTCTAACGTCCTTTGTCACCAGGAAAACCTACTTACCTCTCTTCAACCCCACATCAAGGGCATCAGCTGCCCAGGCTTAGCAGTCTCAGGAACTGTGAAATATAGACAGGATGAACTGGCAGAGTCCAACCAGGTGAGGCAAGGGAGGAGCCAGCATCAGGTACAGAGGGCACTGAACCTCTGTCACTAATTTGCCTGTGATCTACACCTTCCCACTTTGAATTCCCAAGTCCCTAAACCTAGTTTGGCATCCTGATATCAGCCTCTGGGTTCTGCCTCTCTCCTTCCTGCTATTCTTAACCCTGGTCCTAACCTGTGGCCCTCTGTTAGTGCTTGGAACGCCCCGCTCCCAGCCTTGATGGCTTCTGATCCTGGAGCTTATCTTGGCTATGATGGAAGATTCCACACGGACATTTTACAAGTGTTTTCTGCACAATGCCAATGTGGGGACCTGCTCCTCGGGTTCCATTCTCCTGCAGATTCACAATGCACAGTAAGTGGCACAAGAGAAGCTTTTAGGTCATCCAGCAGGAATAAAAGGGGGTAAATGACCTGTTGTAACTGTTTAACCCAACATTTTCCTGTCTTGACTGAATGGTTATTTTCTCATCAACATGTCTGTCTACCCCTCTCCTATTATTCTCTTAAATCTAAATAGCGGTTCAGGATTCACACTGGGCTCAATCCTTGGTTCTAACACATTTTATCTCTGTGACCTTGGGCAAGTTACTCTCCCCTCAACCAGTTTCTGCATCAAGAAAGCGGTGCTAACGCGGGTTAATATTAGTGTCACTTTGGGGTCCTTGTGAGAGTAAGATGCATTCTGGCACATGGTAAGCGCTCATTAAAAGCTCTATTTTTAATTAATTCTTTCCATTTCCACCACAGCCCTTCTAGAGAATGTCTCGCCTCCCTGAATTACCATCATCCGACTCTAGCCGGCCTCCCAACTTTAGGTCCCTTTCCTGTCCTGGTGAGTCCTACAACCTGCTGCCAAAGAATCATTCCAAAATACTGCTTTTATCAGGCCTCTGAGTCCTGACTTTTTTTTTTAAGTCAATTAAATTAAGTCCAAACTCTTCTGCCTATCTATTTAAGTTCCCGATACCCTGGAAGCTTCCTCCTCCCTGCTTGCCCCCAGAGCCCCTAATTATCTAGGAAGAGTTTCCCCCATCTGCCCTGTCTCCCAACACGAGCACACACTGTCCATACACACTGCTCATGTGATACTGGTCCTGCGGAAGCACCCTCCTCTAAATTCACCTCTTCGGTAAAGCTGTCCTGAACTACACTGGTCCATGCTGATGGCTCCCTTCCCTCTCCTTCCTGTGGTCTGTTCCACAGGATTTAGGCTTTAACTATACTGCTGTTTTCCATGGTCCACTAATTGTTTCCTGTATCTTAGTTTCATCTTCTCAGATAGGTTGTAAACAATTTGAGGGCAGGGACCACATCGAACGCTTTTCTTCCTAATGATCCCAGACATGCACACGAGTTAAGCACGTAATTCATCTTTGTCATTTAACCGAAAGTCAGTCTAACCAGACTGCTACGGAGAGATCATAAGGCTGCTACATAATTGGTGGACACAAACTGAAAGAACTTCAGGTGAGCCACACTTGTCATATTTTTGTTGACCCCCCACCTGCTGTCTAAATATCCCCATGCTTTACCAAATTCTCAGTGTATAGATTTGGGAGTTGAAAACACTGATATTCCGAACCCAAATCCCCCATGACCTATTTATAAATGGTGATGTGGGATAAGGAGTCCAACTCCCCTCTCTTTTGGGAGCTGCTCTTCTGCCTTGGGAAGTTTATGCAAATGATGCAGGGAGTTGGTGGGAGACTCCAGTCTCTAGTGAAAACCCAGACTGCTGGTTACCATCTGTTTCTTCGAGGGGAGCCAGCCACCACAGTAACCCTCTGTAAAGCTACAATCCCAGTGGTAAAGTACTTTGGGATCTTTGGATAAAAGGAAGCCTACAGGTCCAAGACACTATTATTATTGTCATAAATAATGGTGCTTTGTATTTTATCAAAGAAGCTCAGGGTGGTTTGCCAACATTAACTAATTAATCTTTAAAAAAAAAAAAACCTGTGAAGTAGGTAGAAGGGAGATATTATTATCCCTATTATGTGGCTAGCGAGACTGAGACACGTATAAATTTATTGACTTACCCAAAGTCACATGTCAGAGTCGGAAATAGAACCCAGGTCTTCTGACGCCCAGTTTGAATAGACCACACGACTTCTTGTGATGTGTACCAAAAAAAAAAAAAAGTATAATTTACGGTATAAAAATAAACCTTGGGAAAGTAAACAGCATCTAACCTTTCAATAACTGTCATGTAATAAAACAGCAGACATGGGAAAACAACATCTTGAAGGGAAGATGTGTGGGTAGAAGAGTTTAATAAATACGATGCTTTAATCAAAATGTTCCAAAAGGAACTAGTGACTCTTTAAAGGAATCTGATATTTAATCATTGCTGTTCTAATGGTTTAAAACAAAGAAGTATAATCCACCAAGTTTTAAACAGAAACTAGTCTAACAAGTTCTATACTTTATTTTTGAACTCTATTTCCTTATTTTTCAGTGTTCTCAAGAACATTTTAAACGTTTATCCATGTGATCCAAATGTCACTTGTAAGATATAAATATTACTCTTCAGATACTTCACATTCTTCCTGATTCAAAGTCATAGTTTAATATTAATGTAATTCAGAAAACTGACAAGGAACTGGGTCTCCAAGGAAACAAGTGGAGGAAGGGGAGGAAGATACGAACCTGTGATTTGTTTAATAATTAGACACTCTGCCATTTTGTCATCTTCCACATCATCCACGAACATGCCAATAAAGAGCTCACGGCGTCCACAGTAGAGCTCCCTCCCCCCATCAAAGAGCAACGAACACTGACCAGATGACAGCAGGCCAGTTTCAAGTTCAGGAACTCCATGTCATCGATCTTCATATGTCTTTGAATTTTTATTTCAAATTTGCCCCACATATAATTGTATATACTATTATATTTTTTGGTATCTGCCTTCACGGCATTGGTATAAAATGATACAGTAATCCAAAAAATTCTATCTAAAGAGTCACCATGAGGAATTAAGGTCATATAAAAAGCCCTGATACCTTTTTGCAGGTGAGGTATTGCACAACAGAATTTTCTAGCAACATCATTCAGCTTCCATTCAAGAAAAAAATTTCAGTCATTTGTTTTGACTTACCCATTATGTCCATATTTAGGGTTTTCTCTGGTGCTTATCACCACAATGCCTGTGTCCTCAGGAAGAGATAAGACAAAAGGACAGCCAATCTGATTGAGAAGTTCTTCTGGGCCTATTCACCAAAAAACGAGATTACAGATGACAACCTATGAGCTGTAACCCTATCACTTACCTATCAGATAACCATGGGCAATTTACCTTACTCTATTGCACTTATGTTTTCATAGAAAAAAAAAACAAATGAAAACAATATTTTTACCAAAAGGAAAAAAAGTGTTAGGCATTTGTGATCCTAACTCATTTGAAGTGCTTGAAAGCCTTTATAAAATGGAGGCCTTATGCAATAACCAAAAATTAATAATAATAATAATAATAAATTTTTAAAAGAAAGAATAACTTTAAAAAAAAGAAAATTCTAGATGATTAATACCAACAATACTTCATTTCCTTCAGCTGCTCATAGCATAGTCTCTCTAGCCCACACTGGAACAGCATTTTATTTCAGAATACTTTCAATTTACCAAAATTTTATACATTTAAATCTATAAAGGGGAACTGACAGAATCTGCTGCTTAAGAATCAAATTTAAAGAAATGACAATATTCCGCTTTGAAAATAAAATTGTTGTTACCATGGGCTTATCTGTGCTAATTCCTACTCTTTGCTGATAAAAAAAAAAAAAAAAAACCTATCAGGATTTAAGCATTTCTTCAAACTCAGCAACCTGTTGAACAACTTCTTAATGTGCCTGTCAATCATCTGGCGATAAGAAGAGTTTGCATTCATAATAGCTAGTTGCTAAAATAAATATGAGTTACTATAACTAATTCAATCAACAATGGGACCTCAGAGGTCAGCAAAGAAATAATCAAACAATAAGTCTGAATAGGTTGTAATTTTTCTGATTAACAACTGTTCTCCTTGTCATATGATGTTAAGAGCTGCTTAAAGCGCTCAGGTGAATTTAGAATGTATGTATTTACATTGGAAGGGTCTGTGTGCAGTCTCTCCATCAGAAACCCGTGAGTCTATAAGTTTTGCAAACATCAAGTTTTGCTTTCAGAAAACATTTCTTTATATGGCATTTATTTTAAACAGGCTCTATTACCACTCTTCATAGAATCCAACAGAGATCAAATAAAATCTCAACCCTACTTTTTAAATACATTTGTACTAGACCACTCAAGATTATCTTATAAACGGTTGTTGTATTTAAACTTCATAATTCTATTTTCTTTTTCATTAGAATTACGTTCTTTTTTATGAAGGGAAAGAGAAAAATTTGGATCCTGAACCAAACATTCAGGTATCCTTCCCAACTCCACATCCCAAATAACCAATGTCAATTGGAGAGTTAAAGGGTAACAATGAAAAGCTAATCATTCGTTGCTCTATCACACATTTCTAATCTGACCAAAATGTAAGATCTAGGCTTTTATTGCTTCTGATTCCTCATCTCCATTTCTACCTTCTCAACCATTTCATGTGTCCCCAAGAGGGATGGCAGCAGTAGCAGAGTCTAGGTACAAAATAGAATAGTTAGGCTAAAATTGTTGGAGAATGCAGTGTCTTTTTAGAAAAGCAAAAAATGGGTATGGCGAACAGGAACGCAACTGAAAAGTATCAGTGATGAATTGCGCAGGAATAATTTCTTCTTTTAGTTTAAGACACATAAATCTAGCGCTATCCCAAATTCCAAAGTTTTTAAACAGCTGGAATGTTTAGCCCATATTTTGGCCATAATAATTTACCCTTGATTTTGAAGACTAAATAAAAGAAAAAATGAATGAAATGAATGAATTGGAGGAGTGATTGACTTCATATATTGGTGCTTGAAGCATCACTGTAGGTTCCTGTGGGGAAATACAAAGGGACAGAGAAGCTCATCCCTTAGGGCCATTGGCTCATTTCGAGTGTCTAAGAGTGGTGGGGTTTCGGGTCTCGGAAACACAGAGAACTGAAAAACTTGTCATGTGGCATTTATAAAGGAAGCCACTGACACAAAATGACTGTTAAATGCCAATCTATGAAAGCTTAATGTCATTAGACAGTCAAGTTCTTCTCTGGAAACCAGATTTTAATAGGTTTTTGATTGTCACTTCTCTTCTTGTTTCTGCATTACTCACACCTTGGAGAGATTCGCTTTCAAAAGGATTTGCTTAAACTTCCCCCTCAAAATCCAATTTGCAAATATACCTGCAATTGAATTTTCAATACGTGGGGTCACAGGTGCTATCCTTTGCATGCAAAAGAGACCAAGCTCATAAGTCTGCCCTTGACAACTGGGCCACACTTCAGAGTCCAGGTGACTGATTCCTGCAGCCAGGAAGAGTGGAAGAATTGAGGCCATTATTTGGCTCCCTGGGCTCAAAGTTCACTTGGAGTGAATTCTGAATTATAGACAATACCTCCTATAATCTAACTGTTGGGCCTGTACTCTGAATAAGCAGACTGAATTTAGATCTCACTTTTATTGGAAAAAAATTTTTGAAAGCCGAATGTGTGCCTGTCTTGTATCAGAAGCAGGAAGAAATAAAAAGAAAACACTGACTTCAGTGGAGAGAGCTGAATTATGCATATTCATAGCTAAATCTTTGTAGCACAGATCCAAGCCAATCATTAGAAATAACAAGCTACATAAAACAACTTAGAATTCCATTGTAATAAGAACCTTATTAATCTTTGGGGGAATAAAAAACAGGACCATCTTTTAAATTTTATTTGAAGCTATTTGTGTTCTTTGAAGTTGGCATTTACTCAGTAAATTACAGGAAAATAGCAATTTTAAGCATTGGATATCATTCATTCAGACCAACTTTACTAACTATATCAAATTTATTATTTTTCAATTAATCTAACAAATATAAACAGTAGGTTATAACAGTATAATATCTTCCCTGGTATCCTTGAAATTTCCAGCAGCACTTCTGATTCATGTAGTTCTTTATTTCAAGATGAAGGTATATTTTCCCCATGCTAATTGGTAAAAAACACACTTTGAATGCTTGTCTTCCGTTGTACAGATCTAAACTATACTGCCTGATATTTTTTAATTGCAGCCATTTCCATGTTTTGAATACTCTTTTTTTTCCTTTCTCATTCTCCAATTAATTTCTTCTTTGGTTCCCTGCATCTCTAATCTGTTTAATTTTTTTAAATCTATCCAGTCCATCCCTAAAACATCTTAAAATCTACTTTTACACAGTTGCCATTTTATATCACAGCAATAAAATACCTTTGTCCATAGAGCCCAACAATAGCTTTGCAATTATAGAGGAAGTTAAAGGAGGGAAATGAAGGCAAAGTGCAGTCATTTGTCACTTCACCTCATATGGAGAACTTTAAAGAAACACAAAAGAAAGTTAGCATTTAAAAAGACTGGAAAAGAAACTGGGGCTGTGGTATTTTAGCATAGTCTTACTTTACTCCCAGTATCTGCCTCTATTGTCAGCCTTATCACCCACTATTGTAATGTATATTTCTCTCTCTACTAGATTGAGAGCTGGTTGTGGACAGGAACTGCTGGT
This sequence comes from Pteropus medius, assembly GCF_902729225.1. Lineage (NCBI taxonomy): Eukaryota > Metazoa > Chordata > Mammalia > Chiroptera > Pteropodidae > Pteropus > Pteropus medius. The sequence goes on along the minus strand of NW_024349800.1, from coordinate 13,346,145 downwards.
AGTGTCAAATCAGCCTCCAAGCAGATGACTAATAAATGTTTGGTGAGAGAGTAAATGAATTCCTTTGTGTTTGATTACACTGAAGGATTGCTCCCAGCCGTACTCCAGTTCCACTCCTTCTGCTCTCCATATACAATTCTATCTCCCTTCTTTTTCCAGTATGTGACCCTCCTCATCTTTCTCCCTTCCACCTTGACGCTTAGACTTCCTGATCTCCTAGCCATCAGGACTGGGGGCCGGAAATCTCAGGTAAAGCTTGACCTGAGCTGCTCACAACAATCCCTGCATTACGAATCTTGATGTCATTGTCCTTTGGATATCTAAAGCAGTCTTGAAAATTTGCATGTCCCACTAAATGACTTTTAAGGTTCTTAACAATGCTAGGATTGTGAGATAAAAGAATTCAGTTCTGTTAGTTTTCATGGAAATTCCTACTTTTAACAAAAGTAGTAGCAATTTCTAGGGCCTCCAGATTCCCTCTCTGTGTTAACTATGAAAAGCATTTTTTTTAAAATGTAGAATATAAATATAAAAGTGAAAGTTCATAGATAACCCTGAAGGGCAGACTCAGACTAAGCATAGCCTCTGAGTTTCTTCTCCCCTCCCCCCAATCTCCCTCCACCTCTTTGCTTACCCTGGAAGAGATTTATACCAAGTGTTTCAGCTACTGTCTGAATGTCATAATTACTTGGACACTTAAAATTCAAATTCCTGGGCCTCCTGCTGTCCTCTTGGCCCCTATCCACCCCAAAGGCTGGGTCAGTGAGGCTGGAAATGTAGATGTTTAACTAGTTCCTCTGATGATGACACCCAGCCTAATACAGGAACCGGGGACCTAGGGCGAGATTCACTAAAAAAGTCACGACCCTTAGTTCTCCCGGGCCCTACAACCTGCCAGGAAATGGATTTTGAGTGCTTGATTTAACTCTTGGCTACTAAATCAGAGTGGTTTTCAGTAGGAGACATACCACAAAGGCTTTAAAGTGTAGGTATTTATTATGTTGGTGATGAAGAGACATTGAAGAAAGTCATGCAGGGAAGTAACATGATCGGATTTAGAAAGATCATCTATCTCTCAGTTAACATTGACAATATTTGGGGGACCAAGTCCGCAGAAGGATGAAACAGAGGGCAAGTTAGAGGGAGAACGAAGAGGCAATATTTCAAGCTAGAGCTGATGAGGATTTCCTTCACAATTCTAGTCAAACCAAACTCCCTCTTGTTCCTCATTTAAAAACCACAATATCCTGTTGTGTGGTTTTGTTCACGTAGCCAGGAATGTTCGCACTCACCCCAACCCTGCCAATTCCACACGTGCAAATTTAGCCCGGATTATATCTTTCCTATGGGTTTTCCCTAAAACACCAAAGGGAAAAATCTCTTACTCCTCTAATAACAATTTATCTATATCTCTCCTAATGCACACAGCATTTTTTCCTTCGTAGTATACTTCTTAATACATGTGCAGTGTCTCTTCCATGACCATGAACTCACAGAGAAGGGAGAAGAATTTAGGCATCGGATGGGTCTGGAATAAATCTCACATGCATAACTAAACAGATGATTTATGGCATTTTACTTATTCCAAAGAGTTTCAGTGTCCTCATCTATAAAATAAGACAAATACGACTCATTCCATAATGTCTTTTTGAAGAATAAATGAAATAATAAATATAAGGCATTAGCATAGAGGCTGACCCACAGGAGGTGTTCGATAAATTATTGCTATTAATACTATTGATATATTTATCATTTCTTTGATACTATATCCATGGCTCATCTACCTTTTACTCTGCCATATCACCTTGCTCTGTGCTTAGTTCGAAGCTAGAATTCACCACATATTTGATGAATAAATAACAATAGCTAACATTTTTGAGTCCTTACTAAGTGCTAGGCACAATTCTAAGGTAATTCATTATCTCTTTGGATCCTCACAATAACCTTATAAGGCAAGCACTGTTATTATCTCCATTTTACAGCTGATAATGTGTTGCTTAACTTCTTCAGGGCTCAACAGCTAACAAAACAGAAGAATGACTCAGAATTTATAAAGAGGCTCTTTCTGGAAAGACTCACCTATTGGTGAGGTAGACTATGGCCAACGTCATACAATTTGAACCACTAAAGAGCAGAATCCATTTTCCACAAATAACATGTCATCATTACTTGAAATTCACTTAAGGAATCTTCCATCAAGTTACCAAAGAGCTACCCCTTTTTAAAAGGCAAACACAACTTGCAATTTTAACCCAGTAATTCTTACTAATTTTTAACACATTAGTATGTATAATTCTTTCCAGTTTTAGATAATGGATTAGGCAACTGATCCAGAGGGACAGGTCCGGAGAGAGGGGGACATTGCAAAGAATGTCTTGGGCAGTGTGTCTAGTTAATCTTTATATACCCGAAATTTAGAGAAAAGTAGGGTCTAGTAAGCAGTGAGGGCACTGAGTATTCAGTGCTGCTAGATTAGGATAGGAAAGGCTTTGCAAAATGTTACATATTGGGCCCAAATCAGACACTCTGCTTCAGTTCACACGGAATATAATCACCTTTTTTCTTTCTTCCCATATTGTACAGTGGCTGAATTACTTATTTTTTAAATCTCGAAAAATATTATTTGGACCACGAGTTCTTAGGCAGGGGCAATTTATCTCCAAAGAGACATTTGACAATGTCTGGAGACATCTTTGGTTGTCACAACTGGGAAGGTGATACTAGCATTTAGTGAACAGAGGCCAGGGATGCAGCTAAACATCCTGCAATGCACAGGACAGCTCCCTACAACAAAAACTGCGCTGCCTAAAATGTTAATAGTGCTGATGTAGATAAAGGTGGATGGTTAATTCTGGAAAGAAGCTTACACACTCTACTGTTCTCGTTGCCTAGGAGGAGTGTGTGTACACACAGGTTTATACACAATTTTACCCCTTAAAATGGCAAAGTCAGAACAAGTTACTAACAGACTATTCATCTACACTGTTCATATAGTTTTGCTTGCATATAACTGCTGCTTAATGTCACCTACATTGCACATTCATGGGGTCCTTAAAGAAGCTTACTCACTTTCACTCTATACTGATGTCGAATGGACCAGAAATACAGTCCTTCTGAATAAGTGTTTAGCCTTCATTTAGGTGGCTGTGATGAGCTAAATTCTGTCCCTCCATAATTCATATATTGAAGTCCTAGCTCCCAATACCTAAAAATGTGACCATATTTGGAGATATAGTCCTTACAGAGATAATTAAGATTAACCGAGGTCATTAGGGTGACCTCTAAACCAATATAACTGGTATACAATAAGAAGAGATAAAGATACCAACATACACAAAGGAAAGACCACGTCAGTATGAAGATAATCATCTACAAGCCAAGAAGCGAGGCATCAACCCTGCTGACACCTTAATCATGGACTTGTGGCCTCCATAATTTTCAGAAAATAAATTTCTCTTATTTGTTGTACTTTGCTATGACAGTCCTAGCAAACCAACACAGTGGCTTATTTTATGATTGCTCTCAATCATATAAATTAAATGCAAAGAGTGTTTTCAGGTGTTTTAAACTTGTAAACCGCTGTTTTAAGCACTACATTCTCATCACTTATCTCCCAAGGTTAACACCAAGCAATATGCAACAGCCGATGAGGGTTGAGGTTGTGGTCTCTGGCCATGACACAGATTCTATATGTTCCCTCTTCAGTAAAAAAGTGGCTGTCCTGCCTGTTCCCTGTTCTGTGGTTGGTGGTGAGACTTTACAACACCAGGTACTTCCTGAATCATTTTGTTATTTTTTCATTCTGGAACTAGGCTTCTCTTCTAGTGGTGGCTAGCCATCTAGGACCCATTATGACATTCAAAATTCATCATCAAAATTAAAAACTTCTACTATTTGAAAGACATGTTAGAAAAAGCACTGAGTGGGAAAAAATTTGCAAAGCATATACTTGATAAAGAACTTATATCTGGACTACATTAAGAACTTAACACAATAACAAAACAAACCCGATTTTTTTAATGGACAAAAGATTTGAGCAGACATTTCACCGAAGAAGATATACTGAGGTCAAATAAGCACATGAAAAGATGCTCACCATCATTAATCATTAGGGAAATGCAAATTAAAATCACAATGAAATATCACTTCTCATCTAATAGATGTGATCAAACAAGTGTTGGCAAGGATATGGAGTGACCGAAATTCTCATTCTGGTGGGGATAAAAAAAATGATATAAACACTTTGGAAAACACTTTAAGAGTTTCTTAAAAATTTAAGATGCATTTATTATATGATCCAGCCATTTCATACTTAGGTATTTACCCAGGAGAAAACGAAGCTTATGTCTATGCAAAGACTTCTACACGAATGTTCATAGCAGCTTTATTTGTAATTGACAAAAACTGGAACCTACCAAATGTCTAATAGTAGGTACATGGATAAACAAACTGTGGTCCATCCATTCAGTGAGATACTACTCAGCAATAAAAGGAGTGAAATATTGATACATGCAAGATGAATGAATCTCAAAATAATTATATAGTATATGCTCAAAATAATTAAAAGAAGCTAGATACAATAAGTACATACAGTATAGTTTTATTTACATAAAACTCTTAAAAATGTCAACTAAATTACACTAACTGAAAGCAGATCTGTGGTTGGCTGGCAGAGGGGAGAGGGCAAGAAGAGAGCGAAGGAATGTTAAAGAGTCATGAGACTTTTGGGGTGATGGATATGTTCACTATCTTGATTGTGGAGATGGTTTCACAGGTATATACATATGTCAAAACTTATTAAATTATATGCTTTGAATACATGCAGTTTATTGTATATCACTTATACCTCAATAAAGCTGCTTAAAAGAATAAATCATAATAAAAGCAAGATGTATATGGGACCTCATTATTAGTTGGCTCATCCAGAGAACAGTCTGGAATCATCCTGGAAGGAGCCTGTAGTAGAGGATAGATAGAAAGGTAGCTTTCTGGCACATACTGTTTCATGAATGAGGGGCCAAGACTATTGGTAACGAAAGCCTAAGGAATGACACACCCATGATCACCCACGAAGACTCATCCCAAAGTCTCTTCTGGGCTTTCTTGTATTTGGAAAATGAGGAAGAACCTAAGGTTGTTAGCTCTACTCTCAAATAACAAATTAAAATTGTCATTTAACCTTTTTACTCTTCACTGTCTTTGAAGAGAAATATCCATTTAATGTTCTTGGTAAGGTCTAAAGCTGTGTAATCAAAATGTTGTCCATAGAACTGTCATTGGCCTCTGATAATATCAATACAAATTTAAAAATAAACACTCAGAAATTTATATGACAATTTCACAGAGTAATTTTGTATCGATCACATCTAATAATAAAAACTTTGGGCTGGTACTTGGTATACCTTTATTTCATCTTCTATTAAAGATTTAATATTTTCTTGAAAAATTAATATTCCATTTCTCTCACTTTTATTATATTTTTCAGAAATATCAGTCCATGATAGATTGGAAATTTTAAAAACTGGTCCTTCATCACAAATAAATTGAGAAGTATTGGTCTCAAGTTTGTCTACTTTTGCATGATTCTGTACATTCTCACACCCAAATGTATATTAGTGGAGAAAAAGGTTAAAAATGCTTTCGTGGAAATATTTTAATACATTGTGGAAAATGTTTAATGACATGAAAGAATTATCATGACATATGTAGAAAACAAATTAGATTACCGAGAAGAATATATAGTATAGTCCTTGAATTTGCAAAATGGATTTTTGAATGAAAGGATTTGGACAGTTTTATCTCTGGTGCCTAGCATAGAGTACCAGATTAATATCTGAAGAACAAATAAGGGAACTATAGGAATCTTTATTTTCTTCTCTCAGCTTACTTAATTGTTCTACAATAAACGTGTAATATTTTATAATGTAAAACTTTAACAAATAGTAATATCTTTTCTTTGCAAGATTACAGGCTTGTTGTAAGGAAGAATTAAGACCATGTTTTGTTTTGCTCTTTGCATTGTTCCTTTCAGTTTAGATTGTAAGATAATAATTAACTTTTCTATAAAGGAAGGAATAATACCTATTTAAAACTCAAGTTCAAGTTATTTTAACTCAACAGAATATTTTCATGTTTTTTACAAATAAAATATCTGAAAAATTTGCAACTGAACCTCCACTTCTGGATCATAATTGGTGTTCACTGTTCACAAGCAAATTCTAAATAATTTAGTACTATTGAATTATGAAAACAATAGAGAGTCTATACTTATGAGTGACAATGCTATCAGTCAAATTTCCATAATAACTAACATTTTACTGTGGGCGGCATACGAATGATTTGAACATAACGCTTATGTCTGAAATAAAACTCTTCAATTGTTTTTTTTTCCTGCAAAAACAAAAAAAAAAGAAAGTAAAAAAAGAAAGAAAGAAAGAAAAAAAGAGCTGGGGAAAGAAAACATCTAATTTTAATGTAACACTAAATCCAAAGGCAGTACAGCTGTTTGGTTGTGGTTGTTTAGCTCAGCTGTTTTATTCTGAGAAAAGCACAGCTGCCTTTTGATGTTGTCTGTTATTCAAGACTGTTCTTTAGGAGAGTTAAATGGATGAGAGCTCATAGAGCGCTAGTGGCTTCAGCTTCCGCTCTTGCTACAGTGTCATGTCTTGGTGTCGTTCTTTATGTTTCGACACTGGCTCTTGCAAGTTCCTTCCTTTGTACCTTTGCCTTTCCCTTCAGAATTCTGCTCCCAAGAGCAGCACTGATGGTGGAAGGGTAAATTAGTACTTTTTTTCTTTTAAAGGACAATTTTTGAGAATTTATTCAGATTTAAAATGACATATCTGGACAATATTAAGAAATAATTCATTTTGAGTTACAAAAATGGTGTTGCAGTTATTTCTTTAAAAAATAATCTTTTTTTAAATGCCAGTTTATTTTTTTCATACTTTATATACATAATTTTTTTTTAACATTTTCTTTTTTTATTTTCCCTCTCCCCCTCCGCCTCCCTCCTCCCTTCTGGTAACCACTAGTCCGTTGTCTATGTCCATGAGTCTCTGTTTGTTTGTCCTGTTCATTTGTTGCTTTTAGGTTTATGTTCCATATACATGATATTATGTGATTTTCAACTTTTCTGTCTGGCTTATTTCGCTTAGTATGATTATTTCAAGGTCCATCCATGTTGTTGCAAATGGCATTATTTCATCTCTTCTTATGGCTGAGTAATATTCCATTGTATATATGTACCACAGCTTCTTTATCCAATCATCTATCGTAGGATACTTTAGTTGCTTCCATGTCCTGGCCACTGTGAATAATGCTGCTATGAACATCAGTGTGAAAATATCTTTTGAATATGAGTTTTCAAGTCTTTGCGGTAAATACCCAGTAGAAGGATTGCTGGATCATATAGTAGGTCAATTCTTAGTTTTTGAGGAATCTCCATATTGTTTTCCATAGTGGCCATACCAATTTGCAGTCCCATCAGCAATATATGAGGGTTCTTTTTTCCCCGCATCCTCTCCAACATTTGTTATTACTTATCCTATTGATTATAGCTATTCTAACAATGAGATAGTGTCTCATTGTGGTTTTTGCATTTCCCTAATAGCTAGCAATGTTGAGCATCTTTTCCTATATTTTTTGGCCATTGTATGTCTTCTAGGGAGAAGTGTCTGTTCAGGTCTTCTGCCCATTTTTTGATTGGATCATTTGTTTTTTTGTTGTTATTGAGTCGTATGAGTTCTTTGTATATTTTGGGTAGGCCCTTATCGGAGGTGTTGCTTGCAAATATATTTTCCCATTCAGATAGTTATCTCTTTACCTTGTTGATGGTTTCTTTTGCAGAAGCTTTTTAGTTTGATGTAGTCCCATTTATTTATTTTTGCTCTTCCTTCCCTTGCTTTTGAGGTCAAATTCATAAAATCCTCTTTAAGCCCAAGGTCCTTGAGTTTCGTTCCTATGTTTTCTTCTATGCATTTTATTGTTTCAGGTCTTATATTCAGGTCCTTAATCCATTTGAGTTAATTTTGGTGTGTGGTGATAGACAACAGTTTAGTTTCATTCTTTTGCATGTGGCTTTCCAGTTTTCTCAGCACCACTTATTGAAGAGGCTTTCCTTTTTCTACTGTATATTTTTGGCGTTTTTGTTGAAAATTATTTGCCCATATATGGGTTTATAAAAAAATTTTTTTTAAGTGATATATACTGAAATAGTTGCAAATGAAATGATACAATATTTCAGATTTGCTTTAAAATAGTCAAAGGGATTATTCTCTGAAGGGAAGGGAAGACGGGAGAAAAGGTGGGTGTGTAGGTAAATTAAGGTTGACTGTGAGTTGCAAATTGTGAAAACTGGATAAAGAGTTGAGTGAGCGTCCCTTAAACTGTTCTCTCTGCTTTTACATTTGTTGGCAAATTTCCATAATAAAAAGGTTTTAAATTTGATCAATTAAGACAACATAAATATAAGCATTAAATTAAACGACCCCTCAATTCCACATCTAGAGGTCTATCCTACAAGAAATACTCGTCCACACACACATTTATGTGGAAAGATGTTTCCTTTGGCATTGTTTGGAATAACAAATAACTGGAAACCGCATTCATGTTCAACAATGGGAAATGGTTAAAATTAACTGTAATTCATTCAACTGTCTATTTTTATGACCTCTTCTCCCAATGTAGAGTTAGTTAATATAGGGTAATGTTAATAAAAGTTAGAAGATACTGCTAATAAGGATGCTGAATGACATTCCAGGGAGGAAATGCCAAACTGAATACAAGGCTGGCAGTTCACTGAGTGAGAGCCGCTCAGCACAATGCTAAGCCCCCAAAAGGGGAGTCAATTATCTAGTCAAATCATAGGATAACTACGCCAACAATCCTGATGACTCAGAAGAAGAGAGTGCTGACAAACACACAGTGATGTCACCATTTCCTGCCTCGGGAAGTCTCTTAGAGGAAGAGGAGAGGACTGTGGCAGGTAGACAAGATCAAAGGCCTGGGAACATCCCCCACTTTCCCGTTATTCTTGCCTCCCTTTAGATATAATCTCAAGGAACGTACTTGTCTTTCTGTTCCTACAGTGACTTGTATTATTCGGCTTGAAATAGGTTTTTTCCAGTCAGTGGTCAAAGCATTCTCTTGAGACATCCAAGCTCTGGGGTCTGTTCCTATGTACACAGCTCTGATCCTCCACTTTCCTCCAAGGTGCAGTCAGGATCTGTGCTTCTCTCTAAGCAGATTAATCCACGTATCAGCATCTCACATGCTACTCTCAGCAAGCCCAGGTGTGCTGCACCCTGGAATGGACTTCTGCCCCCACGGGAAGCCCTTTAGAAGAGCCAAAAGTTACCTCACATCCAGTTTTCTTAATTCCTTGACTCTGATAGGCTGCCTTACACCTGGAGTAAGTGTCCTGGCTCTTGAGACAGGTACATTATTATGGAAAGAGCCAAGAAGTTGAAATCAGAACACCCGGCCCTGTCTCTTATTAGCTATGTTTCCATGAGGAAAAACAAATTAACCTTCCTGAGCATTATTTTCCTCATCGGTAAAATTGGTATCGTAATAAGCACACTGCAGGATCACAGTAAGGTAAGTAATGTGAGTTGAAGGACCTAGGACCTAGGACAGTACCCTGGCATGTAATATATGTTGGTTATGTCTGACAAACTGCCTGGTTTCAACACTCTTTGGCCGTGACCACCAAACTTAGAAAATTGTGTCTAATTACCTGACCCCAGATTCATTTTGACCACCACTTTCCAAAAATTGTCCCTTTCCTGTTTCAGCTATTGCTTATAATCATGGCATGATGGCTGTACCTCATAAAGTACTTACAGAGATGTAGTAATGGAAAACAGTTGATTTTTTCAAAAATAAAGGCAATATCACTTTCCCTCTATGCTGGTCCTCTGTCCAGGAAGACCTGATACAAAGATGCTGGGTTCCCGAGTGTCCTAGCTTGGGACACTGACCACTCTTGCTGGTCACTGACTCATATATGTCTACCCAGGGAAGAAGCCCCTTGCCAAGGTCTACTTGTCACAAGGCCAGGATCAGACTATTAATAACAATATATCCAAAATTTACCTCCAGAACAATGAGTAGATCCTTGCTTTACATCTGTGTAACTAAAGAAGACATCCAGAGGTGGGGAGAGGGGGGGGATCTAAAAATAAGGAGCAGCCAGCTCCAAAAATGAACTTATGCCTTTAACTCTTAAAAGAAAAAAATTGCCTGTAGTTTGTTAGTCCATTAACATTTGATGTAATATTTTATATGGTAGGATTTAGGTCTACCATTTTACTATTTTTTTTCGTTGATGCCACTTTTTTTTTTTTTTGCTCCTCTGTTCTTACTTTCCTGCCTTTTTAATTATTTGAAAAGAATTTTTTTAGAATTTTATTTTTACTTATCTATTGGCCTTTTTGTTATATCTCTGTATTTTCTTACTGGTTTCTCTAGGAATTACAGTATACATTTTTAATTTTTCACAGTATAGAGTTAATATTGTACTACTTTATGTAAAATGCAGAAACCTTGCAACCATATAAGTCATTTACCACCTCCCTGCTTTTTGCTACAGTTGGCAGGTGTATTACATCTATGTTATAAGCCCCACAAGACAATGCGATCATTTCTGCTTTAAACACATAAAATTTAAAAAGAATTTAGCAAGGAAAAGATTACATTTGTAAAATTTCTGTAATTTTCTTAAAGGAAAATCGTAGTAAATTACCTAGAAGACTTAAGCACTTTATATCTAACATATCATGATATTCAGTGCCTTCTTATTACCTCCAAGTAACTGACTATATCTTTAATTCTTAGTATGTTAGACATAGCTTATCTGAAAGCCATTCCAAGATTATAAACAGTTTTAAAAAATATAACATTAAACAAAATCTCTCCATTTATTTTACTTTTGACCAAAACATTAGCATGCCACTAATTTCATAAAAATTGTGTTGTCGAGGCAAGAAATATTAATACATCTTTCAACAAATAAATACCTCACATTTTGATAGGTAAGGGGGACAATCTTTGAAGTTCTATTGGCCTTTTCGATTATATAAAGACATTACCTACTGTAACAGAACAATAGCTTTTTAATAATTTCTGGTGAGAATTCATGACAAGTTTTTTTATTTTTTACTCAGAGTTGGATCACCCTAATTTCCTTAGTCTAACATACCTAAGATTTCTTCTATCTTTATGAGGTACTTTAAAGATTTCTTTATTAAGTCAACACATATTTATTGAGCATTTACTAAGTGCCAAGCTCAAAATTTATAAACATAGAGAAAAATGATTCTTCATCTGTGTCTTTTTATGATATCATCTTTTTATACATTTCCATTCTTTATAAACCATAGATCCCAATATAGCAAGTCCTCAAATAAAGCCATTTTATTCAATGTTGTATATAATGTTAATGGGGAAAAAAATTGGTTCCCCTTGGGGACCACTGTTGTATGGTGTTTTCATGTTCTCCCCACGTCTGAGTGGGTTTTCTCTGGGTTCTCTGGTTTCCTCCCACATCTCAAAGATGTGCAAGTGAGATAAATTGGTGTCTCAATTGTCCCAGTCTAAGTGAGTGTGGGTGTGTATGTCCTACAATGGAAGGGTGTCCTGTTTAGGATGGGTCCCATCTTTCACCCTGAGCTGCCAGGAGAGATTCCAGCCACCCAACCCTGAATTGGAACAAGTGGAATGGAAAATAAACATCTTATTTGTTTTTATTAGTCTTTCTTAAGAGTCTGGTAGCTCATGTCGATTTCAATGTTTCATTAGAAGTGTTTGGGGTCTTTATTTAGAAGTTTGGTGATGCTTTTGTGATCAGAAATGTTCTGTATAAACTTAACTTTTGCTTATACGATTTGCCTAGAGTAAAATTGGTTTTGTTTATTATACCTTGCTTCATTTAAAGTTGCAGCTCCCAAAAACCTATCCATGACATTAGTGAAGATTTACTATATTAGAGCCCAATGCAGATTGTTTTCAACCAGTTTGTATAAGTAAACCTCCAAATTTATTGTATGTGATTCCTTCTAAACCTACACTTCAGTTTTCTCTTGAATTGTATGCTGATCTTCATGTTAAAACTGAGCCTGCTCCTGTACAAATTACCAAAGGTTGCAACGATGCTAGGGAGGTACAGAGTCAACCATTAAAAAATTATCCAGCAATTTTCAGAGGCAAATGCTGTGCTTGCCTCCTCTCATGACCATATCAAAATTACAACTAAATTACGGAACAACCATCATGGAAAATCTCCTGAAGTCTAGCTGAACAGAAGTTCTATACCTAAGGTCATACAGAAGAAGTCACCGCAAGACTAGAAGGAGGGGTGGAGGCAAGGAAAGGGCAGGTCCCACACCCATGTGTGGCAGTTAAAAATGGACAGGGCTATCTTAGCTGCGGAGGTTCCCCCTAAGGAGCAAGAGGTGTAAGTCCCACACTAGGCTCCCCAGCCCAGGGTTGCAGTGCAGGAAGAGAAGTCCCCACAACTTCTGGCTGTGAACACAAGCGAAAATCGCAGCTGAGTGTGAGAGGGAATGTGGCTGGAATACCAGGCAGTCCTCTTAAAGGGCCCACCCTCAAACTTACTTACTGATGGACTCCCTCACTCTGAGTTCCAGTGCTGGGGCAGCAGCTCCAAAGGCACCTGGGACATAAAGGAAGAACTGAATTGTCTGGCTTCAGGGTTAGGGCTAGAAGGGCAGCCTCCTCCCAGACAGAAGTGCTGGCAGGAGCCATTGTTCCTTTTATGAGCCCTCCCCTTGTGCAGACACAGGTGGTCACCATCGCTGAGTCTCTATCGACCTGGCTCACACTAGTCTCCCTGCCCTGGTGACTCCCAGAGACCATACCCCACCCAATTTGTGGGCTTACCCAAGTCTACTCCAGTGGCTTTCCCATAGGAATAGCCTGCCTTGGCTCAGGCTGAGAACTTTCCTAAAATATCTCAAAAGTTCACAAACGCCAAACAAGCAGCATCTTGCCTTGGCATGCCCCATACCTCTTGCTAAACAGCCCTAAGCCCAGTACTAGCAGCAGCTGGTCTCAGTTTGCAGCTTAGCTTTTCCCAGGCACCTCCAACCCCAGCACAAGTGGCAACCATCTGCAGATCATTTTGTAGTAGTTCATATCAAATGGCCCCAGGCAGGGCCCAAGCAGTGGTTGACCTTAGCCTGCAACACAGCCCCTCCCCAAAAGCCCCAGAACGAACACACCTGGTGGCCAACCACTTTCACAAATGACACCTAAAGAGCAGGCACCAGAGCACTGCTAAAGCAAATCCTTCTCCGTAGAGTCCACCCCTGCTCAATAGCTCCTCCACTGTAGTCACAGCCAGTCTTTACAACCAATCAGCCTGAGAGTCAATCCTTCCCATTGACATGCTAACAGTAATCAAGGCTCAACTACAACAGGTGCACGCACAATCCACACAAGGGACACACCTGGAGCACTGACTCACGTGACCAAGGAGACTGTGTCATTGGGCCCCACAGAACACCTACTACATAAGGCCGCTCTGCTAAGATTGGGAGACATAGCAGCTCTACCTAATACACAGAAACAAACACAGAGAGGCAGCCAAAATGGGGAGACAATGAAACATGTCTTATATGAAAGAGCAAGACAAAGCTCCAGACAAAGAACTAAACAAAATGGAGACAAGCAATCTACCAAATGCAGAGTTCAAAACAATGGTTATAAGGATGCTCAGTGATCTCAGTGAGAAGTTCGACAAAGAGATAGGAAACATAAAAAAGAATGAATCGGAAATGAAGAATACAATAACTGAAATAAAGAATATATGAGAAGAGATCAACAGTGTATTAGATGAAGCAGAACATCAAATCAGAAATTTGAAAGATAAGGTAGCAGAAAACACCCAATCGAAATAGCAATGAGAAAAAAGAACCCACAAATATGAGGATAGTCTAAGGGGCCTCTGGGACAACATCAAGCATACCAACGTCATATCACGGGGTTACCAGAAGGAGAAGAGAAAGCAAGGGATTGGAAACCTATTTGAAGAAATAATAACGCAACATTTCCCTAACCTGGTGAAGGAAATAAACATACAATCTCAGGAAGCACAAAGAGTCCCAAACAAGATGAACCGAAAGAGGCCCATACCAAGACATGTCATAATTAAAATGCCAAAGGATAAAGACAAGAGACATTCTTAAAAGCAGCAGGAGAAAAGCAGTAAGTTACCTACAAGGGGGTTCCCAGAAGACTGTCAGCTGATTTCTCAGCAAAAATTTTGCAGGCTCGAAGGGATTGACACAAAATATTCAAAGTGATGAAAAGCAAGGACCTACAACCAAAATTACTTTACCTAGCAATGCTATCATTTAAAATCAAAGGACAGATAAAGAACTTCCTAGACAAGAAAAAGCTAAAGAAGTTCATAACCACCAAACCAGAATTACAAAAAAATTAAAAGGACTTCTATGAGAAGACGACAAGATAAAAAATATGGATAATAAAATGGCAGTTCCTATATATCAACAATTACTTTAAATGTAAATGGGTCAATGCTTCAGTCAAAAGATATACGGTGGCTGAATAGATAAGAACACAAGACTCTTACCTCACTTCAGATTGAAAGACACACACAGACTGAAAGTAAAGGAATGGGAAAAATATTTCATGAAAATGAAAACAACAACAACAACAAAGGTGGGGTTGCAATACTTCTACCGGACAAAATAGACTTTAAAACAAAGGCTGTAACAAGAGACAAAGAAGGACTCAGTAATCCCACTTCTGGGTATTTATCCAAAGAAACCCAAAACACTTCTTCAAAGGGATATATGCATCCATATATTTATTACAGCATTATTTACAACAGCCAATATGGAGGCAACCTGGGTGTCCATCAATGGATAAATGGATAAAGAAGAGGTGGTACATATATACAATGGAATATTACTCAGCTGCAAAAAAGAATAAAATTTTGCCATCTACAATAACATGGATGGACCTAGAAGATATTGTGCTGAGTGGAAGTAAGTCAGAGAAAGACAAATGCCATATGATTTCATTTATATGTGAACTCTAAAGAACAAAATAAACAAACAAAACCGAAACAAACTTATAGAGATCGTTTTGACAGTTGCCAGATAGGAGCGGGGTTGGAGAGTTGAGTAAAAAGGGGAAGGGATTAAGAAGTACAAGTTGATAGCTACAAAACAGTCATGGGGATATAAAGTATAGCATAAGGAATATAGTCAATAATATTGTAATGACTATGAATGGTGTCAGGTGGACACTAGATTCACCAAGGTGATCACTTCATAAATTATATAAATGTCTAATCACTATGTTGTACACATGAAACTAATATAATACTGCATTGTATATTGGAGTGGGTTGGGGTCGGGGTGATAGGAAATTAAAAACTTATTAGACAAACTTAACAATCACATTTTAGCTCTACTGTTAGAAGTACTTGATGCTACAAATTCCCGAGATCTTTTGGGATTTTTTTAGGACTAGATTTAGGTTAGTTCCTGATTTTCTCCACTACTACTCCAGGATTTAGTTTTTTCCGTTCTGCTAAGCTTGTTGCCTCTTCTACCAAGCTCTTTCCAGTTCTCACAAGTTTGCTGCAGTTTCTATTCTTCTGTTCTCACAGGTTTATGCCTTGGAGGAAAAAAGTTCCTTCAATTTAGTAGGGTTATAAGAAGCTGCAAAATTAGATATAATCTACCATTGGTATATAATCTACCATTGCTACCTAGAAGTTTAAATGAGCTTCTTAGTTTTCTATTTAATTCCTTTCATATACATCGTTATTCAAATGTCTTCAGTTGCCAAATAGAATAAGCTTTTATCTTTATATTCAAGAAAATTACCATTTCTATAACTCCAAATGCTTTCATGGGGTGATATGCACTGAGAGAATAGATAAAATAAAGATTGCTGGTTTACAAAGAAAAAGAAATATTCTGAGTATTCATGTAACAAATTCTTCCAATCACACATAGCTCTTATGATTTATTATGCTTTTATTTTCTTAATAGTCGCTGTGAAAATAAGTATTAAATAATTGTCAGGTTTTGTCACCTGTAACTGGCATGAGTAAAAAAAAAAATCTCCTATCGATTAGTTTAACACTGCAATGAAGAATCTAACTAAAGATGGAATTTGGTTAACTTCAAAGTAGAGACCAGATTTAGTGATGGAGAATAAAGTCCTTCTTTGTTATGTTTTGGCCCACAAGTTAATCCAAAGAGCTCTGGTGGGTTTAGTTGCAGATAGGAAAAGGAATCTAACCAGATTTTGAAGAATATTTTTATGTAGGCAGGCCAAGTCATGCTTATCTAAGGATTCTCTAATTGAATGCCATGAAGTGATGCACTTAACACAAACTGCAATGCAAGAATTAAAGTGACAAAATGAAGCAAAACAAAAAAAACAAGATAACTTGGGATGGGGGTAGAGATATTGAAATCTAAGTGAACGTAGTTAAAACTCAGCATTATCTGAAATCAAAGCACATAATTGCATTCTGGCCAATTGGAACATGGTGTATTATAATTTTTTTTTCTAGTTGGGGTAGATTGTTACCTCAACTGGTCACAATATGTTTGAAACTGGATATTCGTTTCATGTATGTGCTAATGATCAGCAATGAAATTATTTGCAGCTTGAAAAGTGTTAGGCATAGCTGTCTAAAATAATTTTCTCTCAAAAACCCCCCAATAATGTTTAAAAATTCACAAGGCATTACCTGTTTGCTCACCTTATAATCACAGTTTCACAGTCACGAACCTTATCAAAAATCCAACACTAACATTATACCAACAATGCAACATGAAGAAGAAATTTGGCAAACATGAGATTGATTTCATTCCTGCAGGGCTTAAGCCAATCCGCATAGCACCATAAAGTTATTTTGTGTCATCTGTTTTTATCAATCAATAAGAGCAGAAACACAAAGCCAATCAAGAAATGGTGTTTCTTCCAAGGAGTTGACAATCTGAGGAGGAAAAAAAAGCATGATAGAAGTCAGAAAATAATTCAAATGCTAAATTATTATTTCTCCAAATACAAAAGTTCATTCAGTGTGGCTTATAAAAATTGAGAAGCGAGACTTGGCAGGGAAGGATTTTAACAGGTAGCTGGCAAGAGAGGAGAAAGGGCAGCTTTCCAAAAGGGAGAAAACAATAGTTGAGAGAAAGAGAACTAGAAGCACTTGTGCTCTGTAACTTGGGGTAAACTGGTAGTGTTATGAAGCTGAATACAATGAAATGCTGGGAACCAAAGTAAGCCTGGAGGTTTGTACCCACACAAAAATTTCTTAATTGTCAATTACAACTGAATTCAGATGGGTATCCCTCTGTTGCTGGGCATATGGAGTTGTCTTTGCTTCAAAAAGCCTATCGCCTATTTCAATTTCTAGAAATACATTTAAGCCAAAGAACTTATGAAGTGTTTCTCCCAGTGAGAAATTCTGACTAGGGAATGAATTGTATTCTTGAGTTAGATATAACTTGAATGACAAGGAAGAATGAGTCAAATGAGAGCGGTTGAATGAACTTATGATGCCATGTTATATAACTGAAATTTTCATTTTAGCTCTGACATCAGAGATTTTCCCATTTATTGAAAATGTATAATACTGATCCTGATTCTTTCTCTCACTTTTCTAAAAATAAAAGTTTTATTCTAGAAGTCTTAGATTTATAGAAATTACTACAAGGATAAAACAGAGTTCCTACAATATCCCACCCCATTTTCTCTATTAGAGCTTACGTTAGTACAATACAATAAACCAACACTGAAACATTAACTAAATTTCATACTTTATTCAGAGTTTCTCAGTTTCTCCCTAATGTCCTTTTTCTGTTCCAGAATCCCATTTAGTTTACATTACACTTAGTTATCATGTTTCCTTAAGCTTCTCTTGGCTGTAACGATTTCTCAGACTTTCCTTGTTTTTCATGATTTTGGCAGTTTTGAGTAGGTATTTTGTAGAATGTCCCTCAATTGGGATTTGTCTGACATGTTTCTCATTAGACTAGGTCACGTTTTTAGGAGTAAGACCACAAAGTTCCATCTTATCACATCGTCAAGAGTACATACTATCAAATGACATCACTATTGATGTGGACCTTGATCACTAGACCGAAGGTGTTCGGCAGGTCTCTGCATTGCAGTTACTTGCCCTCCCATGCTGGCCATATTGTACTCTGAAATAAAGTCACTAAAGGCAACCCACCTGGACTTAAGAAGTAGGAAGTTATGTTCTACCTCTGGGGGTGGAGTATCTACAGAAAATGTAATTCAGATGTCTTTTCTCCAACTTAATCATTTAGATCAGTGTGAACTCATGGGTATCTTACACTCTGGGTTATAATCCATTCCTACTTTGTATTACTGTGGGATTTCTAAAATCTACTTACTTTCTGACATTTTAAGATGCTGCAGGCTTATTGTTTCCTGCCCCAGTCCTAAAACCAGCCATTTCTCTAAGGAACACTTTTTATTGCAGAATGGTTATAGAAACCAAGATCTAAGCACTAAGTGCCTTTTCCTTAACGATAAAAATCAACTTTTAGTATTTTCTTCTTTCAAAAAGTTAAAGTTTAAAACCCAATTGTTTTGTTTGCCTCTGGTAATAAAACTAGCATATGCAAGTTACCTCTATCGTATTCAACTAATGATCTTAAAAAGGTTAAGGTAGGTCTGTACTGATCAGAAAAAAACCAGCATGCATGAACTATGCCTCCCTCTTTACACCTCTAATCATACTTTAAATCCCTCCTTTGTCTTAAAACAAAGGTCCATACTGGTTCAAAGTGGAAAAACTGCCCTTATGATTTTAACCCATTTCTTGTTGCCCCTGGGTATACTCTGCTGGGGCACTTACAGCTGCAGCTTTTACCCTGAGATAACTATAGATTACCCCCAAAGTTTGCCACAAAGTATCTTGCTTTATTTTTGCATCACTCTAGTGTATTGAGTCTTTGGAAACAAATGATATTCTATTTATAGTATTGGTTTTAGCAGTGGTACTCCCATTTACAAAATATAGTTATTCCTGATCATCAAAAATGTCGAATCTTAGAAAACGTTAGCATTCCTATGCATGGTGTTATCAGGAAGTTAGCCGAAGATTCATTTGATGACTCCGATTTGTGTACATTTTTTACATTAGGATTAGAGACAAGTTCTGTTTAGAAATAAGTTTTTGTATTTCATTTTCACATTGAAAACCAGTCAGATTTGCTTCAGCCTCCAAGATTGTGTTTATGTAAAATTAAATTAACACTGTTAGCGAGCTGCACTTTTTTTTCTAAATGGGAAATGGGTTAAATAGTTTTGGGAATGAAATTTACTAAATGTTCTGCTATCGTAGGTCAAGGAAGACAGACACTACATGAATCTTTTAGGCACTTTTTATTTTCCAAAAAAAAATTGTCGTTAATATATAAACATCTCATTCTCAAAAAAATTCTACAACTATACAGCTGTTTGCTCCATTATTTGCATAGGAAATGACCACAATACAAAAATAAGAGGGAAAAAGAAGCAAAACAGCAACCAATTTATGCTTTTTATGTAGGTATGTTTCCACATATAAACATTTTGAAGCCGCTTACAAAATATGTACACCATTTATCATCTATTTACATTTTAAGAGCAACTTTTCTAACAAACAAAACTATAATTTATCAAGTTATGAAAATTTTCTAAAAAAACGTACTATATTACCACAAAATAAATAAAGATAAACAATATTTTAAAAACAAAATTAAAATTTCATTTCAATTAAGACCCCTTTTGGCATTTTGCTTATTTATTCTGCCCTTTGGTTAACAGCATCAGCATCACATTACTATTTTATATTGCATATATGTAGCACTTGCTTCCTTAAGTTTTCAACATGTCATTTATAATTAAAGGCAGACACTGAGTCAGTATTAACAACAGATTAACTAAACTGCACTGTAATTTAGGTAAAATTACTGTGTCACTGTATATTACATGCAAAATCCACATAAACTGGCATTTAACCAACAGTACTGCACGAGCAAACATCCTGGTATATGAAAACTGTATCATAAATTCGACATTTCCATGTGAAAACTATGTAAGTCCTTCTTTTAAAAAAATGATACTGCGTTTAGCTTATTGTAAGGTTTAACTTTTGTATGTTGTAATTATCTTTAAGCTCTTAAGTTCACAATTCATATAAAATGTCTTTTATATTTAAAATAAACAATCCTATTTTAATCAGTGCATAAAATCTTTTTAAGTTCATTTGAATGATTATCTTTCCCCTAAAGAAATGAATTTGGAAGGTTTTAAGAGGTATCGTACCACAAATTCTAACTGTAAATGCATTCACGGTTATTTTCAAAAGAATTACTTATGATTTCTTCCCAAAATCTTAGAAAACTTGTAATAAACCTATAAAGCTGATTTGCATATTTACAAAATTTTGAATAGTAAAGATAGGCAACTCATATAAAAAAAAAAAACACAAAAACAAAAACAAACATTTGTTCAATGGCTATTTGTGAATTGCCAGGTACTCTGTGCACCTCTAAGGAATTGTCTAATAATGAAAACTACTTGATGTCAAGTAAAAATCTTGACATACAATCCAGCCTTCTTCCTGTGCCTGCCAACTGACTGTTTACTAAACACTGTCACATTAAATGATGGTGCTTAGGTAAAAACACTGCAAACACACCCTGCACTCCCACCCCCCTACCCACGCTGAGATGTGGCTGTCTGTCATGAGATGAAATCTGCTTGAGTAAAGCCATATACATTACAGCAAGCATTCCAGATTCTTAAAAGGACCAAACACTTTGGTATTAATACAATGTATTCCCTGTTTTCTCAAATATACAAAATATACATTTCCAGTTTTTTGATTTTCTTTTTTTATATATATATATGTGTATATATACATATATATATATATAGTTAAGTTTGTAGTTTAAAATTTTGCCAAGTGAACCACAGAACGTCATTGTGAATTGCATAGGCATGGCAAGCCCACGGCGGTGGCTCTCAGTTCTGGTGCCTCTTCATGTGCAGGGCCAGGTGGTCGGAGCGGGAGAAGCTGCGGTTACACACCCCACACTGGAACGGCTTGGCCCCAGTGTGCTTCCGGTAATGGCGCGTCAGCTCATCCGAGCGTGCGAACCTCCAGTCGCAGCCATCCCAGGTGCATTTGTATGGCTTCTCACCTGTGACAATGAATGAAGAGTAGAGGTGAGGTGGTCTGCTTGCAAGACAAATATCATAGATTCTGCCTGAGAAGAAATTTTTTTCAAGATCATGGTTCAAGAGAAGAATTCAAAAATTCTGATATGAACTCACTTCCCACAAAATCATTCAGTGGAAAGTCACTGTCTTATAGGATGCTATGTCACCTAATTAAACAAAGAAAAAAGTGTTTTGTGTACCACCTAAGAACAGAAAAATGGCAACTTTAAATGTGCAAGATGAATCGGTGATCTTATTTTATGTACTGCTCCTACACACATAAATCCATGAAATGACTAGATAGTCTGAGGTGGATTTATCATTACTGTGTAAATACAATGTTTATAAAATGGCCAAGAGAGAAAAATTCAGGAGCTACTCAAGAGGGAGCTAGCTGCTCAAATGACCAATACAATAAATTTAATGTCCTACAATTGCAATTCTTTACTTCAAAACTGGTCCTAGATGTTTCTAAACTAGCCAGACTGAAACTTCCAGCACGTACACCAGCTCCCTTGAACACGTCACCTCCAAAATGGACTATTAGGGCACTCCTTCTTTGATATCTACACTAGCACATACACATTCACACCTTCCCACCTTTCAGACTAAAGCAGAACAAAGGTAGAAAAATTTCAAGTTGCATGGTGTTAAAGCTTTATGATTTGATATCTAATAAATTCCTCAACCAGATCAGTACTGACAACATCATTTTTTTGGTAAAGAGCCATGAAACACCCATAATTTTAATATTTGCCAATTTATGTATTTTTCTTTGTAATGCACTGCACCAAAAATTATTAAATTCATTTTATAAATTGTTTGCCTAAGTGTCTCATATGCTGATTACTGCCCTGAATGCTTGGAATACAACAGTAAGCATAACAAAAATGCCTGGCCTCATGAAGCTTACATATGTAATACATGCTCTAAAAGTCTGTAATTATTAAATCTCTTTCACAGCTCTCATCATTTAAATGAGTGAATTGGTAACTGAGCTGCTGCCCCACTACAGTTTGTATTATTCTTAATGTTGTTTATAAAGTTTGCTAATCTTTTAAAACTACTTACTATTTGAGTCCTAACTCCCATCTTTAGAATTAATTAATCCTATTTAATTGGGATCATGTACTCCCCTAAATAAATCCCCAAACCTAAGAATCTCTCACTGAGCATTAATGAGTAATTCCTGTATTTATGCTGTTTTAATCTTCCATGAATTTATTAGTTTAAGGTAACAGGGTCAGTGAGATAAATTTGCATAAAAAAGTACTGTTGGCTTCCAGCTGAGCTTTATATGGATACCTTTTATAAACGGAGTAGTCAGTAGTCAAACTCCCAAATTCCTTTAAAAAAATGTTTTCTTCTGAAAAAGAAAAACTTCAGAATTGCCTTGAACACTTGGTTACTTAGTACCACCATGAAACTCAACATCCTTTCTGCCTGGTTTAGCAGTATCATATTCAGGAAGTTGTAAGATTAGTCAACTAAGTCCAAATTTAAAAGCCATTGCCCACATCAACCGAGATTTCTACAGCATGTAGTTAACATATTCTTGCTGTTCTGATAACCACTATGACTCTCAAATTCCATACGGACAAAGAAAAAAAGGGCCAGAATGGCTCTGTAAAATTGGTACCAATTGTTCAGTTGTTCCTCATGAGATTTCTTTCAGCTCCTTATGGCTCTGAACCAAGACATATTTTTTTAAAATTCCCTTTTGGGTTCCTTTCGCTCCCTTTGTGAAACAGACATCTCAATTCCTCAAGTGTTTTTTTCTTGTAGTAAATTCTAAGATTTCAAGCTAATATACATAAACCTTTTAAGTAACATAGTAAACCACTTTTCTTTCACATAAGATAGTCACATTTAATCTAATACATAGATGTTTTAATACTAGCAGTAAATGTAGCTATCATTCTTGTAGATGTAAATAAATCAAGAAAAAGATGAACTTTTTTGCATAAGTATTGTTTTTGTTCCTTGTGAATAAATTCACAAAAACAAACATGTTGGTTAAATACTTTACTGTCATTTAATGGAAAGAGAAACTTATTTCTGATGTCTGAAGCAAGAATAATTTCTAAAGTGCCCCAATTTTAGAAGAAATCATTCTAGTCTTTTGAATTTAGTAATTAAATAGCAAAAAAAAAACCTCTGAATTTTCAGATAATTTAAGAAACAAGGGACACTAGACTCTTTTCGTTCCCTGTTTTTATTGGCGATGAAGCAATAAACTGTACCATTATTTTTTAAAGTTTACCTTACTGATTAGTTGAAAACAGTAACCATTAAAGTTCCTAAAACATTTGAGGTTTTGCTCTCAATTTATGCACATCTATAGATTATTTAGCCAAGAATACTACCAGTGTCTGGGACGTTAGTTATGGGGCCAAGTCTTTACTATAAAAGCAAGGACAACTATTCCACTTGGGGCTGTTTCTATGGGATTTGTTCAAGTGTCAACACTGCTCAAGTAAAACATTGTAGAGGAAGCTGCTACCCAATTTCTGGCCAAATGGCAGGTTTGGGCCTTTCTTCCTCAGCCAGAAACACTGTGCACAGTACTTCTGGGAAACCAAACTGACTTCCTTTAAGTTATTTCAACAGGATAGAGTTTTCAAAAGTTTAATTGGATTTTTACAGAATCTCTTTCCAATACCACCAATTTGAAATATTTAGTTAAGTTCTTTCAACATCAACTGTATTTTTAAGTTCACATGCTGTTAATGTGAAACTTTGCAAAGGCAAAAAAAAAAGTGACAAGTTTGTACAGCATGGAAAACAGGCTTCAACTTTATCTCAAATAAAGTATGCATTTTCTCATTCTATTTTAAAATTACTAGGACTATTTTGCTAGGAATCCCTGATATTTTTTTTCAAGTGTTCAAGTTAAACATACATACTATCCTATCCATACTGATAAAGTCAATCAATATATTTTATAAAAATATTAAGCAAAATGTTTCCAATGAAAGGAAGGAGCAGGCAGAACTATCCATTGAGCATATACTTCAGTCAGGTACTTATCATTTTACTTAATCCTCAACAATAACTCCACGAGTTAGAAGCAAAACTCACAATAAGAATTCTGGTCTGCCACTTTTCCTTAATGTCCTACTTAAATCTGCCATTAGCAAACACTAACATGCTCTATATGAATGATTTAAGGAACACACAGATGCTGTTCAAATTTATTTAAAGATTCTAAAGCCACTTGTGAAGGTCAGCTAAGGAATAGCTTTAATGGACTCGAGAGCAGGCCTTAACCCAGACACAGGGCACACCTTGGCTGAGCCAGTCCTCAGTTGAAGACCCACCTTTTAGAACCTGTGGGGTCCTGAACATTGATCTGTGCCGATAGTGACAATCCCCAAATATCATCTAATAATGGTTCTCCTTTACTCCAAGCTAAGTGAATTTCAGTGGTAAGAACATGTTTGTAAAGCATTCGAAAAATCTTTAGTGGTGGACTAAAATTTATCTTTTTTTTTAACCTCTGATGAAAAGATAAAAAGTGACTTTTGAACCTATCACAACAGATTGTGAAGTTTCTCTGCTCTGCTGAACATATTCAACAGACTCATACCAAGGCCTCTCCCTAGAACATTCTACATAGATTTTTCTAACAAAAAAAATATAGATGAAAATATTTTTCTTGCAATAGTTATTTTAGGTTAACTTTTTAAGTTTATTGCAGCAAATTTGCACATCTGGTTTCCCTTCTGAAGGCTAACATTAATCCAATCAATATATCTGACAAAGGCTAGAAACCACCAGAATTAAAAGAAATGTTTAGTAAATGAATGTAACCTGTACTAAATGACTTGCGAAACACAAAAAATAAGAATTGGTCTCTGGTTTCAAAGAACTTAAAATCCATATGCTATTCCAAGACTCCAAACAACGTAAACTGTTAAAGTAGAATAAATCATTTCAATAATTAGTACTTAATTCTTAAAATTTAAGAGTCATGAAGCTCAAAATGAGCTTATTTCAAGAGGAAAATATTTTCATGCTAATTCAGTAATAGATTATTTTCTCCCATCATTAGAGACTTACGTAATTCAGAGTCTGAAACAGTCTATATAATTTAGTAAAAGGTCAAGAAACCCGAGATTAAGGAAATTCATCAAGAAATATTAGATGTCTAAAAGAAAAAGGTAGGATGATCTGGGCTCATTAATTCATATTTTTACATATCTATGCCAGAAATTTTCCACTTAAAAAAACATTTTTATTAAAGCCTTTTGTAGTACATCTCCTACACTTGGAACAGAAGGGTAGGCAGTTCATTTCAAAGATTAGTAATATTAATATTTACTAAATGCACCCAGATTTACTAGACATAGCATCCCTGTCAATAATGTACTCACTTTAGGAAAACTGATTACTTAAAAGGATATATTAAGAAAATCTCTTCTTTCTCCCTGTTGGTCAATGTGTTTATCTTTAAAATCTGATTCACCTTACCCCTTTCAGAAAAACCTCTAAACAAATCAGGGGAGATCATTCTACTTCTCTGCATCCCCTTCATCACTTAATTCCTTATCAATTATTGATTTGCACTTGCATATTGGCTATATGAAGGCTTCAAATAGCTTTATTTTGCCTTCTTAACCGGCTTTGAATAGAAGACAGAGATTGTCTTCTATTCCAGCTATCAATGCTGCGCTCCTTCCTAATGCTTCCTCCTCAAGACAATCACAGATTTGGCCCACCTCTGACCAACCTGGTTATTTTCCATTAATGAAAGGAGGAATGGTATAAGACATGAAAGAGTCTGTTGTGAATCTATAGGATTGTCCTTTTTCTATGCTCCCACCCTGCAGCAGGACTTTGCCTGGTTCTATTCCACCTAGGACAGTGGAGGATAATCTGACTAAATGTTTCATTTAGACGAGAATCATGTTTATAGCCTTTTCACGAGGCCATGTTCAGAATCAGTTATCCATCCTGAACCTGTACGGGGACAAATAAACTATGTAAACAAGTTTTCTTTTTTTTTACAGTATTGGTCTACATTTGATGAAAACTAAGAAGCTCTGAAGTCCCACTGCTGATCAAAGACATCTTGGGATGGAGAACAGTAACCTTACACATCTAAAGGGGGAAAAGGTGGGAACACGCTGTTTAAGTTTACAGTCTATCCTAGACGCTCAGGACTACTAAGCTACTTCTCCTAAGGGTTCTCAACAAAACCAATGGAAAATGTTAATAGTATTCATGAAATGAAATATTGTTGAGTCTCCTGACAGAAAGATAACACTCAGATTCACTTTCTTATAAGAGTCTGAAACTTTTTTTCAAAAAAGTACCAGTAAAATATTTTACCTTTTTTAACCAAAATAGAAAAATTCCGTGCTTTCATTTTTCTATCACTAAATATCCTTTCCTTTAATTTGCATTTAATGGGGTTACCTTGACCAGGATATTCCTGCCAACTCTAAAAGGTTTGTATTTATAGTCAAAAAGAAATTTATTCTTCTGCCTACATTTTTTAAAGTTACCTAGAGTTCACTTCTAAAACAGTAAGCCACCCTTAATTAGACTTGTTGGAGATCCTTGAATATAAATACAGGCTAACAGAATGAGAATGCTGCTATAGATACTTTTACTAAAGTAGGACATTACTTTGCTTCTTCTAATCTTTCACCAGAAAAGATGTAGGTCATCAAGTAAACAGCTACTACATTCTATAGAACTAAAAATATCTACCAAAGTAAAAATCTTGGGCAGTTAAAGTATTGCTTAAAAAAAAAACAAAACAAAAAAAACTAAACATTACTTTACATTCTCTATAGCTGACTGTTTCTATCTTAACTTCAGCAATTCTATTTAATCTATTTATGGACTAGTTTATAAGAACAAAAGAGAAGACATTCTCTTTGAGTTCTTCACAAGATCAGTCAAAAATGTTTGCCTAATCAAATTAAACTTCTTAACCTTTGATAAACTTTATCATCTCTAAACAGAGCTTAATCAATTTCCTATGTAAATGTTTTTCAGATGAAAGAACAAGTCCTAGAAGCGAAGTTTAATCTTCCCAGTGAGTCATTAAAAAGAAATTGTTTCTAAGCTTTCAAGCTCACAAATACTTTTCTTGAGGTCTGAACCCATCAAGTCTCTTAAACTATCTTTTTTACATAAGCTTGAAATTGTCAATATAGAAAATAAAGCTGCAAATGAAATAATTTAAGAATGTTTAATAACATTTACTATTATAGGCTAAATGTGATACCTTTTCCTGCAGTTTTCAAACACTCAAAAATCATTGGGCACTAAATAATTTCATCTTGTAAAACTATTTAACTTCTACCAATAACACAGGTACTTAAGAAATATTTAATCAATAGTGAACCAATATTGATCTCCAGGTCCAAATTCTATCATTCATCTCCATTAAGTCCACATATAATTTAGATGTGTGTGTGCACGCGCACACACACACACACACACACATCTATATTTATCTTATGTTGATTTTAGCTCTAAATAATTTTCCAAGTAAGGAATAACTCATTTTCAGAACATATTCAGAATTTTACAGAGGGAAATATCAGGAATAAAAATCTTTACTATCAGTATTTTTAAATGAAAATCTATGCCTATAAAAAAATCTATACCTATATTCAATAGATAATAATGTAGAGCACAGAACAGTAAAAATTTATATCTAAGAATTTTTTAGTACCCAAACTGAAACTAAAATCAATACTTAGCAGCAAATCACAACCAGGGATTACATATCTTAAAGCATACATAGTAACATCTTAATGTTAGTAGGAAATAGTATCCTACTTTAGGTAAGGCAGAACATGATAATTTACCCTCTTTATAACTAGGCCGGGGCTAAAAATCTTGCCAAGACTTACTGTGGAATTTTTTTCTGATCCGTGGAATCCCAAACAACTCACTGTGAAATGCAGCACTAACAGAATTAAGTACTTCACTCAAAAAGATTGTTTTGTGTTACTTGCAGGTTTCCATTTTCTTTTGTGAAGTTATGTCCAATTGTCCTTTTCTTGTCAACCCTTAGCAAGCCATTCTGGGATCACTCAGTGCACCCATAACAGCCTGTGCACAGAGTCTTGGTCTAAGGGATACCTGAGCCAAGTGTGTGAGCTGCCCAAAGACTTTCTCAGTACAACTACTCATTTTCTGCTCTGTTCCAGATAGCCTAGACTGATAAAGGCTCTGAAAATGTTTCTATACCCTAATTCCCAATTGCTTCAGCATTTTCTCTCTTGGGTTAAGTGCATATCCGCACATGAAACTCAAACCACTAAGATTTCAAACGCCTGTACTGAGTTCACTACTTACTTCTCCACAACTTTTTCTTTGGAAAGTACTTTTTACTAATGTGCAAACACAAGTTTCAAAGACATTTCCACACTCAACGTAAATGCAATATTTTAACGTATGGTACTCATAGGCATATCAAGAAACCAGTACCTGTGTCGTTTCAAGAAAATTTTTCGATTTCTTGCGAATTTTTATTTGTATAGTCTTAATGTTTTTCCCTACTGCATTTTAAATTTTTTTTTTTTTGGCTTCAAGCCTGTGCTTAGAAGTTATTTTAAGTCTTCATAATGAGATTAAAAAAAAGTAAAGTGTACGCTATCATGTGTATAAAGACATACTATGTCCTCTTGTGTCAAAATACATTTCAGGTATTTTATCTAACCTAACCATAAAGATAATTTTACTTGTAGATTTTTTGAATAAAAAAAAATCAAAGTATATAAACTTAGAAAAACTTGAATGCTGAGTTCAAAAAACTACTATCTTCTATTCTTTCGAGTGATAAATGAGATGTCTTTTCTTTAAAAGCAATTTCTGGTTCAAGAAACTACTATCTTCTATTCTTTCATCCCCAAAATTTTTAAAAGGTCTTGTTTTGGAAAAATTATTTCCTTGAGTTCAATTTGTAAGTCAAGAAGCATTTACAATCTAAATATCCAGAATAAGCAATTAAATAGAATTCAGATGTAGGTTGTTTTAATTGCTTAAATCATTTTAAAACATAAGGTAACTTGACATTTTAAAGTATCTCCAATTATATTTCAAAAGAAATACCAGGATGCTTCACATTATGCCTGCAAAACGGCAATCATTTAAAAAATCATTTTTTATATTAAACATTAAGATCAACATTCCCATATAGATGGTTTTTAAAACCCCCTAATAAATTGGGCAAAGGGAGGAAAGAAAGAAAACAAAAATGCTATTAAATGAAAAGTGCTTTAGAAATGCCTGGGCCTTAAAAGGAAGAAAAAGAAAAACAAGCATTTGCTGGCTTCAGATACATTCATTAAAAAACAACAGGCAGGGTGGGGAGGATGCAATGGGAGAGGTAATTTTAAAAGGCATTGTCTAGAAACTAGAAATGAGGAGAAAACCTCAATGCTCTATGATTACCCAAGAACGGGTTTAGCCAGATGAACAAGTCTGCTACAAATCCTCCCCAAGGCATTTGAAAGACTATCAAACAAAACTTTATTAAACTGGATTAAATGGTCTCACTCATTAGATGTCTATGGCCACATGTTTATGATCAGGTGAAAAAGTCCATGCATGGGACTCAAACTAGGCCTAGGTCCTCTTTTCAGTTTGTTTTTATTGAGTTCAAGCATTATTAAGATGACCCACTCTTAAATTTCTTTGCCAGCAGGTCAAGTTCCAGAATTGCAGGTAGAAGCATTCAGAGCACTAAACCCTGACTTGCAAGGGGTTGCAAGGCCACTTAGATATGCTAACTACATCCCTGCAATAGCGCTTGATTACTCGCTATATGCAATTACACCCCTCTTTTATTAGGGGACTTTAACCTCATGAAAAAAACGTTTCCCTCCTCCCTGTCTCCCATTTCAAGGACTTGCAAGAAAAAACAATAGTCCGAATGTTTGCTACTTCCCTTAATCAAAATTCAGGTAAAACTTCCTTTTCAATGTTCCAAATGTTCCCTTCCTTAACATATTCTGAAAAAGGATATTTTAGTATTTCTATATGGAATGTTTACTTGGCCTTGTCATTTGTATTTTGAAAACTTTAGATTGAGTTTATTCTATGCTTAGTGGGTGCTTGTTTAACTATAAATATAATGTCTACTTTGGGCAGCTTATGTATGCCCTTTCCCTTTATATAATCACTTTGTCCATACCTAAAATCTTCAGGCCAAAACAACTCATTCATTTCCATTGACAAATGAGATGTCTTTTCCTTAAAAGCGATCTCTCAGAAAGGCCTGGCATCCTCCACATTGTTGCCAACTCTGTTTGGATTTTAGTGAGTAGTGTTGATCATTGGGCTATCAAGCAATACTGAACAGGCATACAAAATGTCTGCAGCCATATTTTTTAGTGCTCTGGCTCAGCACTGACCTTCGTTCAAAGCCTTTTACTTTTTAATGCAGCAGTTAGAGATAACTACTTCATTTATCAAAACTCAATTTCCATAGTAACATCTAGCCTGGGGAGATTCAAGTCCTCGCACTAATCCAACAACCCATTCAAAGGAACTGTTGAATACTTTGGTTTCCATAGCAATAATGGAATAAAACATTTTGCTAGGTCATTGCTTTTATTAGCAAACTTATTCTTTGAACTTTAGGTAAGGCTACATTTAATGAGAGAAAAGAAAGCACAATCACTTTGTATAAGTTCTTTCCTTTAGGGATCTTTTTAAGAAAATCACGAATAATAACCATCTATATGTTTGAAAATATTTGGGGTACTTGGAGAATTTGAAAGCATGCCACTTAGTTTCATCCTAAAACAGGTTCTGAATATGAAGTTTTAAAATTAAAAAGCATTTAAAGGTTATTGTATACATCCGACAAAAATATTTCTAAAGGGGCTAAACTTAAAAGCACATTTTGAACAAGGATGAAATAAGCTGTAATAAAGTCTCTGAAACGCATCAAATGTGGACTGGAGTATAGTGTAGAAAAACTTATAAATCATGACATCATCTTTGCCAGATTTTAATAATCTGCAATTCTGGCCCTTCCTTTCATTAAGCATAAAAAACATGCTAAACATTGATGTTTTTGGCGAAAGGTAAAATTAAAGATAGTGTATTAAGCAGTTATGCTTTACATGTTAAAAGGAAAAGTTTTTAGTGTTTGTTAAGGAGAAAGCGGGTTACATTTTTGTCCCTCATGATAAGGAATAGCAGTGCCATTACAAGTTTTAAAATCCATTAGTAAACATCATTGTTTACATTTTTGGGTAATTAAAATTCTACGTGAGGTGACAGGACAAGGTCTTACTGAAGGAACATCAGCCTTCTTGGAATCGAGACTTTTTCAATGAACTGAATTTTGAGCCAAGCCAGTGCTGAAATGGTAGGCCATTAAAAAAAATAAGTTGACAGAAGAAAGAAGAGATCAAACAAGTGTTGGCTTTTAAAAGGATGAATACCACTTACACTATATACACAACTCACAGAATTAACAAGAAAATTACATACCAGTATGAGTCCTCAGGTGAGCTTTTAAATGAGAAGACTTCGTATAAACTTTTGTGCAGCCTAAAATAAAGCAGGAGAGGAAGAACAGCTTGTCATTTTGGAGATCCTTTGAAATCTTTACATTTGATGATTCAGTGTTTAAAATCTGACTTTAAAGAAATCTCTCATGCTAAATGAGGTATCTAAAGCTTTACTTTTAAAAGAAGTTTTTAAAAGTGCTCCCCTATTACCTTTTTAAAGGTATTAAAGTGATTTGCTTTATGTACGTATCACTTTAGAAGAAAGAGCACAGATAATCAAGCCAAGCTACAAATGGGAAATGTGCTTATATTCCAGTAGGCGCTTTATACTAGTAACACATACTTCAACGATTTAAACTTTTAATGGCTCTACGGCTGACAATGTTAAACCATTACCCAAGATGACTGCAATTTTCTGTACTTCTACATTTCTTTCATTTAGTATGTCATGCCATATCATGTACTCTGGTCAATAAATTATACTCTGTATTAATCATAAATTAGCTTCTGCCAGCAACTTGTAGATATATTCTGTATTTTGGGCTAGATATCTCATTCAAGAATAAACATATGTTCATACGCTATCAAACATCCTTAAATCTATTCCGTGGACAGTCTTGTCTTGTAGCAGCCTAATGAATCCCTACCTTCATTACCACACCCTATTTTCCCCTTCCTTACATAAGTAATCTCTTCAGGGTACTTAATGTAGAATTAAAAACTCCAATTTATGACTGGAGACTTCTGTTCAACAAAGTAACTGGCATAATTCAAAAATCAAATTTTTATTTAATATTAAAGAGAAAGTCTTAACTTTTTCAGAATATTCTAGTCGCCCTCACCTTTTTAACATCGATTATGCAATAAACTAAAGAGTTACATGCTAAGGTTAAGGCACAGAGACTGGGACATGCAAAGAACAGGGTAGGTGATTTTTTTATTGTCTATCGCCACTGTCCTACGTAAATTTAAAACCGGAGGTTGGAAAAAGGGACACACACAAACACTAAATGCATATATCGATGCTTCAGCCAGCTAAGATCACATACCGGGGTAATCGCAGTAGTGGATGCGTCGTTTCTCCAAATCGGGGTTACTCCTTCTATTGTATCTGACAGGTTGGATGTTTTGCGAATTAACTGGCAGGGTGGCAGGTAAATTTGGGTTGTGAATTGCCAGTTTAGAAGCAATTGTAGCAGCATAGGATGGAGGTGGGGTTAAATTCTGGAGCATCTCTGCTTGTCTATCTGGACTTCCAGGCTCTGAACTTGGTGGTGATGGGGGAAAGTAAGTGGCCTGTTGTGGAAGAAACTGACTTGGCATTGTGTATGTGCAAGGGGGCATGCCCTGGAATTGTTTCATCGCAGTCTGCGGAACAGCAGAGGTGTGTGTGTTAAGGCCTGCCATGGCGGCTGACATAGAAACATTAAGGGTGTCCATTACTGCTGTCTGGTTTGTAGAACTGGGCATATCTAGATCCGGTGTATTCAGTAGCTGGTACAGGTGGCCCTGCTGGGGGACAGAAAGATGAAGATCTGGTGTAGGAAGTTCTTGTTTGATGAAAATATTGTTCACCTCTGGAGCTGTGGTCTGATGTGAGCTGAATATACTGGTGAACTCAGGGAGGGCCTGGGTCGGGGCCGGAGGAGGGGCTGTCGTTTCACTCTGGTGGCTGAAAATGGTAACAGGTTCTGTCTTGATGTGTGTTACGCACGGTCTCTGGGATTTGTAGAGGCCAGTTCTCAGGTGAGTGATGTCAGGGAGGAAGACGTTCATGTTGATACTGTAAGGTAACCCTTCACTGTCAGTGAAGAACTGGTCTACGACTGAGGCACTGTCTCGTCTATACTTTTTATGCTCTGGAATTATAGAAACTGAAGGAAGCTGAGGTGTCAGATACTTCTCCATTTCACATCTTGTCTAAAAAAGAAGAGATACAAGCATACATAATCCACCCAATTCATCACCTTAGGAAGGACAAACGATGTTTACTAAAAATTCCAGCAATCCCTGTGAAAAGTACTTGGGCAAATTCTAAGTGCTGCTGATAAACATCAGGTTTATTTGTCAATTGTGTAATAATTGGTTCACCAAAACATTACGAAACCCTATATAATATGTATTTGGTAAAATCACTCCCACAAGTCAACTCTGGACAAAAAGTGAATGAAGCAAATCAAAAAAAGGAAGCAAACAAAACATATTCCCCTTTCTGCTGCAATAATAAAGTATAATTTATCACTCATGTACAAGCAAGGTTCCTTGTCCCATCACACAATTAAGTTTGCAACTAAGTTTGTAACTGAAGTGCAATATTGCATTGTACTTCAATTACAAACTACGTCGTCGATTCTGTTCATGTAATATAGTTCATATAGTGTTCTTAACTAAGCAAACTTTTTTTGCTTGGATAGATATTGCTGGAATCATATATTCCTTGGCAATTTCAGTGCTTTTTCTAGTTGATAGGTCAATGGAAACCTAAATGCAATGTTTTGAACAAAACATTGAAAGAACTGAAAGAACAAAAGTTCACATTCAACATTTGATCTAAATGTTGATTTTAATCAGCAGATTCTGTAATTGGTTAATATGATAATGAAATGTTCCGATTCATATCCCTATCTGAAACAGATCTTTAATTACCTAGGGGAAAATCATTCCCTTGGTAGAATGGTGCTAAGGAGCCCGTGGGCGGGGAGAGACTGCTGTATTGCTAGCACATAGTCATCAGCAAAACATTTATCATGTCCTCCTCAGTGGGCCAATGCTACATTCCCCCTTACTCTGTAAAAAGCTCAGTCATATCTTATACCCTTGGTTCCTCCTAAGCAGAAAACTGACAAACTGAAATAACAAAATCGTTTTCAATTTCTTAAGGACATAATCCAGCTGGTAACTAATGTCTTTTTCCAGCTATCTTCTCTCCCAGTATAACATAAACGTAATTATTTTAACACCGATTAAAACACACACACACCCCCCAACTAAATGGATCACAGGACTATTATTCGTGATCTTAATCGGCGAATAGCAATGTCATTTCTTGCTACTATTTAATTTCAAGAACGTTTCACATCGGACCTCGTATCATTTGCTGTACAAACAGACGGGGTTTTCCCGGATAAACCCGATTTAAAAATAAAAATTAACGTTCTAATCATGTGAGTCACATCTCTGACAAATGCCACTGTCCTTTCACAGCACAGCGACACTCGCCGACCCCCCGAAGTAGGAGCTGCGTAGCAAATATACCATCTACCAAGGGGCTATTAAATGAAACGTCTTGAAATAAACTGAACTAAACCCTTTCGTGCACTTCGCTCTCGTAGTGGTTAGTGGTTTCTGATTTTAGCTCTTCCAGCTGTTTGCATGTGGGTACGCTTCCAAATTTTTTTTCCTTGGGACAGGCTAAAAGTCCCGGGAAGTTTTTTTCTGGGCTATATGACTCCCTGCGTGGGCGAAAGAAACAGGCGGCTGCTCTAATTCGGCTGCCCGGCAAGTGCAAAAGCCAACTGCCAGCTTTCAACACGGCTCCCGCAGGAAATTTACGGGCACATGAGGAAAACAACACCCCGGCTTTGTTTTTAAGGAAAAATAAGCGCTCCAATACAACCTTCGCTTTTCTAACTCCGATTTCCCAATGGCAGCCCCACGATCGCGTCTTAAAGTAGGTTGAGCCAAGAGATAAGAAAATAGCACCCCGAGGGGCCCCTCTCCCCGCACCCCGATTTGCGTTTCCACTTAACCGGAGACGACGCGGGACCGGGGGGAATCTCCAAGGCCACGGCACTGGGAGGGGAGCTTAAGGCGAAAGACGGAATTTAAAGTTGGGCTTGAAGCACAAGATTTGATACGCCAAGTGTAAGGTAAAA
Organism: Pteropus medius; assembly: GCF_902729225.1. Lineage (NCBI taxonomy): Eukaryota > Metazoa > Chordata > Mammalia > Chiroptera > Pteropodidae > Pteropus > Pteropus medius. The sequence goes on along the minus strand of NW_024349800.1, from coordinate 13,310,519 downwards.
CAAAGGCGCGAGCGAGCACCCAGTTCCCTTTTAACCTTTCTCAGCCGGACCCGCCAGGGCGGATTCATCTAGGAAGCCCCCCTCCAGGTCGCCCCACTTACTCCCTGCGAAATGCGGGTGCCCAGGCTATGAGGGCAGGGCGGGGCTGCCCACCCCAACTCCGGCTCCCGGTGCGCCCCGACGCACGCCCCAGCCTGGAGCGGCCCCTGTCGCCCGCGCGTCGCAGCAGCGGGACACGCCCGAGCCCGGCGAGGGAGAGGAGCGGCTCTTCCTACCTGGACCAGCTCCTCGGGGGGCAGCCGCGGGCCCGCGGCTGGCGGCGGCGCCGGCTGCGGGGGTTGTGGGGGTGCCGGCTGCGCCTGCGGGTGGTGGTGCTGGTGCTTCAGCTCCTCGCCGAAGAGCGCCGCGTCGCGGGCAGGGTTCGCGGCGCCCAGCACAGGCTTAAGCTGCGCGAACACGGGCTCGTCCTGCGGGGCCGGCGGCTGAGGCACGGGTCCCAGGCGGGCGCTCATGGTCAGCACCCGGGTAGCCATGGGCACTCGGGGGGCGGCTCCGGGCACGGGTCGCGGGTCGAGCGCGCTTCCCACCTCGCCCACGCTGGCTCGGCCGGCGAGCTCCTCGCGGGGCCGCGGACGGAGGAGGGGAGTCTCCGGGCGGACCCCTTAGCCGACAGTAGGCGCGGTTTTTGAAGGCGCGCACGAAAAGCAAAACTCTTCCGCTCCGCCACGCGTAAACGCCAACGTCCTCCGGGCGGCCACTTTCTCCCGCCCCGCCCCACCGCGCTCCTTCACACGCCGCAGCCCGCTCCCGCCGCCGCTGGTCTCTGCGAACGAACTGCAAACGCGCGTACCTGCCCCACGACTACTGACACTTGACGCCCGCGTCTCTTTTACCCAACTCTGAGTGGGCGGGGCTCGGCAGCCAGACTGGCAGCGCTGCGGCGAATCCCGAGGCCCCGAGACAAGCCGGGCCGGAGCGGTTAGCCTATGAGAAGGGAGAACTTCTCCCAGGGCCCCGCCTTCGCCGCGCTGACCGCACCCCTCTCGGGCCACGAGCTTCGCGCTCAGAGCGGCCGCGCAGTTTGTACACAACTTCTCTGACAGATTGAGCTGGAGGAGCCGGGGGCGGAGGGAAGGAGAGAAGCGGGTAGAATCTGGAAAGAGAGGGAATTAGGGTGGAGACGCGGAGGGAGACCTCTCTGAACTGTTCTCTGCCGGGATTGGGAAGAAAGAAAGAGTTTTGCACGTCTTAGGTGTTGTGCAAGGACCTGAAACTCAAAAGCTGAAACCCAGAAGGCAGCTAGGTGGGGGCGCTAGGATTTTGAAAGACTTGTTTAATGAGTGTGTATTTTTAAATATACAAAATGTCCTTTTCTTTAGCGGAAAAGTAGGGGCGGTGTGATAAACAAATTTAAAAACAGGTCTTGTCTCTGTGTATCTTTAGTAGTGAATGTATCTATTTAGCACAGCAAATTCGGAATGTCTTGAATAAAAAGTTTAATGGCAAGTTTTTTTTTTAAGTCCTCGCATAAAAGCTTATTTCTTTACTACAGTATTAAAATGATTAGAAGAAGTTTTCACACACATTTCTACCTTGTATCCGTGTATGGAGAGGAGGGGGATGGGCCATATGAATTTCGAAGTGTTTTAGTATTTACACTGTTGATTCAAGCCGAAGCATGGAATCTAATTTAAGCACTAAGGACTAGATCAAATGTATTTAAATAGACATTACATCTTTGACTTATTTTTGCAAGCACTGTATGTTCAAAAAAAGGAGTTTGATATTTACAAAACAGAAACGTAGCACATTTACCTAACAGCGTGGCACCTTTTCCTACGAAAAGAGAATAAAAAAAGCCACAAACATTAGACATGCAGCAGCTGAAAACTGGGAATCCAAATTTGTGGGAAAGTAATAGCCAAATAGATTACCGTACATTTGCTATGTTTTAATGGGAAGGTGAATTTTTGCCATCAATCACCTAAGGAAACCACTTCCCTTAATCCTTAATGTTCTTGTACATGATTTCATCTGGCTTATTTGGAAGCCGGAAGAATAAACTGCAATAAAAGTGCCTGGAATATTACTACATAGGTATATATGTTGACAGCGCACTGTACCATTAGACAATTTTACATATAGAACAGCCTACTCATCACTTCACAGGAAAACAGCCTAAAAAAACAAGTTCTAGAAAAACGTTCACTTCAAAGAGTAAATCTATCAAAAGTATGGATCTCATTTCAGTGTGCAGATTTAAAAAATTAAAATGCACATTAAGTATTAGAAGTATTTATTTTTTAGAAAACAAAATTCTGTGAAAATTTTTTATCTTGTTCATTCCCTTTTGTTAATAAATTATTCATTTTTTATGCATGTGATCATAGCTTTCAGAGAATGACGACTACTTTAATGTTACCAAAGTAGTATTTCATAAGTGTTTTTGCAAATTTTTTTCTCTAAGCAAACAATCCCATATTATCCACCTTCACCTCTGAAAAGCTATCCTAGTTTTCTCTAATTATGGAATCCAATTATAGAATTAAATAACATGTTCTTAGAAACAGACTATAGAATCGGTGTGAGCTTTCATAACTTTTTTTAAAAAATTCAACTAGAAAGATTTTGTTATTTAATGCTGATAACGTGATCAAATTTGAGTGTAACATAGATAACTCTTAACAGAACCCTTGTATTCTTTTTAACTTTAAATTTAACTTAGAATTAATACACTTTGGTGTCTATATTTTAATGTACTTTTAAGCCTATCTAAACATTTTCTTTTTTCTTTTTACCAGAGTGTCAGTGGCCTGTTATTTAAACTTAAGTTTTCATTGCAATGATATCCAGTTAATTTACTGGAAATGTTTCTGTATTTCACACCATTTTAAAACACGCTTTCATTTACAAAAGCTCTCTCAATGCAAACAAAAACAAAAAAAAAGCTATCTGATAAATTTTTAATGAGATTTTCATAATCCTGTTAATTTTTTTCACATTTCTACTTTTCTTAATGATATAGATATGAACCTAGCTATGGTTGGGCTTGCAACACATTTACAATAGAAAAGCTAAATACAATCATTTTTTGCTCAAATGCAGTGGCATTTATCTAAATTTCATTTCTAACATAAAAAAACATTAAATAGGGCTGTCACTTTTAAGTAATGGTTTCTGTGAAATGCCCACCTCTGCAATCTCACAGAAAATAACTAGTTTACCACTGTACAATAGTATGGAAATTAGAAAGTAATCCTTTTTGGAGACATTTGCCATGCGATCCTGAACATATAAAGAATATGTTCAACCAAGCTTACTTGCTGTTGCTATTCCCACAAATGCTACAGCTGCAAACCTGCTTCATCGACTTAACAAAAAGGGTTAAAACCTGATAAATATTTTTCAAATGTTCCAGGTTCTACACTGGCATGATGCCAGACAGTGTGAATGGACAGATCCTCAATTACTTTGAACTTTCTAGTTCTTCGCATTCCTTCCTGCTTAGTAGTGCTGTACCATTAGGGAAGATAGGAGAAAACAAAAAACAAATGTCAGGTTTCAGAAATCAATTAGTGGCCTGGCAGTGGTGTGTTAACTGAACTGTGCTGAAACCGAGAATTGTAAGGGAAAGAAAGAAAAAAGTTGAGTAGTTGAGTTAGGTAGGAGGGTAAGCGTAGAAGCAGTGTGCATGCTTAAGTCCTTAGTCACTGGGCAACACAGATTTAGTCTTAGAATAAACCATAAGTGTCACTATCTTTACGGGAATAAATACGCCTGAATGTGTGGGGGCTGAACAGGCATTCAACAGTGGGGGAAGGGGAGGTTTGAAGGAGGCAGTGGAAAAAAATGGATAAATAGCTTCTGAATGATGAGATGAGAGAAATATGGAGCTATCACTACAGTGATATTGACAGGAAGATATGGAAAAAGAAAAGTCTGTATTCAGTTGTTTGGCCAAAATGTCAGGGAGAACTTGAAATTAAGGAGTCTAGGGTGTGTTGGATTACATTTTATTCACTTTCATTGAAAAAGTGGAATATTCCAGTTTTGTAACTTCAAAATCGAATTACTGATATTGGGCCACAGGAAAAAAGCACACGAGTAAAAAATTTTTAGAAGGGAATACACTCTTCCCTAGGGTGAGATTATTCAATTTAAAGTGACCTTTTTTTGATATTTATTCCTTTTAAATATCTGTTAAAATCTGTATCAATAGAAACATAAAATATAATTATTGTCCTCTAACACACTTTATGTTTTTAATCTTTTTTTTTCATTAATGGCAACTGCTTTAAGCTATACATCGCCCACCAAAAAAAGTCATTGATTTAAAAGGTTGAGACATGAGAAAAGATGCTCAGTTCATTCCTTTTTGTGATAAAAAAATATATATATGTAATTTAAATATTAAAATGATGTCTTAAGAAAAAATCTTAATATTCTATTTTTTTACTATGTCCCACCCCAGTTAAGAAATTAAATTTTTTAATTAAGTTTGGATTTAAATATGTTCGTGAATTATCTCGTAAAACTCCTAATATGCACTTATCCCTACATGTACTGTGACTTATCTAACCTATTTTAAAAACTGTAGTAATATACAAAAAAAAGTAGAATTTTACCTTTTGGGGGACTGGGATTGCTTTTTTCCACCTTGTTAGTATAATAAGCAGATAAAAATGACATAAATATAAATGCCTTGAACCAAGTTATAGGCCAGGTATACTGTAGCTTAAACTATGCGGTATTTGAATTCTGACTCTAAACATGATAGGAAAGGTTAAGAGAAAAATCCTGAACTGAAGCAGTTAACACCAAACAATCTTTTAGAATATTAAGGGGGCCTCATCGCCAGCATCACAATGAGCAGCGTTTTGAGCCAATTGCTGTTCATGTGATGACAAAAGCACTAATGGTACTAGACTGTGGGGCGCAGTGGTGAACGTTCAAATGAACTGCGAATGGGTCAAGAGAGAATACCTTCTGGAGGTTGATTTGTAAATAAAATGTGTAAAAATAGTGCTAAGACCAAGGCTGGCTCTTCAAGCTTTAACTTCTATCGGCTGGTCCTGGTTGTGTAAAATGTATAACATTTGAGGAATTTGACATTAAGTATGAAGAAGGCTGAAAATGTAAATAACCTTTAAAGCAATAGATAATTAATTACCCCTCCAGGAAATGTAATATATGTATTGTATATTATAGGAAAGCAAATAATACATCTATACAACGGCTACTGTTCCTCCACTAAAAATCATATTAGAAAAGAATATTTAGCCACATGGGAAAATACTTATGGTATGTTAAGTAAAAGAAAGTTGAGGTTTTATAACACAAATAAAGATGAAAGAAAACGCAAAATGTATGTATTTTGGTGGCTATCTTTGGTCAAATGATGGATAGGTTTTCATTGCTTTTTACTTTTCAATATTTTCTCAATTTTCTACAATTGCCATTTGCAATCAGAATACAGTTCTCCCTCAGTATCTGAGTGAGGTTGGTTACAGGACCCCCTGTAGATACCCAAATCCAAGGATGCTCAAGAGGTATATAAAATGGCACCGTATTTGCATATAACCCGTGTTTGCATGTAGGTAACAGCAGGGTATGCCTACACACTTACGTTGTTTACATGGATTCCAAGTAGTGCTCAGCAAGTGGCAAGTTCAAGTTTTGCTTTTTTGGAACTTTCTGGGGTTTTTTTTTTTTCTGAATATTTTTGATCTGTGGTTGATTGACTCTATAGGTGTCAAACCCACAGATACGGAGGGCTGACTATAAATGTTTTTCATAAAAACATAAAAAAAATGTTACCCTAATAAAGTTAAAAGTTCATTGGAACTGTAGGTGAAGATCGAATGATATTCCACTTAAAACCAGCAAGTATAATAACCACAACTTGCCACCATCTTGTACTGGGAAAATATGTAAACTTTCTTAATCAAACCACTAGATTTTCAGGATTCATTGCAGAATAAACAAGCCAAAGAAAGATTACAAAGTTTCAAGTTGGAAAGGGACAACCTGAGAGATATTTGAAATAGAAATATGCTTTAATTCATTTTCTAAGTGATAGCGAGACTGTTGCAATGATTTTTTTCTTAAACTTGTTTTGGGTATCTCACTGTTACTTTGTTTTCCTTTATTAAATGAATTAGGTTATTTATAGTGTTTTGACAAAATACATAGATTTTAAAGCTAGATAAAGTTTGTATGCATCTTTAAAAAGCTGTTTGTATTGTTTGGTTTTTTAAATTCTTAAATATTCATAAGAAAGATATAGAATGAAATAGTTTATAATGGGATGTCCATACCATCTTTTCCTTAGGAGCCTTGCTCTCCTTTCTGACACCCAAAATTGTTCAAAAGTCATTTCCAAACTTACTGGAGATTGAAAATTAAAGTGGGGTATGGTAGTGGTCTGAGAACTTGATACTTAAAACGTTTTCTATAAACATTTCAATAGAGAGCTGCTTTTTGAGTTAAGGGCTCTCTTCTTCCTTCCCACCACCCCTGCATCTTGACCTCGACCCACAGGTTAACCCTTCCCACACACACACCCCGACACACCAGTCCCTACTCTAAATCATCTAGTAACTACAAACATTTATCCAACATCCCCTATGTGCTGAGCACTCTTGAAGGCCTTGGAAATACAAACATGAGTAAGATACAGTCCCTGCCCTAAGCATCATCTGTTAGGTACCCCTACTCCTCAAACACTTTTCATTGCTTTTCTCAGTGAGTGGATTGGAATCCACACTCTTCAGCCTGGAAACTTCTGTGACCACAGCCCATCTTTTCAACCTGGAATCTCACTATGCCTTCCATCACTTCCCCGCTCCTTGCCCCTCCCCCCGACCCCGGGAATCTTAGGCTCTAACCGTAAGGATTATTTGTTATTTTCCAAATGCCCCTGCTGTTCCCTCCAAATGTAATGCCTTTCTTTGACCATATATACTGCATATCAAAAGCCCAACTAAAAGCCCAACTAAAACCCCGCCTCTCTCCCAAGGTCACTCAATATCCCCCAGGAAGAATTACCCTCTCTTGGTTTCTTCTACTTCCCATTAGCTTTGGATCCCCCCAGGACAGCCCTTCTACCAAGTGCTTCACACCTCTCTCTCCTAACAAAAGCTGTGTTCCTGCTGGGCAATAAGTGTCCTGTCTTTGGGCTCCTCGTGATTTATCCCAGCACATTGTCTTATACAAAACAAGCAATCGATGTTGAGTGAACACGATTTTATTCATTACAGACATAAAAAGTAAAATTAGGAATAAAGGTTTGATAGAATGCCATCTAAAAAAGTAGAAGAAATAAGAGAAAAATCACTCGCCATTTTACATCCATCATGGTATTAATCAATCCAAGAAAGAAACAATGGATACTAAAATGATTGGGTGAAATTCTGATGGGGAATAGGATATTTACATAATCTCAAAGTATTTCCCTACAGATGAGGTATTAATTACAATGAAAAAAATGGTAAGTTACCAATGGAAAAACTTGGCAGATACTATATTATGCAAATGATCAAAATTAACATCCTCAAAACTGGGACAAACTGACATTGTGTCCTTCCTTGTGTGATGAACTGAGAAAGATGCAACATTATTTATCTTGTATTCCTACCGAAAATGTATATCCTACATTGGACTATGAAGAAAGATCAGACAAACTCAAATTGAGGAACTTTCTACAAACCACTGGCCTGTACTCTTCAAAAATATGTTATGAAAGAGTCATGAACGACAAAGGCTCAGCAATTGTTTCTTTTTAAAGAAACAGAAAATCCTGGCTTGGTCTGGATGTGGCGTGGGGAGGATTTCCACAATGAACGCTATTGGGGTAATTAGCAAAATTTGAAGATAGACAGTAAATAAATTTTTCAGACACTCTGAAATTGCACTTTTAGGAATTCATTCCTTGAAATCACTTAAATGTGCGCAAAGACAGACATGCCAGAATGTTTATTGCAGCGTTGCTCGTAATGAACATTATGGGGTAATTAGTAATTTGAGTATGGACAATGCTACATTTCAAACTTAATAATGTAGCTGAGATTATATTAAAAGAATATCCTAAGAAGTGCAAGAAAAAAATTTACTTAAAAAAAGAGAAGAAAAAAATAACAAAAAAGAGAATATCTTTGTTCTTAGGATATATAGCCTGAATAATATTTATGAATAAAGGGTCATGATATTTGCAACTAACTCTAGAATTAATCAAAGCAAAATAATAAAAAGTGTGTGTGTGTGTGTCTCTGTGTGTGTGTGTGTGTGCGTGTGTGTATAGAGAGCCAGAAGAGACAGAGTCACAGAAAGAGAGAGAGCTGATACAGCAAATGTTAGTGATTGGTAAATCTGGGTAAATAGTATATGGGCATTCCTGTTTATTCTCACCAATTTTTGTGTGCGTTTAAAATTGTTTCGAAATGAAAAGGAAAAAAGGAATAAAAGTAATTAAAATTTAGGAACTATCTGATTTACTTCAAAAGATGAGTTCCTGCTTTCCAGGACTTGCTTTCACAGATTGGAATTTGTAGGAGACTTAGAGTTAAATTGAGATGAACTCACCACAAACACACAAAAGCCAATCCATCTTAGCTAAAGTATATCACTTTCCTCAGTCTTTATAAACCTATCATTTCTCTGTCCTGATGGCCTTGAAGCCCTGGGTACCACCACCATCACTGCACTTACCAAGTTTATTTTTATTATATTCCATGTTGTGTTCACTTTTGTTTCCCCAGCTCAGTCTCTGCCATGTAGAGCACTAAATGAAAGTGTATGTCTAAATGAAGAGCACACACACACACACACTCATGCATACCATGGGCCTCTAGGCTCCTGAGCTTTAAACTAAAATCTCAGAAAGGACGTTATTGTAATAATGTCTTTAAAAAGTATTAGGAAAATGTTAAAGTATAAAATGATATAATATTTTGAGAGGGTGAGTGTTGATTGAAGATATGAAAGAAATCAGATTGGCCATGAGTTAATTACGGTTGAGGCTGAGTAATGGGTACATTAGGGTTTATTCTGACTATTTTGTAACTTTTTGAAAATTTTCTATAATAAAAAAATGTTTCTTTGAGGAAAGAACAGTAGAAGCAGTAGTAATAATAAACACAACTTGAACAATCAATGAAATATCAAATTTATTTTAACATACTTTGGATTAGGTTTTGACTTTTAATTTTGAAAAACAAACAAATCAAAAAACTGCTGTGAAGCCATGGTCACTCTTTAGTGAGCCCATGTCACATCACGACACCAGGCACTGTGATTATGTTTGAGAAGACAGAGTTTAAGTAGCAGGAACTAAAGACAGGGGCACAAGTTAGACTTTAGAGATGTGTTTTTCAAGTTTGAAAAATACTAGATTTTTCTTTGTGTCACCAGAGAATTTTGAGGAATCAGATCCTTTACATTGTTCACAATTTTATTGATGAGGTTTAGGACCCAAGACATTATTAGCAGGCGTGGCCTACTGACAAATGGTAACAAAAGACAAATTACTCAAAAAAATTGAAGAAATGTGTAGTCAAATTGCCCATACTGTGTATGTATGGGGAAGGGGGAAGATTAAATATTTCCCTCTAAAAAAGAATATTTAAAACAACAAATAAATATTTACTAGATTCCTAAAAAACACTGGGAGGTATGGCAAAGGCAAGGTCCTTCAGTGGAATAGCTTCCCATCTGGTTCAAGTTATAACATACATACACATAAAATACAAAATAATTTTTTCATGTGCAAAGGAATGGAGAACACGGAAGAGAGATATCACTGTGGACTTTGATTCTTAAATTGATCCTTAATAAAACACAAGATTCTACAAAACAGTAGATTGGAAGAAAGAGGCGGGAAATCCAAGTAAGAACTGGCAGAGTGCTTAGAGTAAACCATAAACTGGAAAAATTGATGAGAGCGGTTGGCTTGTGGATTAATCAAATTCGATTTCTACAGGCTGTATAAAAAAGTTATGTAATATAGTCCAGGAGAATGTCTAATACAACAGAGTCTTGTAAATCAGTGTAATTATAAAGTTGAAAGACAAGTGATTCCTCTACCTCTGACCCAGCAAAATGGTGAGTGACTATCTGGGAGAAATATTTGCAACAATGATTAATATCTGCAATCACAAAATCGCAATCATAAGAGAGATCTTTAAAAAATCCATAGGACATATTGAAGCCAACAGAATATTAAACAATGGTGGCAAATAGGCAAGTCACAAAAAAAGATGTACAAGTGATGATAAACATATGAAAAGATTCTCAGTCTCACTACTGTCAAGGAAATGCAAATCAAAAGCATAATGGGATACTGTTTTTGCTCAACTGATGTACAAAAATGAAAAAATTCAGTGGGGTTGTGGCGAAACTGGAAGTCTCATAATGTTACTAAAAATATATAGACTTTGTATAGACTTTGTAAAATATATATTTGTACAGAGGGCAATCTAGAGCATGTATGAAAATGTAAAATTTTCATACACTTTGAAATCCTACCTTTAGGAATTCATTCCTCAAAATCACTTATATGTGCACAAAGATAGACAGAGGTACTAGAATGTTTATTGCAGTATTGTTTGTAACAATGAAAAATGGGGAACCATCTAAATATCCAACAATAAGTAATGTAAGGATCGAGTAAATAATTAAGTAAATTCTGGTATACCCGCATCATGGAATACTATTTAGCAGTTTTAGCAGAATGAAATAACTATATCTGTAGTAACATGAAATGATTTCTAAAGGCATGATGAGTGAAAAAAAATCACTGGTCACTGCACATTTCATGGTGTCATTTATGTAAATAATTTATATGAACTAAACATTGTTCAAATGGCTAACACACAATTGTGAATAGTTTATCTCTGAGAAGAAAAAAGAGATCGGAGTTATGTATTGGTGGCAGACAGGGAGGGAGGTTGCCACCTACGTCCCAAGAGGAATTAAGATAGCATCACTACTATTCTTAAGTTGGACGTTCAAGCTGGATTCAGAAAAGGAAGAGGCACTCGAGATCAAATTGAGAACATTCCTTGGATACTAGAGTGCTCCAAGGAATTTCAGAAGAAAATTATGTTTTACAGACTACAGTAAAGCCTTTGACTGTATAAAAAGCTACCAGTTCCTCTGAAAGAATTGGGTCAGCCTCAGCACCTAATTGTCCTGATGTGTAACCTCTACTGTAGACAGGAAGTATCAGGACAGAGTATGAGGAGACAGAATGGTTTCCTAAAGGCAAAGATGTCAGACAAGGGTGCATTTTATCTCATTTGTTTATTCTGCACACTGAACATATCATAAGAAAAAACTGAACTAGACTCAGAGGACGGAGGAGTAAAAATTGGTGAAAGAAATAGCCATAACTTAATATATACAGATGACACCATCTTACTGGGAGAAAGTAGAAATGATTAGAAATGACTTCTGATAAAAGTGGAAGAAGAAAGTGTCAGAGCAGGACTGCATCTGAATATTGAGAAGACAAAAATCATGACTGTAGAAGACACGCAAAATTTTAACAGTGCAGACATTGAAATTGTTAAGGACTTTGTTTATATTCATTCAGTTATCAATTCAATTGGAGATGCAGCCAAGAAATCAAGAGAAGGCTGAGACTCAGGTGGGCAGCGATGGAAGAATTAGGAAAGATCGAGAGCAAAGATGTATCATTAGAGACCAAGGCTAAGATCATCCACACCCTCGTATTCCGAATTATTATACACAGATGGGACAGCTGAACAGTGAAGAAGGTTGATAGGAAAAAAACTGATTCATCCTTTTGGCCAGAACCTCCATCTTCCAGTAATTCACCAAAATGACCAACACACAGGGAAAGAGGAGAGGCACCCGCTATTTGTTCTCTAGGCCTTTTAGAAAATATGAGTTGTCCCTTTGGCCAAATACATGCAAATCTATAAGAAAGGTGACATTGTAGACATCGAAGGAGTGGGCACTGCTCTAAAGGAACGCCCCACAAATATTACCATGGCAAAACTGGAAGAGTTTACAGTGTCACCCAGCATGCAGTTGGCATTGTTGTAAACAAACAAGTTAAGGGCAAGATTGTTGCCAAGAGAATTAATGTATGTATTGAGCATATTAAGCAATCTAAGTGCCGAGATCGCTTCCTGAAACTTGAAGGAAAATGACTGAAAAAAGGAAGCCGAAGAGAAAGGTACCTGGGTTCAGCTGAAGCACCAGCCTACTCCACCCAGAGCAAGCAGCTCACTGTGCGACAACAAATGGGAAGGAGCCTGAGCTGTTGGAGCCCATTCCCTATGAATTCATGGCACAACAGGTTTAAAAATAAAAGTAAAAAATTCTCTAATTGAAAAAAAAAAATGATTCATTGAAATACAGTGCTGGAGGACAGCTTTATAGATACCCTGGCCCACCAGAAAGATGAGCCAGTGGGTTCTAGAGCAAATTAAGCCTGAAACATCACTGGAGGCAAAAATGACAAAACTGAAGCTATGCTACTTTGGGCACATCATGAGAAGGCAGGGTTCCTTTGGAAAAGACAAAAATACTGGGAAAGATAGAAGGCAGCAGGAAAAGAGGAAGACTAAATCTGAGCTGGACTGACTCCATGAAAGAAGCCACAGGCATGAGTCTACAGGAGCTGAGCAGGGCTGCTGAGGACAGGATATTGTGAGCGTCACTCATTCATAGAGTCGACTTTGAGCAATTCTATGCAAAAGTGGCCTACTTTCACAAATGTCTGCTACCAGGGAGATAAGCTGGCGTTCATGACATTTATTGGTCTGAAAAGAACCAACGGATTCATATATTCTAATAGATTCCTTTTAACTTTAGAAGAAACGTAAACTCATTATTCAAAAAGCATTTCTTGAGAGCTTATTAGTGACATGAACTATATGAATGAGCACCGAGGATTCAGAAGGGACTATAAGTGTTGTTAAAGGGTAAGCATAAAATACTATGAAAACCTAGAAGATCTAACATCTGTACCAGCTAGTCAAGGAAGGCTTCCTGGAAGGAAGAGATCTCTGAGAAGGGCCCTGGAGAGTTTGAACTTCGTTTTTTGACTCAAGTTCAGCAGTCTTCCACTATATAACCCTCAGGTTTCTATGACAGAAACATAGAAAGTAATTAAAGATCATCTCATATTTCTGGAGGGAAGTCATCATAGAAAGAGAAGACTTGTGTCTACTCATTTTAAGAAATATCGGACACTTACAATGACTGTTTTGTTTCTCAATATAGTGTAAGATATAATGCTACTGACAGTAGCTCCTAGAAATAAATCTGCAGAATCATCAGTATGATGCCTTTTGCTAAGTCAGTTTAGGGAATCTGATCCTTTCCATTTCCCTGCCTAATTATTTTAGGTCGATTATATCCCTGGAAAATCTCTATCCCTCTCATTACAGATATTTGATTATGTACAATCACCTCTTTCTCATAAAGCACTCTGTTTTACACTTCTTGTTTATTTGGTGTATTGGCTTAAACTATTTAATTGTATACGTCTAGGAATATGTCATCCTGGAGTTATATCATGTAAATTCTTAAGGAATTTACAAAAAATACAGAGGGAATAATTAATGTCAATGGCACATCAACCCTGCAACATTCAATATACAAACACACTGGCCATCCTGACAGGTAGCAAGCAGCACATTTGCTGCCTCTATCATGGGATTTTTAAGCCCAAGTCCAGTCTGTTTAAGGAGGCAAGTCACTTCTTAGGAGTTCATGCCGTGCAGAGATACAGCCATTTTTATGATAGCTTGGTAGATCTCTTAAAAGGGAGAGGTTTATGACAGAAATGGTGATAAAGCTTTAATTACATGTGTGTGGTTAACTCTGTTCCAGCCATCCGAGTTAACTTCTACCTATATTTATGAGCTTGATTGCATAATGTAAGAAGTTTGCAGGAAGTATCCGAAAGATAAGGTTACACAGAAAAGTTATTTAACTTTGAAAGTAAACTACAGCTCATGCAGAGAAAGTAGTTTATAGACAATTTTGTAACACCATTGAATACGTCATCCAATTTCTTTTAAATTTTTTCTTATCTCATAGGTAACATTATGCGATTAATCATTGTTTGAATGCGCAGCATACTAAGTTAACAAAGGAATGTTGGCTTCCAGGATTGATTAGCTGAAAAGTCAGTAAATCTCATTATAAAGTAAAGATAAACACTTGATGATATTCAAACCACCCTAAGCAAATGGACGATTTGCACCCATCAGGATGTACCACTAGACAATGGGTTCCTTCACGAGAGCTTCATTCAGTAGTGAGACTCATTTCTCCTGACAAATATGACTTGATCAATAGACCTTGCATTTGCCACAAGAAATGACCTTTCATGGTTAAAGTGTAACTGATTATTGTTCTTCCTCTGTAGTAAGTAGCCTATATTTTACAGTAGAGAAATACACTGTGTACACTGAGCACCTTAAAACACTAAAACATGTCAAATGCCAGTAGTACACCTTCGTGGTATTATTATGTTTGCCACTGTACACTGGTAATGATATGTTTGCATTGTGCTCACTCACCATTTCCATTCCTGCTGAATGCAATAAAACTTTTGTCACAATATTTAGATACTTAGAAAAATCAAGAATATTCTTCTTAGACACTAAGAAAAAAGAAAAAAAAAGTTCTCATGATGACAACAGAATTGCTGAATGATATGTATGTAGAAGAGAAACTACTCCATTTTAACATAGTCAGATTACTCTAAAATCTTTGTTGTGCAAAATTAAATGCCATGTTCATGTTGCAAGGCCGAATCGCGTGTCAGTGTGGGATGCAGTTTGTTCTTAAATGTAAATAACTTGTCCATTTAATAATTTGTTTTCCCCCATTACTGCCATTTACAACTGCCATCTTTCTATTCTACTAACTGTCAAGAACAATCTAAAGGCGTTCCATTATTTTTCTTGTGATCATTTAACAGATTAAATGATTAAAAAGGTATTCTTACATCTGAGGGCTCTATCTTTGAAATAAATGTAAATAAAGTGGCCACCTTATTAGATTTGAAATGTCTTGATACCTGTTTTTCTTTGACCTTGTAGAGGTTTTTAGTGACAACTGAATTAACCAGATGAGGGAGGTACTTTGAGGGGGTCCAGTCACACTCTATTGTGTAGGATGGCAACTAGCAAAGCATTTAGATTAGGCTGTGGAGGGAACAAAGCTAGATACACTCTCTCCAGTTTAGGGTAAACAAGATTATTGTTCCTCATCCGTGCTGTTTGGAATGAATTCAATGCTGCAAAAGCTAATTGACGCCATAATTAGGAACACACACACACACACACACACACACACACACGCAATGACTTGGAATGTGCTAATTCAGTATGGTTTAAACCTCAGAGATATTTCCCCTCATATATAGGTGTGATGGGCTCTAGTCATACCTTTTAAATGATAACTTTAAATGTTAACATAACAGTGAAAAAAATCCTCCCAAGTCGAAAGGTAGCAGCTACTGCCAGGTATAAATGCTTAATGCTGAAGAGAAAGTCCCATTTTGAGATTTAATACAATGTAAAATAACAAATGCAAACAATTGAAAGGTTCCCCTTCTTAGAACAGGCCTTTCTTGGCACACAAGCTTTGCCCCACACAATTTCATAAAATATGCAACTTTCCAACTACCTCCGCATAAGGAGATTTCACTCTGCTGTTGAGAAATTCTTCCTCATATCTAACTTGATCACCCAATCTGCAGTTTCGCAATCCCATTTCCTCAGGTCTTCAGTAGCATCTAACATTCTATTTAGCATATATTTTCTTACAACCAAAGCTCAATACCACAAAATTAAAATAGGAGCACTTAAAAAAAATATTTCCTTCTTTCCATACTGTACTCATATACTCTAATTGGATTATCTAGTTGGTTTCGAATTAAAAAACAAGCGTTAGGACTCAATCGTTGTTTAAATTGTGGATTCCCAGTGGTGCTTCTAAATTTAAAGTGTGGGGAAAACAGATTTCTGCGCTGCCAACAGAATTATGGTTAACAGATTAGCAAGGACAGCTCGGTTAAGGCTTTCTCTTTTGTCCTGTGCTTTAAAGAAAAAATATGACATTTTTTTAAGGTTTAAATTTTATTCTTCAATAAGATAACTATTTTGACCTATGTGAACGTTAATGAAAACACTAGTAATTATAGCTTTTTGCTGCTTGTCCTAAAGTAATCTTTCTACTATAATTAGATTTGAAGAGGAACTAGAAAAGACCTTCAGTAAAATGCTGTCACGAATTCCCCCCAAAACGGCTTGCCTGTAATTAAGGTGCATTTACAGATCTGATATTCCTTAAAAGAAGCATTAACATTACAAAGACCAATTATTCATGGTCAAACAAAGGAGATTCAGATTCTCTGATCAAAGCAGTAATCTCTTTTACAATTGTTATTTTTGAAGCATCTTCAAACAGAACAAACACACATTGACAATGTAAACAGGTATAGCTGTGGGCTAATTTGCTGTTTCCAAGATCCCATCATTTTTCCACAGGGTTCAAACTTAGTATGGTATACCCAGTTTTTTCATTCCAAACCCCGACCTGCTGATGCTAAGGAATAACTTTTTAAAAGGGAAAAATTCCAAATATCGTCTTTAGTATTAAAGCTTACATTTTTATTATACCTTGTCTATTTATCAATATTGCTTGTTTTTGAAAATGTCAACAAGCTTTTCAAATGATCAAAGGCAGAAAAACAAAGACACTAGTTAAGTAAAAGACCACTGAATTGGATTTGAGAAAATCTGAATTGAGTCTGGCTCTTGCTTTAAGGCATTGAGCGAATTCTTTAAACACTCTAGATTTTCCTCGGCAAATGTAAAATAATGATAACAGCACATCCCTACACTAGGTGGTAGTGGAGGTCAAATGTGACCTCAGGACAGGAGAAAGCTATCACAAGACACTTTCATTTAAATAAGAATATGTTTTTAAACCTCATTGTATCACTGCATAAACATCCTTGGAGTCCCAAGGAGTAAAAAGAAAAAAAAAGAAAAACCCCTACTTTAAAACCCATAACAGCTTATGTCAAATGTGCTTCATGAAACTAGGTTTGTGGTTCGAGAAAGGTAAATGAGTTTCTTTTCTAAAGGGTTCCTCAGAATCCTTTGAATCTCTAAGAGAGGCACAGTAGTATGACACATATGTCAAACATTTGACAGTAGAAATGCTTTATCCTGAGGCTGTTGGGGGACCAGTGTTTTTTTGAAAACACTTTGAGAATTGTTGCTTTCTGATGTGTTAAATGATTTGGTTGGGTAGGGAGCAAATCTACTTTTTAGTCTATACCATTTTACCATTTGGTACAAATGAACAGTGAATAGCAGCAGCGTCCCAAAATATATTACAGCATAAGGAGTTTGCAAAAATTTGCCACTTTGAGACAATAACATATCTAGCAGTTCGACCACTTATACAGCCTCAGTGACATCAGTTAAGTTTTAAAATCTCTCCAAGTCTCAGTATTCTCATCTGTAAAACATATTTACTATATACGTCACGGAAAAAATCAAATAAATATAGTTAGCACAATGAACTTAATAAATGGCATATTCGACTTTCTCACTTTTTAGAAAAATGTCTAGGTTAAAAAAGTGACCTTCTCTAGGTCACACAGCAACTCCGTGACATTGTTAGAAAGGGCCCAGGATTTTGGAAACTACTATTGTATGAACCCATCTCTATCGAAACTCTAGAATAGATTATCAAAGAGAGCATCTGTAAGAAGAAAAAGGATAATTATTATGGACCAATATTTATTTCAATACAAACAAACTGGGTTAAACTAAAACTAAAACATTTTTTCTCCCAGTGGTGCTATTTGATTCATAGCCAGGGGAGCTGCCAGAGGCATGAGAAAAAGATCTTTAATTGTTCTTGTGGATAGAATGGTTCTAGGTGAATTAGCCCACAGTCCAGCAAGATTTATTTATAGCTATTTGAAAATTAAAAAAAAAAAACTGTACCTAGAGAATGATTGGTTTCAACCTAGAAGGAAATGTTTAGCATTTAGTTTTCTCTTGAACAACATTTTAATCAATGACTTGGAAGAAGATAAAGGAGTCATGAAAGATCCAAGTTGGGAGGAAACATATATTAGATGGCAAAGTCAGAAATTCAACAGGCTAGAATGTTGAGCAGAAATTTAAAATGATACTTAATAGAGAAAAAAGACATTTATTTAAATTGTGAAAAATCAACTGTTTCTTCAGCTGAAAATGCAAATAAGAACTGCCTCATGAAGTTGGGAGAATTACATAATACAAAGAGCCCATCCAAAGAGGTGCTCTGTGCAGAGCATGACACATACCGTTGGTCAGGTCAGGTCAGTAAGTACCAATACTAGTAATAATCATACTCCTCCTACTACTACTATTGCTACTACTACTACTACTAAAAACGGTTATGCAGAAAAAGCAATAGGAGTTTCAATTAACTACAGGTTCCATAGTAGTGAATAATCTCATGAGGCTGACAATTATTTAGGTGAGATGTATATAGTACTAGAACCCCATTTTTAGAGACACAAGGACAAACTAGAATGCATTTATATAAGGGTGGCCAGATGGTGAAGAGCTGAGAAACCAAATCATATGAAAAGCAAATAACATGTGACATGCATTGGGTAAATGCCTTTTGCTTAAAACAACAACAACAACAACAACAACAACAACAACAAACCAAAAAAACCCACTTCAAGATATGATCGACATTAAAAAAAAGTGTATATTTAATGTATACAATTGGATGAGTTTGAAGGACAAATTCCTTTTAAATACACCGCTTCCTTGAATCTTCTCTATAACTCCTTAAGTAGGCAATAATTTTCTTAGTTTTAAAGATGAGGAACTGAGCGAAGCTAGTGCTGGAATATGAAACGAACAGCAAATGAAAATGGATTACTTTTATTCATTGTTGTTTTAAAGGACAAATGAATGTGAATGAATGGAGTCAAAGGAATATTTAATTGAAGTCTATGAAATAACTGACTTGTACTCTTCAAAAATATCAATGTTAAAAGACAGAAAGATTGAGGAACTACTGTAGGTTAAAGGCGATTTAAGAGATACACGAACTGAATGGAGGGAATAATCGGAGATTTTCTTGGCATAAAGGGAATTATCAGGACAATTGCAGAAGTCTGAATAAAGTCTTTAGATTAGATAAGAGTATTGTATTGATGTTAATTTCCTGATTTTGATCTTTGCACTGTGCTTATGTAAGAGAATGTCCTTGTTCTTAGAAAATGCTCAGTAAACATTTGGCAGTAAAGGGAAATCATATCTTCAAATTACTCTCAAAAGGGTCAGAACAACAACAACAAAAAAGAGACTGGAAAAAGGCCAAAGCAAATGTGATCAAATGTGAACTTTTGTAGAATCTGGGTAAAAGATAAATGAGAATTATCTGCATTATTTTTGCAACTTCTCTGTAAGCCTGCAATTGTGTCAAAATAAAACTTTCAAAGAATTTAAAAATATGTAGGCAATAAAAAAATAAAATTTAAGAGGAAAGATTCTGTAAACAGTTGGTAACATGGGACTGAAAGTAGAAAAGACTCTCGGGATTATGAAGGCTACAGAGGAAGATTTGAGTCCTGCTGAAAATAGATGAGAGTTATTGGTTGATTCATTCCATTCATAAATTTATGCAGAAAAATACTTTTCACTATCTGGAACTTAAAAATATACATAGTTGCATTAACTATTAGAGCTTCTTGACACCTTTTTCCAAGCGATGAGGACGTTTTTGTCAAATGAATTAGTCTTCACCGACTCTTTTGGGAAGAACAAGTTCTGCACGTTTGGGCAGAGACCAAGAAAGTATCTCAGGAAGAGAAAAGTAAAAAAGGCATTTTACACTATATCAAGGTATGTATAAATAAATCTCTTAAAAAAAAAAAAAGATTCTTACTACTGTGGAGATGTGAGGGGCTCAATAAATAGCATTCTTCTTCCTAGGCAGGGTCTGAACAAATAGATTAGGAAGGCAAAAGGGGTGGACACAGATTTCAAATACTGTCTTTCTTTTTAATAAGTGCTATACTGGAATAGTTTAATGTAAAGGCCAAGTGGGCCTTAATCCTGCCCTGCCCCCACGGTGTCTTAGACTTACCAGCTCAGTCACAGGGTAGCCATTAAGACTTAGAACTAGAGGAGCAGGGAATTGTCCCAGGAATAGAATAGGCTGGTTCTTCCTTAGAGAAGAAAAAAAAAAGAGAGAGAGAGAGAAGAGGTAAAATTATACAAGTCCAGTTCCTTAAACAAAATGGACCAGATAGTCAGGAGCTGGAATGAGGCAAGAATATTTGGGAAAATTCCTCCTTGTGAAAAATATGGAGTAGGGGATGGGAGCGAGGTGAGAGGGATATATTTATTGCCCTCTAATACTTCCTACACTCAAAGAGGAACAGAGGAAAACAACAAAACAGGCAGCTCAAGACTGAACATTGAGGAATGACTTTATCAGACTGGCTAGAGGGAGGAGAGTGTTTGGACGGGAAGTAATGAGAGACGAATGCTTAAACATTCAATAGTAGGAGGTGCAGCAAGTGGTCTTTGGGAGAGGAGCTTTAATTGAGTGGTTTCGGGCATAAACCAGACTATAAGGGGTAAATGAGAGTGAAGGAAGTTCTCTTTTTTTTTTTTTGTCCTTTGCCCTTTCCTCAAATGTTGGTATTTGTTGGGATTTTGTTTCCTGCCTTCTGCGTTTCTCACTCCACACTCTTCTTGGATTGTTGCATGCCCACCCTTGGATCTCAATATAAGGCAAAGAGTACGAGTATATGGGGTTAATCTCGAAAGGGAGACACCTCTTCTTTTGAGATCAGAGGGAAAAATGATGTTAGGATACAGAGATGGGAAATGACCTTTTTGTCTGGATGACATGAGAGAAAGGGTTTTCGATTTAGTTACTGCATTTTTTTCTTTCATAGACTGAATCTTTAATCCCCCTTAAATTTGTATGTTGAAACCTAATTCCCAATGTGTTGGTATTTGGAGGTGGGTTTTTTTCGGTGGTGATTAGGTTATGAGGGTGAAGCCTTCATGAATGGGATTACTGCCCTTATAAAAGAGACCCCAGAGAGTTCTCAAACCTCTCTGCCACATGAGGACACAGCTGTCCATGAAACGGAAGTGGGTCCTCAGTGGACATTGAATCTGCTGGTGCCTTGATCTTGGACTTCTATAGAACTGAGAAATAAATTTCTGTGTTTATAAGGCACCCAGTTTATGGTATTTTGTTACAGCAGCCCGAATGAATAGTTATTTTCCAATAAAATTCAATATGAAAAAAATCAGAAAGCAAATGTTATTTTTCTTCCTTTCTTCCTACCAATCAACAAAATTTCAGGGGCAATTTTCCTGCACTAGGCACTGCGCTAGGTGCTGGGAAACAGCAGTGTTAGATAAAATTGTGTGCTTTCATGTAATGTATATTCTATTTAGGAGGGACAGGCAATGAGCAAATAAAAAACTAAATAACAATTTCAGATATTGCTATAAAGAAAATAAAACAGAAATGAAATATAGGTCGATGAGTGTGTGTGAAGAGGAAAAGACTGAACCTTAAGTCTCAAGATAGGAATTTAAGGAATTACGCATTTACATATTGAATAAATTGTAACATCCAGGTATTTAAAAATTAATTTTAAAACAAATTCAAGGCTATAGATGAGGTCAAAGAAAATCATATCAACATCTGTATAAATCCTATTATTTAAAGACATTGTTTATAAGCTGATTAAAATAACTTTTACATTTCAATTGTATTTAAATGACTTAGGTAAGACAGAAGGAACAATCACCTTTTTTTTCTTAAGATCTTTTTTTTTAAGAGGTATGTTAAAACTTTAGAAGTCTGTTACATTACAACCAATGTTGGAAAAAAAATGAAATATAATCTGTGTAGCTGGTAGGAGTGAGGGTATTGAGAGTAGAATAAAGATCTCTGCCAGTGAAACTATAAAATCACCATTTACTGGATCAGAGCAGAGATATTCCAAGTCACCTAGAAAGCAGGTTCACAGGCTCCCAGAACAGGACTAGAATATAACCCCACAGAAGAAATTACAAAGGTAAACACAACATGATAATGACAGGAGTGGGGTCAGGGCTGTCAATCTGAAACCTATAAAACGACAGTCTGGGCGGCAATACCCATTCTAGTATTGTCTAGGGCAGTGGTTTCAAAAGCTTTTTTAAGAACTACATTTTATAGTACGACCTGAGTACTCTTACCACGTGTGTATAGAGGAAGTCTGAGATCTACAGGATGAAGAGCGGCCAGGGGAGGAGGATGCAGTATTCTAGGCAGAGATAGCAGCATGTGGTGAAGATGCTGCGAAGAAAGAGCTGGGAACGTTTAAGGAACTGAAAAAGGGCCACTGAGTAATGTAGCTAGCGTCTGGAAAGGACTTTGAAACGCAGGCGGGGTTACGCCCTGTGGTGTGCAGGATTTGAATGCACCTTAGGGCCCAGTGTGTGTATCTCTGCCCAGTGCCACTTTGGTGGTTTGATGCTAGTCACAGTGGAAGTATTTATTCTAGGTTACTATAAAAGTCTAGGTCTCGCCAAATCTAGGTACTATTTCCTGGGAGCTGGTTGTTAACCACTTACGAGCACACCAGTAGATACTTAATTTAAAAATTAAGAGGATAAACTTAGGTGTTTCTACCGCAAAAAAAGTGTCAAAGACCTGGCCGAGGTTCCCAGAATCATCATGCTAAGTACAGAGTGACAGAGTAAAATTCTAAAATAGTAATAGTATGTAAGTATAATAAAAAGGTTTTACAAATATTTAGAAGTCACGAAGGTCTCCCTGGGCCCCTTCATTCCAGGCTTACTTTGAAGGAGACTATGAAGATAAATCAACTGAAAGATGTTCAATGCATTTCCCTAAAATGTCAAAGATGATACTCAAGTTTCTTAGCCTCTAACATTTTTTTCTCATTCACTGAGCTTATGTTTTATTTGAAAGAAGTTGCAAATTAAACTTTTTTCTTGGCTCTTAGTTCATTTATTCCACAAGTCAGAGCATTTTAGAAAATTAAAGAAAAAGTATAATTTTAGTGTATTTTTGTGCTTGAAACTGATTAGCTTTTATGAAACTGTTAACAAGGGTTCACAACTGCTGTATTATCTGCTGTGAAATTGAATAATTTAAATAATTAGAGCTTAAAACTTATTTTCACCGAGTAAATGATACAGAACCATTTCCATTATTAGAAAAACAGAGAAAAAACATTTTATACTGCATCTGGGTTAAGAGAACAGTCATTTTTATTCTGTTCCATTCCATTCTATTTGGGACAATATGTTAGATTTTTGAATTGCTTGATACAGTTTAGAGCTTGTTTTATTACTTACAGAATTAAATGTAACAGGTAGTGTTATATTTTTGACTTAGAGAGTGCTCAAGTATAAAATAAGAACAATGAAAAATAAAGCCCCAGAGACAAAATAATGTATCTAAAGTTAGCTTACTTAAAAGAAATTCGCGAAGATTTTTCTGAACTATAGATACCTTCCCTGAAGATAAAGGAAGCACAGCACACTTCTAGTGCAAGAACTGAGAAAAAAAAATTGGCTACATTATGGATACCTTGTTAATCTATAGGGGTAATAAAATGTTTTTATCCATCTATTTAGAAGCATTTATCTTGATGTTAGGTCAACACAACAGTCTTTTACGGTAAATTCTAAACTTCTAGTCTATGAAGGCAGCAAGTAAAATGCCTTTCTGCAACTATCGCAAATTTTAAATGATGATCAATATAGTCAATAATTTAAAAATTTGACAATGACATACATTTTATGATTAAAATTGCCATGATTGCATTAAATAAAAAAATAAAAGTTCTATGTGTCTCACATGAAAGAAGCAAATCTGTTTTTATGTGGGTTTAAAGCAAGTAAAATGACTCATCTATCTGGTCATTTAAAAGGTTTGACTTAAATTAATTGAAACATGACATACTGTACTCTTAGCTTATATATCAATTTTGGTCTGATTTCCAAGTTCATATCTTACACATGCCTTGGATAAATTGTAAATTAAATACAAAATTAAAAATTGTAGTGTAAAAGAAAGAAATCTCCATATTTGCTATGGAGAATGGTTTGGAGAGAGGCATGAGCAGATTTAAAAGGAGATAAGTTAGAAGACTAATGACATAATCTAGGGAAGAAGACTTGAGGGCTTGAACTAAGGTGGTGATAGAAATTCACATACAGGAAATGAAATATGAAGTGTAAAATGGAAGACGTTGATATCTTTAAAAAAATCTTAAATTAGAATTCGGTTTATTAGTAGGGACTCATGATTTCCCCCCTCCATTTAAAAACACTTAACATTCCCAATGCCCAGAATGTTCTACATTCTGGATTTAGTTGATTCTGTCTTCATGGTGTCATTCAGCTTGATCTATTTCTTGTTTTGCCCACAGAATGGAAGTTAGATATGAAAATTTAATTTGATTAAAGTTAAAAACATTTTTTTTGGCAAGGATACTACATAGGTGGTGTTTTGATACTTCACTTTAGATCACATCAAGAGGCACATAATTGCTGGTTGTCCCAATTTTTGAGATGCTAAGGTTGATTAGAGAATTTAGGTGGTTATGGCCTGATATAAAGTTCCCTATTATTCTTGTATCTACTTGCTTTAGCATTCATTGGTGATTGATGCCTGGATCATTTATTTCATCATGGGTTATTAAATGATGATTTCCTAACTTTTTTTCTTTCTTCTTTTTAAACATCTTTATTGAGGTACGACTGACATACAATAAACTACACATTTAAAAAATATACAATGATACACATCGATACATGTATGCACTCATGAAACCATCACCACAATCAAGATAGTGAAAGTGTCACCACAGACAGACTTCCTGTTGAGTATTTAAAACTTTCATAATCAAGAGTAAAAAATGAGGGGAAATATTCATGAGGCAGATCCACAGGGTTTGGTGATTGACTGCTTGGAGGTTAATGAGAGAAGTGGTGTACCATTTATTGAAACTGGGAACACTGAAGAAGAAACTTGGTGATTTCACTTTTGTCCATTTTCAATTCATAATGGGACATTCTATTACGGACATCAAGTAGGCAAGTGTTAAATTAAAAGGAACAGTTTGGACTAGAGATATGTAAACTTGGAAATATTGGCATATAGTAACTGAAGCCAGGAAATACAAATTATCAAGATAATAAGTATAGAGCAGAAAGAAAAAATTAAGGGGAAAAATAAACTGTGAAAAATTTGAATGTTTTATGAGCAGTTAGAAGAGGAGGAATGAAGAAAACGGTAAGTGCATAGAATCGCAGAAGCCAAGGGAAAATAGGGAGAGGATGTCCCATTTGTGCTGATCCCAACAAGCCATATTCTTCTATATAATAGTTTTACTTTTCATTCAAAATTAATACATTGATTTATATATCAGTAAGTGCGGGCATACTCTCGAAAGAATATGCACCTTCAGTGCATTAATAAAATTAAGTTTCTGAGCCTGTAAAGCTGAGGACTGGACTATAGACTCGTAAATCGAACCAAAGTAAAGGATACCTAGTGAGGACTCTTGAAACTAACTGGTGAGCTTTGTCGGGTGGCTTTCCAAGCCTCAGGAAGTCTTTGAAGCATTTACAGTAGTTACATTTTAAAATGAGAACTATTAAAACAAACTCTTTTCTTTCTTTCAATCTCCCCTAAATGTGAGAATCTTACCTTAAACTTCATGAGGGATGATTATCCAACCATTGCCTGTATAGCAGTGAATTCACAGTACTCTGGATCACTGTGTGATGGCTCTTTTTAGAAATTTCTATATTGAGAGTGATAAGAATAAAATCCTTCTCCTGTGGTATTTGAGATACCATAGAACAGTTTTTCAGGTCATGTTGAAGAAAGGATGAAGACAAACGACTCACAGTTTGAATGCCTTACACATTTTAGGTTCTTCATGTGTGTTGAATGAAAGAATGTATGAATCAATAAAACCCATAGATGCCATTTAGTTGGTTCTGAAAAGCTGACCATATCCTATTAACTTAGTAAGATCTGTTAGAAGAGTCGGGGATTTCTTTAGCATTAGAATCCTTTATCACTGCAACATGAAAATCTTTACAAATAGATTTGACATTCATGAAGTTATTTTGGACAAAAACTGAATTATGTTCATGACATTCATGAAGTTATTTTGGACAAAAACTGAATTAAGTGCCCCCCCCCTTTTTTTCCCAAGAAAAGCTGACAGATGAAGGTTTTCCCACTTCTTTCCACCCCACTGTGGTGGGAGGAGGGGACAGGGACCAACGCATGAGAAGCAGTGTATTGTATTGCAAAGAGCACGGCCTCTGAAATCAGAAGGTCTTGGTTCAAACCAACATGTAACATTTATTATGTGCCTGATCTTGGGCCATTAAGCTACTTTTGAGTTTCAGTTTCTTCATTTTAAAAGTGAAGATAATGCTTAATTGACAAAGTCACTATGATGATTAAGGAGTGGAGAACATATAACACAGAAACTGGAAGATAGAATTAGTTTGATAGTGGTAGCTGTTACTTATATTTGGGCAACTCTTCATAAGACATTTAGCAGGAAAAAAACGTTAATTTCGTTATTTGTTTACTTTTTAAAATAAGGCCAGGAGAGGATGCAGTAAGAGTTAAGAAGGAGATTCACAACAACCAAGAGATAGAAGAACCCAGATGCTCATCGAGGGATAAATGAATAAACTATGGTACATACATACAATGAAATATTATTCAGCTTTAAAAAAGGAATTCTGACACATACTGAAACATGGATGAACTTTGAAGACATTATGTTACATGAAATAAGCCAGTCAACAAAGACAAATACTACTGTATGATTCCATTTAAATGAGGTATCAAAAACTGTCAAAGTCTTAGAAACAGAAAGAGATGGTGGGTTGCTAGGGACAGGAGAAGGGGAAATGGAGAGTTGTTGAATGCGTATAGAGTTTTGTATGTGAAAGAGGAAAAAGTTCTGGAGGTATACTGCATAGTGAATACAATATTTAACTGTACACTTAAAAATCAGTAAGATGATAAATTTTGTTTTTTAAAACAATTAAAAAAAGGAAGAAGAAGAAAGGAAAGGTGAGAAAAGGAAAGTCTGGAAATTTAGAGGAAAGGCAAGGGTTGTAGTGACATGAAGAAATGAGCTAGAATAGATTCTGATACTAAAAACTCACCTCTAATTTTTAAGACATAAAAAAGGTTATATTACTGTATCTCACATGCACAAATTCATCAAATTAACACTTACTGTTTAAGTTCAAGGCACAGTGCTAAAAACTGAGGACCAAAAAATACCAAACAAACAAAAAAACCCAGAGCACAAGGAACAATTCTTGCCCTCAAGGAAATGGGCAAGTTAACAATTATTATAAAATATGGTGAGCAGAATTAGAGAGTACAGAGTACCTAATACAGATCATTATGGTAGAACAGAGATTGTCTAGAAGGGGTGGAATCTGACCTGAAAATTCGCAAATGTCTTCCCAAAAGCTTTCATACCACAATCTAACCCCGAGATTTATTGTTATGGTAGGAAACGATAAACTATTTTTTAAAAAGAGTAACTCATATCTAGAAATAAAAGAGAAGAAGGAGGGTAAAAATTAAAGATTTGAAAGAAGGAAGACTTCCTCAATTTCATCTCTGTATTTTCTATTTTTTAAATTAGCTACAAAATTTCTTATTTCTAGGCCTTTGTCCACACCGTTACTTTAACCTGGCAATTAGTATTCCTTTATATTAAAATATATAAAAATGGGGCTTAATTAAATTATCTAATCATTTTTATATGAGTAACTAGAATTGAAAATAAAATAGACATTCTTCTAGCATTTTAGAAAAAATAAATTATGTCTACAAGTTAATTTAGTTTTAATGAATTACAAGGGTAAGATGCGTGCTGGAGAGAGGCCATTTTCACAAACCTTTGTTGCAGAAAGTGATATATTAGAAGATGTATCTAAATGAAAAAAAAGGGGGAATGAGATTTGGGTTTTCAGGCCGACAATAGATTTATAAGTATATATCATCAAAGGCTTTTTTGTTCTTCATACTCAACTAATAGCCTATGCTATCAAGACTTCCAAAGAGCACATTGAACAGATAGTATTCTTTTGTCATACCTACAAGAAAAATCATTAATATGTGTATCAGTAGTTCTTCACTAGGAGGTGGGGGGTGTTTTGCTACCCCAGGGGACAAAAGACATTTTGGTTATCATAACTGGGGAGGAGGGTGCTACTGTTATCTAGCTTTTCCCCTTTTAGGACAAAAAAAAGTCCAGCTCATATAGGAATGCTGTTTTCTAGGATTTGACATATTCAGCTATTGAATTACTAAAACCACAATGCTACAAAAGGAATGATGTTTGTTTCCAAAGACTATCGATATACTAGAGTGATGCGAAAATGATAAATGCGAAATATTTCATGGCAAACTTGGGGGTAAGGTTAGGACTGTAATTTGTGAGTTATTGTGGGGCAAACGGGAAAAGGACTAGTGGTGGAGGCCAGAGATGCTGCTAAGCATCCCATGATGCAAAGGACTGTCCCCACTCCCACTCCGAATAAAGGATTATCCAGCCACTATGTCAATAGTAGTCGAGAAAAGCTGATATATATACACATATCTTTTCCTCTCTCTGTCCTTCTCCCCTCTTCTTTTCTGTCTCTCACACACACACACACACACACACACACACACACACACACACACACCCTTTGCTTTTAAATTATATCTCGTGGAACATACTTTATGATAAGAAAGAGAGAAAATCCTACTGATTTTTTTTTCAGTGACTAGAAATTTGGTCCATACTGCATTCGAATCAGCATATTTTTGACTAATGTAACAAGAGACTTTCCATCAAATTTTAACTTAATCGATGAAATAAAAGACTTTCTACCAGGTTTTATTGGTTAATTATAATACGAAATATAAGAAAAAACAGAGTCTCTCAAAAGAAAGAGCAATTAATATCTACCTACATGATATCTGACTACATTATTGGGTATTTCAAGTATTCTAGTAGATTTCATAAATTATTCTTAATTTTAAAAAATTTAGGTGTCTTGGTATTCATGTTAAGCTCTGAATTTATATAGTTAGAAAATGTACTCACCAATATAACTACATAAAATATTGGTAGGCCATATACTTTAAAATGCCTTGAGAATTATGAAAGCCCCCAAAATTTAAGTCATAGAGTATATATTTATTTTTGTAACAAAACAGATAAACCAAAACCGATATACTATTGTTTGTACTTTTATACATTTGATTATGCTGAAATCTGTTAATTTAACATTCAGTTAAAATAAATTTTAAATTAGTTATTTTAAAAATGCCAAGCACATGATTCAGATAAACTTTTTGTTCACCAGAAAAAGAACTTCAAGAGTAAATAATGACACAGCAAATCCATCCAAAACACTAGGTCTTCATCTTTTGTTTCTTAGACCACTCAGGTGCTTCTTTTTTGGTCTGTTAAAAAAAAAGAAAAAAGAATAAAAAGAAAATCAAGTAAAATGCTTACTAAGAGGACAAGAGAGGCGATTCAGAGAACTAAGTACCAATACATATTGGGGCTTTTTATGTAAGATTACAGTAAATAATTGCTTTTCTTGATTCAGAAGAATAGTTAAGGGCAAAGGTTTTGTCTTTTGTCAGAATAAATCTCCCACCTGGTATGTCTGGAGAAAAACA
Source organism: Pteropus medius (assembly GCF_902729225.1). Classification (NCBI taxonomy): domain Eukaryota; kingdom Metazoa; phylum Chordata; class Mammalia; order Chiroptera; family Pteropodidae; genus Pteropus; species Pteropus medius. Next base: position 13,280,720 of record NW_024349800.1, on the reverse strand, counting down.
CACATCTGTGTTTTCTGGCTCAAAGCCTATATTTAACATATTCTACAGAGGTGAGTGTTGTATGAATTGTTTCTATTTTCAAAGAGAATTAAAAAAAAACAAGATATAGCTTCTTTTTTTTTTTTGGTCAGTCTTATCTATCTATACATGGATATTCATTCACTCAATAGATATTTATTGAAGAATTACGAGATCCAAATCATTGTGCTTTGGGTCTTCTGAATTGCTCAGTATTTACCAGAGCACTTTTGGGGTTTATTGCTAAACACTTAAGTCTAAAAAGAACTTGGCTGTATACAGTAACAAAAAAGCCAAGGAGGTAGACTTACAGAATAAAGCACTTAGAGCTCCTTTCCAAAGCATCTTATATTATGTATTATAATAAATTAAATATGCAGTTTACTGCTTTCCCACTTATATCTGTTTAAAACTATGAAAGACCACATTCCTAAATATACACACATATATGCTGTAGTCATATATATCTTATAATTTTGCCTTTTTTTAATAGTTTTATGTGCCATAGCTGATACACTAAATGGTGGAAGTGACATCAACGGTCAGCTCTTCTTGGCCTTACCCGCGCCCTCGACCAGCTTCAGTTACCGCTAAATAAGCCAGTGGACTCCCTTCCCCCCACTTTCTCCTCCATCCCCATCTATACATCCCGCCTCTAATTCGAGTTACAAATACTTTCATATGGTCCCCACAGGCAACAAAAATTCAGTATGTCCAAATGGACTCCCCTAATTGTCCATATTCTCTGTCTTGTCAAATGGTATCATACTTTGCTCAGTCATCTCAACCAGAAATGTTTGCTTTCTCTTCATTTTAAGAGTTCTTCTTTTCACTTGCTACATCCATTTTAAACAGTCCCTGCCTTTTACTGAAATATCCTTTTAACTCCTCATTCTGTTCCTATCTTGATCCTATCAGCTTACCTTGGGTTCTTATAATTTCTGGCTTGGTTCCTACAAGAGCTTCCTAACCCTGATTTGGAGCTCTTCTCTATTCTGTTCAATTCAAAGTCCACACACAATCTTTCCAAGCTTATCTTTCTAAAATGCAAATCTGCATTAAAACACTTCAGAAGTTTTTCTTTAAAAGAAAGTCCAGAGTCCTTAGTATTAAAGGTGAAAGAAGCTTCCATGGTAGGGAAAGGCCAGGTACTGTCTACCAAGAGAATTCAAAGGTGGCTGAGGCTAATCCAGTCCAAAAGATACCAAAGTACAAATTAGAATGCTCATTTATTAACTGGTGATGAGAAATGCAATTGTCATTTAGCCAGGAATGCCTGTTAGTTTTGCCAGTCTCTCTCTTTTTTTAAACAGTCACAGACCATGAGGAAAAGTCAGAGTAACACTTGGGAATGGCTTGGTTCCTTATAATAAAATCAAGAGTTTTAGGTGACTGGAAAAGGGGAGTCATCGAAAAGTCTAAGGTTCTCATAATCACAATCACAGAAGAACACCTGTGCTAGTGATTTTGAAACTGTAGGTCTCTTCAATTATACCTCAACGAAAATGAAAGAAAAAATAACTGTAGGTCTCAACCCATGGGTAAGGAAATCATTTTAATGGGTAAAGACCAGACTTGAGGAAAAAAATTAAGCCCATCGGAAGAGAAAATATCAGAATATCTTGCCATAGTAGGGCTAAGTTCTGTTTTGAGAAACTGTAATCATCACTAGGTCACAATGTAAAAAATATGGTTTTCTTAACCGTGGCTCCTAGACAAACAAAAATCTAAAAGCAACTTCTATAGACCAAGCTATAAATCTTCAAGCTTATAGCAAAAGGTCTAGAATTTGTACATCTTCATTTTCTCAAATGACTGACACTAAAAGCTTTATTACTACTATGTGTGTATGGGAAGAAGTTAAATTGAACTTTTGATATTCAAAAGGAATCTTAAGACTCAAAAAGGTCAGTATAAAAATTTCAATGGCAGACAGTTCCTAATTCCTTTTACTGGTATTTAGTCCGTTGTAGACACCACCCCTCTCCCCCGCCCCCATACATTCTTTCTTCAGATATATTGATGAAGGAGATTTGCCACAGTCAAGTACCTCTGTCCTAGGGATTAACTGCTGTTCCACTTTTATTAAATTGACTTTTTGGACCTTTGATCATAACCATTTTAAGTTAATTTGACAGCTTGCTCCTATAGGGCTTATGGCTGTTCCTCGTTACCAGGTTTTGTGGGGGCCACTGCACTTTCGTTGTCATGTTCTCACTACTTTAACTTAGAAGACAGAGACCCTTAGGATCTGGCTCACACTCAGCTCTCTGATCCTATCTCTTGACACTCTCTTATGTAAACTAAATTATTTGTAGTTGAGTACTTTATTGAACACCTACTATGTGCCAGGCCCTTCTGTTAGGCTATGGGGATAGAAAAATGAATTAAGGCCCTGTGACAGAGCCTGCCGACTGCATAGCTTACATCTCTTCCCCTTCTTAATAAGAGAACTCTGATTTTATTAGGAGAGTAATGGGCTCATTTGGGTAAAAACTACAATAATCAACCTCCCTTGCTACTAGGAGTGGCCATTTGACTAGGTTCTGGCCAGTGGGGCATAAGCAGGTGCTGGGTAGCACTTATGGGAAAAGTCCTTTAGGAAGGGAGATATTTTTTTCCCCATTTTTCTTGTTTCCTGCTTAGAATGCAGATGTGATGGCTGAGGCAATACTGTGATTCTGAGGACAGAAGCCACATACTAAGGGTGGCTGAAGAGAAAGGCAGAAGTAACTTAGGTCCTCGTTGACTTCAAAGGGCTGCATACTAGTCTTGAAATGCTTATATTCAGGCCTTTATCTGAGAGACTGAACCATTTGCTCTGGCTGCTGAATTAGCAGTAGAACACAATTCCTAGACACTGACACTCATCCTTAAATACATTAAGTGTTTATTTTGTTTCATGTTGTATCTTTAGCACATAGGAAAGTGTCTGGCCTGTCGTAGGTACCCAATGCCAGGTTTCCTTTGATTTTTGTGGCTTGACCACAGTATAGAGAACAAGTTCTGGAATGAAATAGGCTCCATCCACTCATTTGTAAACTTGGGAAACTTGATGACTTCTCAGATATCTCCTATGTAATAAGGAGAGAATAAAAAATAACTCTGCTGGATATTCTGGGTACCCTCAAATCTACTCTTCATCCCTTCCCACTCTGCTCTGTGCCCCAGGGAAACTGGCAGCAGCATCTTCTGGTTTCTGATTAGGTTTAGTTATTGGGATGCACAGCGGGCTTTTAGGTAGGAGAAAAAAATTGGGATATTTACTCCCCAGCTCTGTCTTTGCCTGGCCATGGTTTGGTAGTAGCTAAATTCTTCTATGGAAGATCAGTTTCCATAAGAAAGCTCCAATCCCTCTCCTGGCCTTTGAGACCATGGAGTGATTATAGCTCTGCACAGTCACTAGTCCTGAAATGTTCATCATCACTTGGTTTCCATTTTCTTGCAAACGGTCCCTTCAGAACAAGACATCTGTTTGGTGAAAGGACCTTGACTGATATAGTAACCTACATCAGAGGGTGTTGAGAGAATGAAATGAAAGAGTGAATGTAAAAGCCCTTAGCCCTTAATGAATGCTAACTATGAATAGTATTTCCTGCTTGATGTTCTCTGCCTGAAGAACTCACTCCTATTTCTTTTTCCAGACTCAGCTCAAAAGTCACCTCCCCTAAGAAGCCTGCTCTGATACTTCAAGGCTTCTTTAGTGTTCCTTTCAAGAACTTAAAGCCTTTGATACTTAACTTATTAAAAAATTATTACAACTGTTTACTTGAATCAGTCACTCAATAAACTGCATTCCTTGAAGTCATAAAATAATGTTCAATAAATGTTGGTTAAATGAATAAATTTATTTCTCTTGCCATTTTTAATCTTAATGTTTTATATATTAATGAGAGTATTGACTGCTGATTCCTGTATCATCTACAATTCTGACACTGGATACAATTTGATATTAGGTTTTTGAATATTCAATATTTTTTAGCCTAAACTTATGTTTTTAAACATGTGATACTTTATAACTTTTTCTGATTATGATTCCAAAAAAACTTCAATGACTATATTTTAAAATAATTTTCTGTGGTATTCACAGTTTATCATAACTAATACTTGGAAGCACTTAATTTTCAAATCTTGTCCTATGGAATCTCATTTTTTCCCATATCTCCAAGAGGCAAATATGCATAGCATCCCTAGAGCTGCCGTTTCTTTCTTCTCCACCGCCACCTTCATAACCTTTGAAATTTGTCTGAATTAGTATGAAAGTCTGTTGCCACTTTCCTTCCATTCCTCTAATTCATCTTTGCTGCCGTCTGGGTCTCAGAACACAGATGTGACCCTTACATTATTCTGTACTTGCCTCTTATTTAGTACTAACCATACTGTATTGTATGATACACAGCTTCCATTAGACTCTGGGGCACTTAAGGGCACTCTGTGCTTGGAATAAGGCTTAAATAAATGACTATCTTCAAAAGAACATGCCAGAGACTCAAAAGACAATTAATTCCATAAAAGGAATTCCAAAATGTTTTGAGATACAACATAAAAGAACCTTGAGGACATTATGCTAAGTGAAACAAGCCAGTCACACACACACAAAAATCAAATGCTGTATGCCTTCACCTATATGAGGTATACCTAAAGTAGTTAAGTTCATAGAAATGTAGAATGGTGGGTTACCAGAAACTGGGGTGGGGGGAGCTGCTGCCAAAGGGGTACAGAGTCCAGTTTTGCCAGATGAAAAAGTTCTGAAGATCTGTCTCACAAGAATATGAATATACATAACACTATTAAATTGTACACTTAAAAATGAGTATGATGGTAAATTTTATGGCATTTTTAATCACAATGAAGGAGAAACAAAACCAGGAGCATTTAAAAAAATGTTTTGAGAAATGGTAGCAATACTGAAAAAGTGTATTGTTTCCAATGTTAGCTACTTGGATTGCTCTGTTAAAAAGTTACATTACTTTATTATATATTTTGTATTCTATCTTAAATAGGAAAAAGGAAGTAGTAAGACATAATTTCATATTCACTAGCAAAGCAAGTTTCTGTCAGAATCTATTTTTACCTGGGTCTAGCAACATTTAAAATTTCCTCAAGATAATAAGATCTAGCAAAAGCCAGCTGCTGCTCGACAATCTTGAGCATGTGCTCTTCCTTCAGGTTTTCTACTTAAGTGTCATCTTAAATAGGTCATCCCTGTTACTCCTCACCCCCGTCTCTGTTTTGTCTTTCTCCATAGCATTTGTCATGTTCTCACTTCCTACCTACAAAAAACAATTTGTTTTTTGGTTTGTTTGTTGGTGTGTAGTCTACATTCATCCAAGAATGTAAACTTCATGGAGGTAGAAATTTTTATGTCCTTTCTGCCTAGAACAATGCTTGAAATAGGTGCTCGATAAACATTTTTTGAATCAATGAATGAATATTGTTTTGGTTGCTATGACAGAAGCCTGTCAGTATTATTTAAGTCTGGACACAAGGTTTCACAAGAGTCTATATTCAAGAGTTTCTCTTAGGTAATATGAAAGAAAATGTCATTATAGTAATATGGCTCCAACCAATCAGACAACATCACCTTTTATAAGCATAGTGGAAAGTATTTATGGTTCTAAACAACACTGCAATTACTGACAGGAAGTGACAACAATCAATAAGACATAGAAATAACATATCCTGCTCTATAAATCCAAATTTACTGATATGTTCAATCTTTCCATTGGTAAACCTCTGCCCTCGGTCACATTACTGTCTGAAATTCCAGTTATCTGTTAGTTACATTAGGGCAGACTATGTCACAGTGATTTCTCATTTACATCAGTATCTAATCAGGACCAAAATTCAAACAAATTCCAATGTAGATAGATAACAGTGACTCTGGAAAGTTGAATTCTGATTCTCATGAGATGTATACTCTTCATTCCTAGATGATTTACAGTAAGGTAATATCTGTAGGTGACAGCCCTAAATTACAGATACTGTTGTTTTCTAGGCCTTTACCACTCCTGATTAGTATTGAGCAAGACACATAAGCTAGATCACAGATTGGCAAATTATGGTCCCTGGGCTGTTTTTATATAGATTATCCTCTAAGAATGGATTTGACATTTTTAAAGAAAGATAAAAACAAACAGAATATGCAACAGACACTGTATATGGCTCACAAGCTTGAAATATTTACTGTCTTGCTCTCTGAAGAAAAATTTGCTGACTCCTGATAGATGACTGTTAAATAAAGTGGGCACAATAAAACAAATCAGATACACAATTAACTGCTTTTTATTTTGTCAATTCCACTTTTACTTATTTAAACAGAATTGTTTCTTTTATATTACTACCTTAATAAGGTTATTTACCCTTCATACTCATAAAATGGTGTTTTATGCAACAAATTTTGTTATGCCTTTTCAGTTATTAACAGTTAACCTTTTAACTGAGGAAGGCCCTTATTTTCTGACTACTTCATATTTCCGATTATTTTTTTTTCAATTTGATGATATTCTTTGATTATTTTTTTAAGGCTCTTATAAACTCCATTATATGAACCCATATGCACATTATGAGATATAAATTACTTAAAAATAACCTTTTACATTGGAAACACTGCTTAAATTTTTATGTACTGCAATGGCCATCCCACCCCGAACAAGCCCAATCCTGTATGATCTCAGAAGCTAAGCAGGGTTGGGCCTGGTTAGTACTTGGATGGGAGTCCACCTAGGAATACCAGGTGGTACAGACGTAAAAAATAAAATATAAAAAAAATAAAAGATAAAAGATTGTAAGCTGATTGTAAGGTCCTTGCAATCTGTGAGGTTGACCAAGGGTTGCCTCGCTTAAAAAAAATTTTTTACTAAAATTTTTACGTGCCGATTTAGGTTAATTATATTTGTAGTTTTATAAAGAAATAGTACAAGTGAATGAAAACCTAGGTTAGTAGAGTGTTAACAGGCTCCAAAGTAAACTGTTTTTAGGAAAGAGCTCAGAGGGCTGTGGAAGAAACAAAGGACAGGATTGATTAGAAACCTACCAGGAGTAATTGATCATGTTACAATGTGATATTGGAGACAAATAACTAATAAGACAGGTACCCTTGTGTCATCCAGAATTAGCCAACTAAAACATTAACACATAACTTGGGGGTTATAACATACTGAGAAAGCATGTAAAAATGAAAAAGAATGATGACTGATAGTAAGCCTGGTGGATTATTCCTGGATTCTAGAAAAAGAGCTAGAAATTAAAAATCTCTTAGTTTTCAACTCCTGTCACTTTTCTACAGAAAGACTATGTTTAGTAGATATAATTACTTTGTTCTGATGAGTCCTCGGAGGCAGGGCCCAACTGAAGTGAGTCTAGCTGACCTCAGTCCTCGGAGGCAGGGCCCAACTGAAGTGAGTCTAGCTGACCCGGCCTTCCCACCAGCTAAACAGGCATGGAGCACGTCATCCAACCCTCACTGCCTTACTCCCATGCTCATTAAGAAATTCTTCTTTCCAATTTAGCTTACCAGATCAATTACATGAGGAAGAGGTTTCAACTGTATTTCTGACACTAGAAATTGAAAAATTACTTTTTAAAATGTAAATGTACATAGCTAGATATCTTGAGGTCTGAGCATGCTTTGGTGAGATAAATCTAGATTCAACTTTAAAAAGTGAGACCAGCGCTTCCAAACAAATGTGACAAGAAAGCGTTGTAGGTATGATGAGCTACTGATCCCCTCAACTCCCAGAGATGGCTGGAGCCCCGTCAATCTACCAGCAAAGTTCATTTGCCCTGGCGTGCCATATAAATATACTTTTCTAGGTGTGTTATGATGTGAAAAATGGTGGGAGGTGCAGAGTTAGGACATGATCCTGTGGTAATGCTACCCCAGTGTGGCATTCTGTGTCATTTGCCTGAATACATCCAATTGTATTCATTATATTATATATTACAGATAACTACTAAATCCATTTTTGATGAAATTATAAACTTTTCCTTATGAGTAATGAGAAAAACTGTTTTTATAACCCATTTACTTAAAAAAATTTAAAAAAATTATGGTAATATACTCATAACATAAAATTTACCATCTTAACCATTTTAAGAGTCCAGTCCAGTGACATTAGCACATTCGCACTATGCTACCATCACTACCATCCAACCGCAGAACTCTTTTCACCTTGCATAACTGAAACTCTGTACCCATTAAACGATAACTCCCCATTCCCCCTAGTCCCTGGAGACCATCATTCTGCTTTCTGCCTCTATGAATTTGACTATCCTACGTATATCCTACCTACTGTATTCCTCTTTTTCTAAGAGAAAGTGTTAGTGAATGGTGAAATGGCTGAAGTTAGGCAAAAGAGTGTAGTAAAAAGAGAAAAAAAGCCCAGATATAGAAAATACATATTATCCTATCTATTCATGAATAATGAAAAGGAGCAAAAATCAGAAAATATTTTGTGAGCATTATACTTTCTCAGCCTTTGGAATTTCTTACTCTTTAACCCTCATTGTCACCTGTCAAACTCCTAGATATTCCTCAAGGTCAACCTCAAATACTTCCTTGTTCCAGAAGCCATTCAGTATCACAGCATCTATCTTTCTTTGAATTTCCATAGTAGTTTGTATTTCCTTTAAAGAACTCCACTTGATCTCATCTTATACCATTGTTATTTATTTATCCTTGATCCTGGAGGAGAAGCATCTTTAAAGCTGACTCTGTATCTTAATGAGCAGATATTCTATAATGTTTAGCACAGGTTCTTGCATATAGTCAATATATACTTATCGAACTGAATTTTTATCTTTAGCAAATATTTATTGACTATCTGCTTTGTTCATGTGCTCTGCAAGACAAAGGAAATATGGCTTCTGTCCTTCAAGCACTGACATTCTATGGTTTAAACGAGTCTCTGTTGGTGCACTAAATGCCTAAAAAACAACTTGGCTAAATCTGTAATTTCAATGGCCAGAGCTTTTCCATAAAATGCACCTTTTGGGGTTGCCTTCATATATAAATATGACATGAGTACTGCAAAAGTCATATGACTATAAAAGTATGTAAGGAAAAATGTCTCACGCTCTTATTCCTCCTCCTTTATTATCATAGTTCTACTTCCACTCCATTGTCCAGTTAACAGTAGTTTTGTGCTTTCTTCATATTTTTAATGCATATATAAACATGTATCCATCTAGCCACCCATTATTAAATTTAATATGAAGGAAAATACTAACAGCAAATAATTCAGCCAAAGGATTTGGAGGTAAATTAGCAATGTTTCCATTTCAGCTATAAAACCATAAGATTATGAAATGATTAGATGTTATTTTCAAACATTTGCATTATAAATTCCTAATTAGCAAGATCAGAGAAGATTTAAGGAAAATACTGTTATGGAAAATTGAAAAGATTCAAAATAATAACTAAAAATTATGATGCCATAAGAGAATCATAGCATGTTAGTAAAAAAGAAGTCTGGACTTCATATCATATAAATTACTTAATTTTACAGAGAAGAACCAGCACTGAGCACTTAAATGACTTGTCCCAGGTGACCCAGTCAGTTCACATGTCTAATTCTGCATTATTAGCACATAGTCTTCACTTGACTGGTTTACAGTATTATCTCTCGGTTTTCATTAGGACATAGCTGAACTCATGCCTCTGAAAAATCTTCTCTTATGCAAGATATAGCTTATTGTAGGAGAAAATATAGATATGCATAAAGAAGGGCATAAAACCTATCCAATTAATACTTTATATTTTGAATCTTCATATTTTTATTCTCACTGCATAATATCTTGAGGTACTGGAGAAATCTTACTATTACTTATGTACTGGTTACAATCAGGATTTTAGGATATCAGAATCAGGTTACCAAGCTAAGAAATGTTTGATGTCGGGGTAAGAAAGAATAGTTCATTGCTTGGAACAGAGAAAGGTCAGAAAAGCAGATCAGAAAGTGTGATAGGCTTTAAGTCTTTGGCTGTTATCTTGTGGTTTCCATCTGACTTTGTTTCCCATTAACATCTAGGTATTCTGTCTGCTCTCTTCCTGCAGATTATAATAGACATATCATAGTGTTTGCCATAATTTCAGCCCACTTTCAGAGGAAAACTTACTCAAGGGCCTTCCGAATAAACAGCCCTAGGCAGCTTCATTTGGTAACATGTGACCCCTGCTTGCTAATAAGGGCAGCCATTCAGCAGGCTGGCTAATAACCTTCATAAGTCTTGCCATAAAGGGGTATCACCCAACAAGGATGAGCTATACCAATTACATTCTTGCTCGTGGGGAACACAATAAGAACTAGATTATAAGAGATGTGGGAAGAATGCAGAGAAACATGTCTCAAGACAAGGGGCCGTGAGCAAGTTGATGAGGAAGTGGAAACTATGAGTAAGCAGAAACTAGGAGAGAAACAAAGAGGAGGTGATATACCACTACAGGAAAAAAATCCATGGACTCTGCTGCAGAAATCCATATAGTGGCCTTGTCCCCAGGCTGGTCAATCTAGGCTTCCTGTTTTCTCCATCCTGTCAGCTTAGTCTCCATTACTGCCACATAGATCCTTACGACAATTATCCCTTTCTTATTTCATCTAGATTGTAACATTGTCATTTTTTTAAAAGGTTGAACTGTGTAATCTCACTGATCTTAAGTAGCATTATCTGAATGTATAATGAAATAGTTTAGATCTGAAGCTCCCATATGTGACCGATTATTACAATCATCTAGGGAGTTTTCAAAAAATTAAGATTCTGGGGACTCACTGAATCAGAATATGGCAGAGAAAATCTTTCTGGTTTTGAGTGTGTCTATGTTCAGATGGTAAAAATCATGTTTCTTCTAAGAAATTAAAACATGGATGAGAAACCATGTTAAAGTACAGTGAAATATTTAATGTCACTCCTATTTTGATTTTGTTGTCTTTTTATTGTTATTATATTTGTTAAAACATTTTCAAATTTTTCTAATTTCCTGTTCTTTAACTACTTTCTGTGTACACACATTTTTACCTAAAAAAGCAATTCATTTAATGTTAATTGGGTTTATACTTTATGAGAAAACTTTTAGAATATACTACTTTACAAATAAAAGAGGGCAGGTGATATTTTGCATCCCTTTTATTTCTATAAAACTAAAAATTTATATAAAATGTCTTTCTGATTGCCCTATAATTAGTCCTGGGAGACTGGAGGAGGTAAATGCTAGATTAAGGCTAATTTCTAGGCAAAGTCCATTATGTTAACTAAAAATATAAAACCCAACTATCAGCTGTAAAGATAGGTTTTATGTATATACATTCAGAAAACAGATTAATACAGATATTTCCAGGCCCTTCCATTAAACTATTAAAATTTGTTTAAAACCAATATGAATGAGAGGAAAGAAATTCAAGTAAACCATTTAGTGAAAATCAGAGAGATTAAAGTTCTTAGGCTTTTTTTTTTTGTACTTACAAAGAGTGTTGGTTTGGGTATAAATATATTGTCTTCACGTTCTGTAGGCACATTCAAAGTCTTTGATTTCTGATTTTCTGTCACATTTTTTGATTCCGTTTTAGTAAGAAGTAATGTGTCCTCAGAACGTTTATTGCGCATATTAGTGACAATCTGTTTCATTGCTGCCAATTCCTGTTATTATATGAAAATAGAAGAAAACAGCAAGTATGATTTTAGTAAGTAGACTAATACTGATTGATGTTAAAGCATGTATTTTTATTCTTGAAGTAGAAGAAACATTTGAAGCAATATAAGAGATGAGGAAAGTTGTGAAAATAACATATTAATGAACAATTATGACATATGAATCTCACAGTCACTAATAGTTTTAGTATGATAAATGATACATATATCATTCTATAGTCTAATGGTTCCTCAAATTTTCTGCACATTGGAATCACCTGTGGAGCTTCTAAAACTACTGGTGCCTGTGTCCCACCCCCAGAGATTGTGAGATAACTGTGCTGAGGTGTGGCCTTGGCTTTAGAAATTTTAAAAGATCTCCAGGTGATTTTAAGGGAGAGATAAATCTAGGAACCACTGGCATAGTTACTTTCCACTATAATATTTCTACACGTTTGTCAAGTTGATTATTTAGGCATTTAACTTTTTCTTTTCTACCTCGTAACCTACCCATTTCCTTTTGAAATCTTATATGAAGATGGCAGGGGAAAAAAAAAAGTCCAAAAGTTTTTTTTTGGTTACTAACCATCAATTCAAACAGTAAGTTTAATATAGCTTCGGGATTTCTTTAACCGTGTTATTCCCTATTCTTTTACAAATGAAAACAAGACTTAGCTTTATCCAGTTTCTGTCTGAACTAAGAATTATTATGCTGAACTTCTTGAAGAACTCAGATAAAATTTTTCACTCATTCTTTTCTCCAAGTCTATTTTGTCTTATTTTTTCCCATAGTCAAACCAGTACAACCTATCGCTATTTAGTGGATATTTTTGATTAATCACTAAATTAATTTAATCACACACAAGCACATGGAGAGAGGACAAACTAAGTTCTCCTTCTCTTTATTATCTGTACAACAGTGGTAGGCTGTGTTAGAAGTATTTTTTTCCTATTATTTTATTTCATCTTCATGCCAAGACACAAACTTATGGTGAGAGAAAGATGTTCTGCTTCCTTCTACTAATCTGTTTATAGACATCAGCTCTGTGTCAGAGCAAGTTCCTACAGGCCTTTTTTTTTTTCTTTTTTTTCTGGCTGTCATTAATTCTATTTAGAACCATCTAGCTTGAGTGGGTATTTTAAAACAGAGCTGTTGAGTTTAAGCCACAGAGCTTAATAAATCTTAGGGCCAGGAGAGGAGCTAGAAGAAATGGTACTAGAATCCTCTTTCTCTCTCCTGCAGTACTGGGGCTGGGGAGGCCAATGCAAATGAGAATGGCTATGCCTCAGATACTTGCCAATCTGATATATTATTATTTGAGCCTTTTAAGGCTCTATTTTTCCCTTCAAGATTATGTTATTTCATTTATATGCTCCCCTACAGTGAAATCTACAATCGCTGACTTAATGTTAAACATGTCTGGTGTTATGGTAGCTTTCAGTTCCTATTCTACTTACTACAATAAGTAGAAGGGAAAGGGCAGATGACAGTCTCTCAGTGTATCAAAAGAAAATTTTCTACCTGAAGGAATCTCTCCTTATGAGTAATAACTTTTATACCTTGGTATGAGGAGAAAAAAATAATAAGAAAAAATATTTCTTTTCTGTAGATATGTAAGGTAAAGGGGATCATACTTGCTTGGGGAAGGGGACTGGGGGACAACAAGGATGAGAAAGGAGAAAAGGAAGGAGTTGTAGGTGTACTAGGCAGAGGGCTTTGGCCTCTAAGTGCCCTCGTGGAGGCCATAATTTTGTTTCTTTTCGGTTTCCCTCTGCTACTGGTATAGGAGCAGTTACAGGAAACAGATCATCCCTGATGCTGGTTAGGAGGCAGAAGGGAAATTCACGGGGCTTTGCTTTATCCAACACCCTCAACTTAGGGTGTTGTCAAAGTACTGCTTTTATTCACTGACGGTATTAAATAATGTTACTACGGTTTTGGAAATCTAGGTAAGGAACACTTTAAAAGCAACGGAATTCATAAAATTCTTATTAGGATAATAAAGCTACAATGGATATAAATAAGATGCAGAACAATTTTCTTCAGTTTTATTGTCTGATCATTAGATGATCCCTTTCATATCAATGGTAAAGTTGAGTAAAGAAAATTCTACTTTAACATCAAATAGTATTCAAGATACCATTATATATTGAACACACGGAAAGCCAAGCACATGTAGTGGGAATATTTTAATATTAGGTTAGAAGTCAGATACATCTATTCCTATTAGTAATTGTGTAAATTTAAGCTTAATCTATTCTGGTTCAATGACCTTTAGTTTCCTAATTAATAAAATATATATTTGTGCTACCTCTTAGGATTTTTGCCAGTCTGAGAAGTGTTTGGGTATGTTTATTCTGCATTTCTTCTACTGTGGGATTGAGAAGCTTTTCATATCAATAAGGGTAGTTCCTTTTCTGTTACTATCCTGGACCTATTTTTCCTACAGGGTGATTGGTCATTTTCTTATACATTTCAAGGAGCTCTTCATATGTTAGAGATATTAGCCCTTTGTAAAATGAATGACAAGTTATTTTTCCCATTAATTTTTGTTTGACTCTGTTCACACTTTTTTTTTTTTTTTGCTTTGTACTTTCTGATTCTGATGCAGCTGAATAGGTCAATCTTTAATTTTATGGGGTTCTCTCCGTGGTTCCTTCTTCCATTTTCCTCAAGTTACTTTTATGGTTTCTTTTTCTTTTCTTTTTCAAACATTTAGATCTTTCATCTGTTTGAAGTTTATCCTGGCTTATGGTAATAGGTGTGAATTCAACATCTTTTTTCCCCATGGCTATTATGTAATAACAACATTATGTACCACAGAGATAATTTTTTCCTCACCAATTTGTGATGCTATCTTCATCATATACTAAACTTCCATAAGTGTATGATTTATTTTTAGATTAAACTCTATTCCAATGGTCTATTTATTCATGTACCTATGTCATACTGTTTTAATGTTTAATAACTGAGGTATTTTTTGGGCTATATTCTTAGGGATAGGGGTGGGATTTTGCTCTGTGTGTGTGTATGTATGTATATATATACATACACATACACATACGTAGGAAGACCTTTTATAATGTTGAGTCTTCCTAACCATGAAGATACTTTAATATATCTCTCGCCTCCATTTTTAGCATAAATTTTCCTGCTCTAATTGCCCTAATGAAATGGTTCTGATTCACAAGATCCCAATTCAAAAAGTGACAAAACAAACAAAAATAAATAAACCACCATAACATACAAGAACTAGAAAACATATTTACCACTACTAAACAGAATCCTCTGGTAAGATGAAGTCATCTTGAAATCTGGTTCGTTCCTAACCTGGTTTAGTTCTTACCATGTTCTTGTCTGGCTCCTGATTGTTGGTTCCATCTCCTATTTAAGATTCTGTTCCTATTATTTGGACTTGACTTTTACATTTCACTTTCCTAGCTTTTCATTCTGCTGTCCTCTGCTCTGTAACTGTCCTTTTCTGATTGGTCAGTAGGATTATTTGTAGTATTGTCTAATGATTTATAAATATTGTTCACTGCAGAGCAGAGAGAGTGATTAGATTCACAGAAAAGGAACCGCTAATGTTCAAAGGACGGTGTTTCAAATACCAAGTTCAACTGGATTCTTTTTCTTACATTGCACCTATTGCTCAAAATCATGCCACTTACTGCGATTTCTATTTTAATCCCGACTTTCTTACAGAATTATTCCTTTTTCTTCTTTGAGTCCTGCCTTTTTTTCCTTGGTTGATAGAAACAATATATACCTCTTAAAAAATATTACCTAAGATTACCTAGCTTCCTTATCATGTTTGCTAGAATCAATTTTGTGCTGACTGTTTTTAAGAATGATGTACACTTGTTATTCTGAAATTCTTTTCTATTCCACATCTTGACAAGTTTTATTACTTCTTAAATCTCTCTCTCTCTGTTTTGATGGCATACAATCTAGTAAGTTTCTTAGGGGGGTATTGCGGTAGAACGTATGTGCTTTCCTTCAGAATTTTGATGGTATTATCTCTGTCTTCTAAAGTTAAATTTCTGAAGACTATTACGCCAAGCTGATTATTTGTACATATTTTCTTTCTCACTGGAATCTTCTATGTTGTTTAGCTGTATCCTATTAATTTCATCTTTTAACCTTTTTCTGAGTTTCAGGAGAGTTCGTTACTTTTCCTCACATCCCTCTACTGGCATTTTTACTGATAATAACTTCATGATTTTGATTTTAACAATTTCTAAACTATCACAATTTTTTCGTCGACTGTTTCTATTTTATAAAAAGACTATTTTCTCAAACCTTTCTGAAGAAACTAATTACAATACTTAATAAGAACTATTAATTTTCTTCCAGTTTCTGATGGTCTTTGGTTATGTGTTCCAACTTATGAACAAAGAGCAGATTAAATGTTTTCTTTCTGTTGTTATGGGCCATTCATAACAACAGAATGAGAGAGTGGAGTACAATATCTGTACCGGTGGACGAGAAAATCTGTCTAACAGATTTTCCTCTAGGGTCCTCAGGCAGAAAGTAGGCTCTTTTCTTCAAAATGACAAAATGTGCAGTGTCTTAATCTGGAGCCCCTTCATTTTGAACAGTTCTAGCCTATTCCTAGCAAATTTTCCATTACTTTAGAAACCATTTTAAAAAAAATATTTTTAAATTCATTTTTTTTTTTAGATTATAGAATTACTGGTTTATTTTAAAATTCAAATACTGCAAAAGTGCCATGCCCCAATCCTCTTTATCTTTTGACCACTTTTTGAGACCTTTAAATACTATTCTATAACATAGTCTAATTTATAATAATATTCATTAATTCTGATGTGACTTCATATTCATTTTCAAAAAGCTAATAGTATAAATGATATAATTCTAGTATATCAAATACATAAGAAAATTACAGTAACTTCACGAATGAATGAACCATTTATTAAAATTAATAAATGTAGAATTATGTCTGATCATATAATTAAGACTTAGGATAAAACCAAACCAAACAATAATAACCACATTGCAGTACAATAATTACTCTTGAAAATGAAAGAGTTAAGGGCAAGAACATTCTTATGAAACCTCCAGATGATGATAATGATGATGATGATTGTTATTGTACAAATAACATCTATGAAAAAGATATATTTCCCTCCTGTATCCAAAAGCACATATCTTGGCCATTTAATATAAACTATTTGTGTGGAGTGGTGGCATATCAAAACAGCTCAACTGCAGAGCAGCTGCTTAACAGTATTGCATAGTTCATGCCAATAAATTGCTGAAAGTTGTAAACTCTGCAAAGATGTTGGCAAGGGGACGCATAGATGGCATTTCTTGATGAAAATAGCTCTGACAAGTATAATGCAAACTATGTATTGCACTGGAGGGTAAATGTAAGTGCTTTTATATAAGCATAACAAAGTATCATGACTAATACGTTAGATGGTTCTGTGCATCATTTCTACTTGAGGGTAAAAACTAACCTTATTTAAAACAATACATACAGTATTTAAACTTCATCTAAAAGGGTATGTATGTATATATTTATTTTTTAGGCGAGGCAACCCTTGGTTGACCTCACAGATTGCAAGGACCTTGTCAGCTTACAATCCCTTAATGTTTTATTTTTGTTTTTTATTTTTGATGCCTACAGCACCTGGTCTTCCTAGATGGTCTCCCATGCAAGTACTAACCAGATCCGACCCTGCTTAGCTTCTGAGATCAGACGGGATCGGGTTTGTTCAGGGTAGCAAGGCCGTAGACTTAAAAGGGTATTTAAAAAACATTTTATTATGGCAATTTTCAGAGACACAAAGAACATAGCATATTGCGCCTTCAGTTTCCACTGCCCAACTTTAACAACTATCAACATTTTCGCAATGTTAATTTTTAAAAGTTTTATTGAGATATAATATGCCATATAGTCATCCATTTAAAGTGTATAAATCAATGGTTTTTAATATATTCACAGACATTACTGCAGTCAATTTTTAAACTTTATCACTTCAAAAAGAAATCCTGATTCCCCTAGCTATCAATTCTCTATTTTATCTTGCCCCCAACTTTCAGTCCTAAGCTACCACTGATATACTTCCTATCTCTATAGATTTTCCTGTTGTAGATACTTTATATGAATAGAATCATACAACACGTGGTCCTTTGTGGCTGGGTTCTTTTACTTTGCTTAATATTTTCAAGGTTCATCCACATTGTAACCTATATCAGCACTTCATTACTTTTTATAAATCTGAATAATATTCTACTATATGGCTATACCACATTTTGTTTATCTATTAAACAGCTGATGGACATTCTGCTACTGTGAATAATGCTGCTTTAAACATTCATGCACAAGTTTTTGTGGTCATGTTTTCATTTCTTTTGGGTATACAACCTCAGAGTGGAATTGCTAGGTCACATGGTAACTCCATGTTTAATTATTTAAGGAACTGCCAAATTGTTTTGTCAATATTGTTTTATCTATTTCCTTACCAGTTTTTGGAAAATATTTTAAAGCGGATTTCATATCTCAGATTTCACTTGTAAACATTTCAGAAGAGATTTTTAACGGACGAAAATTTAAAAAGTACCAAAAATTATTATCCTATCACAATAATTTAAACGAAAATGTAAATTTAATTCAAAGTCATCCATTCTATACTGAATGCTCAACAAGAATTTAAAATTATTATCAAATCAGATTTTAGCACAGTTTAATATATGGATTTTGATGAAGTTAAAATATATCTTGAGTGCCAATCACTACACTCTAAATACAAGACAAAACAGATTTTGTACAAGATTGTTAGAGAATAGCGGGAGTATCTACAACGCAAACTGCTGTTTTCACAGCCCCTCAGTTTTTTCATTGAAATACTTGCTCCCGTTTATAGGGTAAATGCATCCTAGGATCATCTCTTTGCCTCACGGGGAGAATATAGTTTTAGGTGTGGAGAGAGGAACAGAAAGGACAAGAATTAATATTCGCTGAGTATCTACCATGTGCCTGGCTATGCAGTTAAGTATTTTACATAATAACTTAATCCTCTCCTAAATACTAGGATGTAGATATTCAGTTTTGAAGATGAGGAAACTGGGTTTAGAAGGTTTTAAGAAATTTAGCCAAATTCATCAGCTGCTAAGATGTGAAAGTAGGATTTGACTGCAGGTCTTTTTGGGTTCAGAGCTGTGATTATTTACCCAATATTGCAAATGCCTTTTGGCAAAGGCTTTGACAAACAGTTTCAAGTTTGGAAGAGATCTTAGAGTCATTTAACCCAGCTGCTATACAAAACAAAGCAAAACAACAACAATAATAACGAAACAAAGCAAACCGAAACAAAACATGTCTCCTTATGTCTATCCTCAGGTTTTAATTCCAACCTATGGAGACATGCATAATATAGCAAGTGTATTTTTGCCTCTTTCACATGCCTACTTTGAATTTCTTATCTCTAAGCCTTTTCTTCTCTAAACATCCCAAGTTCATTCATCTCTCTTATGACTGAAAAGAATTCTTTCATCATCTTGATTGATTCCTCAGATTATTTGCTAGTATTAAAAGTTTTGAGCTTAGAACAGACTAAAGAAAGAAGTCCTGGCCAGAGCAGAGCAGAATAAGGTCTATCTATTCCTTAGTCTAAAGCATTTCAGAAGACATAAACATTTTTGGAGCCATACCCTATCAATGACTGAAAGCTTAGTGAGAGCTCAAGTGTTTACATGAATGAGAGATAACTGTGCTGTCATAGCCTGGGGGATAGAACTAATCACCTGAAACATTCTTTCCTGAACTTGGATATTATCTTTAGGTCATTTTCAACAGTGATCCAGGTAGAGGAAGCTAGTATTAACATGTTCAAGTAGGCCCCTGAGTTGAAATCTACTGCCATTGTTGACTTGAACAGAAGCATGGGCGCCTTGATTCTATACTGATTAGTCTGTGCGGGTTCTTTAGCTCAGCTGATCACTGAATAGTAACTTGGACTTCTGACTGCTTTGTCTCTTGGTACTAATGTCCTCTTGGTGCCTGGCTTTCCCTTCTGTAACAGTATTCGCCTGGGTGCTGTCTAGTTTCTGGCCTTTACTATTTCAGTCTAATCTGATAAGTTTTGATGTATATTCTTGTTGACTTTCATCATCAGCTTCAGGGTCTAAACTCTATCCTCCATTTTGAACAATGATTTCTAGAGTGGGACTCACTCCACTGCCTATACTTTCTCTATGTTGCATTCCCAGCCTTTTCTTAGTGTTGGCTCCTTGATATGTGATCAGTGACTTGTAAGGTTGATATCAAAATATGCCAATATGGTACCTAACAGAATTATGACCATAATTATCTCATATCATTGTCAATGTACTCTCCTGGCCACCATACACTTCTAGAGGCTTATTTTATAATTTGGCAATTTGTTTTGTGTGTTGCCTTATGTCCTAGAATTGTTTGGTTTGTTATAAGCTGCTACTGTAGTAAGAGAGTCATAAAAACACAGGAATGACAGTAAGAGGTTGTTTACTTACTGATAAAGAACAAGAAGTATACTACTTTGTAAAAGAGAAAATTACCGAACTTCTAAAATGTAGTGGGAAAATCACACATTTCATTAAAAAAAAAAAAAAAAAAAAGAGAGAAAGAAAATGACAAGTCTATACAATACAAAATAGATGTGAAAATGTGATGTAAAAAAAGTTAAAAGGGCATTTAGACACAGATAAAATATTTTTATGAGTTATATTTACTTGCAGGATACAACAAAGATACCTGTAATTTTAAAGATAGAAAGATTAAAGAAGTCAAGATACTTATGAAAATCAAAATAATTTGCCCTAGTTCTACTAAGTTCTATACCAGTCCACATTAACATAGAGATCTACAGATTACAATATAAAAGCAATTCAAGTGTGTTTTATGCAACTCAAAATTGAGTAGAGTCAACATTCCACAGAATGGACAACAGAGATTCAGTGGCTGCTTCTATGAAATGGGTACAAGACCATCATAGGGCTTGAGTGGAATAAATGAATATAAAAAGATTTATAAAGTAATACACAAATATTAAACATTATTATTATAAACTAAAAAATATCTCTTTTGGGGAGAAGCTTAATGCCCTCTTGAATTCTAGAAGGCATAAGCAAAAAGCTACCTCTCTCATTATGGAGGGATAATTTAAAACTTTCTCTTTCTCTGATTGCTTATTCCCAGATATACTTGCTTGAAAGCAAGCTCTAACTAATTCCTACATATGGCAGTACTACATAATTGATCTGAAAGTGTTTTAAACATTTTGGAAAAAAGAAGTTATAAAAACTCATCAGGATATTGTTATTACTGTTATACAATAGGTTTGGTTCCATCTTATTTAAAGTATGTGTAAATTCATTTGCAATGAATATTTTTGCAATATTTTTCTCCCTGAATTTCCTCAGACCTGAATGCACATATCCTTACATGAAAAAAATAAGCATTCTAAAACTTTGTAGGGAAAATATGGCTTATACTGTATGTGTGCTTTAGGTTTTACTACAATAATCTTTGTTTAAAATACTCATTTACACTTAATTAAAAACAAATTTTAACTTAAAGAGCATCACTGAGAAATGTGTGAATCTGAGAAATAATTGCATCTTCATTAAAGAAAAATTAACTTACCCTCTCAGTATTGTCAGTCATGCTGACTATAAAATTTAACTACATAGATGTGTAAGAAAAACATATAAAAAGGTACTCTTAAGAAAATTTCAAAACAGTTAAGTATGAACCAAAAAGAATGACACACATATAGAAAAATGTAATTTCTTTGAACCCTTTATGAAGTACATTGCCTAAGGGGCACTTGTGATGCTGAAATGTTCCTGAAACTTTCCGAGAAATCACAAAGAACATACAAGTTAGAATCCTGGAACATGAACATACCATAAAAGAATGATAATTATACTGTGACTTCACTTTCAGAAACCTGGCTAAGTGCAGAGTTTGTTTTCTTTTTGCTAAGTGACATATGCTGCAGTAAGAGGCAAGTTATCCGGGAGAGTGGGAGACAGTCCAACATTCAGGCAAGTGTGAGGCCTTGCACACTGCAGGTACTTAGTAGAGTGGCTGGTTATACCCGGGGACTCCGAGAGATTACTGGCAAGAGCACTGAGTGAGAGGTAGAAGAATCCCAGGTCTTAAAATGGTTCTCATATCCCACAAATATATATTACTCCTTAGAAGCTTGAGACCCATAGATGTTGCTGTGGTTACAGCTATCATGAATGTCCAGGGTCTGAGGAGTAGCGCTATTCTAGACAAACTTTTCAGATACGACTTCCTGCTGGCTACTTTCAGGTAGTTCTCTAAAATTGTTCTTGAGTGTAGAAGAGCTTCTACACTTTTTAAGTTAAAATACAGTTATCAGAGTGAATCTTATTTTTTTGAGGAGAGGTAACATGGATACAGAAAAGGCTAGTTTCCAAAGCTTTCTATTTGACTATTCTATTTGATAGCTTCTAGTGCAATTACTGTTGAAGACTGGAAAGAATCATAATTAGTTTAACAAACATTCATGGAGAACTTTCCTCAAAACTCTGAAACTATCATCTCTTGCCATTAGATGGACACTCCCTAAACTCTTACTACCATATCACAAGCTTACTTTTATCTTAACATGATATTTTTACTTTTCAAAATGGAAAAGGTACTCCTCTGATCTGAAGTTAAATCCCATCACTTTGCTCTGGATCTCCTCCCTTCCTTATACTTTTGCTCAAATGATTATCCTCTCTTTTGTACTTTTAATGCCTCTCCCCACTTGGCCCTTCCTATCATCATTTAAACTGGATACTCTCCAACTCTGGGAGGTAAAAGCCTTGGTCTCCTGCTCCCTGATCATCTCATATTATCTTATTCAAATATCTTAAGGGCTATCCACTTTTCTTATGACTACTTTTCAATTTCTACTCATTCATCAATTCACAGCAATCTGTGTTTTAGCTCCACTGAAACTCTTTCGGCATCTTGTTAAATCCAAATCACATTTTCTTTTTTATCTTTATTTTACATGGCACCTTGACAGCCTATTCACTGCTGACGATTCTCTCCCGTCCGAATAGTTTTTTCTGGGCTTCAATGACTCTGCTCTCTTCCAGATGTTCCTGCCATGTCTCTGGTCATTCCTCACTCTTCTTTGTGCAAGCGCTTTTTCCTCTGCCCGTCCCCTTAAAAGTTGTTGCTCTTCAAAATTCTGTCCCAGGCCTTTTTCTGTTCTCACTCTGTATACTTTTACCAGTTCATTTAATTTAGTACTTTCTTCTTTCATGTAAAGGACCATCTTTATGCTGTGACTCTCAAATCTCTAACACCAGATGTCTTGAGTCTTTCTTCCCCAAACCTATCCCTCCTATGTTTTTTGTAGTAACACCATAAACCCAAGACATAAGCCAAAACCCTGGGCACCAGTTCTCATTCCTCGTCTCTTCATCGTTCCCTAAATTCAGTCGCCAAACCCCATGATTCTGCTTTCTACACTGCTCTCAAACTGGTCCATTTTTGTCAGACACCATGATCAACCATCTATTCAAGACACCACATACATGAGAGAATAGTTTCCTAAGTGGGGCTCTTACCACCGCCCTTAATACAACTGCAAAGGAAATTAGAAAAGGGCTTTTACATCAGCTTCTTAAAATTACACTCATTAGTCTATTAGACGTTTGGCTGATTAAAGATACTTTTCCTATTCTTGAAAGCTTATATTCTAAAGACACATGATGAAATAGATATGAAGAAAATTAGAATTAGAGTTTCCAAAGGTGATCAGCAAATCTTGTTTTATTAAGGAAAATATGAGTGGATAAAAATGGATGGAAAATGAAAGCCATTAAGAAAGACTCCTGAGGGGTACGCTCAACAAGAAAGAAGCCATTCTAAGGAATCACATTCTTTGTCCTCAAAACTCAATGTTTAATTTGAAGAGTTGCTATAGTTATTTAAGAGTGAGATTCTATCAGTTGATCTTTTCTTTTACCTCTTTTTAACCCAATTATTTAAGGTTTATTATACATTATATTTTTACACCTAAGCAATCTTAGTATAAGTGAAGACATTTAAGGGTAAAAAAGATTATACCCCACTTGAACAAAACAAAAAAAGTTATTCTGAGGCATCCAAAGTGAAA
The DNA here is from genome assembly GCF_902729225.1 of Pteropus medius. Lineage (NCBI taxonomy): Eukaryota > Metazoa > Chordata > Mammalia > Chiroptera > Pteropodidae > Pteropus > Pteropus medius. The sequence continues at coordinate 13,256,918 of NW_024349800.1, read as the reverse complement.
GAGAAGAAAGAGATTATAACACCTGGATAAGATATTCAGCTCTGAGTTTTCTGGAAATGAAGACAAAAAGGAAATACATTAAATTACATAGTTTTCATTTTCTGACAAAAAAGAAAAGATATAACTTCATCTACAGAGGCAAAAATTTTCCTGGAACTAGAGCAAGCAACAATTCATCATGAGATTTTTGTTTAAATGAAACTAAGAAGATCATAAGCTTTTATTTCAGGTTAAAAAAAAAAAGTATTTACTTCTAGTTTTGACAGTAAGTATGTAATCATGGTTAAGTTGCTTAATTCTTACCATCCATCATCAGTTTTATCTGTAAAAGTGGGAACAATGGTATTTATCTCAGTGGACTTGTAGTAGAAACTACATTACATTAATATAAATAGAAGTACTTAATAGACTGACTCAAATAGTTTCACAAAACAAAGAGAGATGACACCAGATCTTGTTTTGATCCTCTATAAAGGCAGAGGGCATAACATTAAATTGTACCTTCATGAAAGAAATTTTGTGAGGAGAAATAATTTGCCCCCTCCCCATCACTCTGCTCTATGGAGGTTTCACTAAATACAGGCATAGAACTTGGAAAATTTAAAATGGAGAGATGTAAACAGGTATGAGATCTCAATTTCCTTCATGTTCAAATCTTTTAGTTAGTATTTGTTGTGCAGATCTTTTAACCTAATATATTTACCCATCCCAATTGAGCTTTATGGTCTGAAAAGGCAATCTAAAAAATGGTATTTTTTTTCAATACCCATCCTCTCTTCACATTTTAATATTTTTTATTATTAATACTTTCTTTAAAGAAAAGCTGAGAATCAAAATCACCTATTATACTGCTCATAATTCAAAATATACATAACCATAATGTATAAATGCTTCAAATTTTTAGAATAAGAGGTCAATGATAATTTTATCAGTCCTAGAAATGTTTATGCCACAGTTGAACTCCTAACATGAGAGAAGGTACTTTTAAACTAATAATTTTGAGCTAACACTAATAAAGAAAATAAAAACCCTCTGTGGCCATGACCCAAATATCCTGGAATTGTCAATCTAGACTTATCCCATCTGTTTTCTTTTTTCATTTAATACATACTTGATAACTACGTAATGAGTTAGTAATCTCATTTCATATTATGTGACCATTTACAGTCTTACCAGAACTAAGTGACACTGCTTAAAAAGTTAGCTATCTGGCATAAAAAAGAAAATGAAAAAAATTCAAAATGTTCATTTGGTTTCTTTAGCTGATTAAAACAATGAGTCGTATTAATTTTCTTCGGGTCCTGGCTCTCCGGTGCCGACCTGCACTGTGCTCACCTCTGACTGTGGACACCTACCCCTTGTGCCTTAGGGCCCTTGCTTGCCTCACTTTCACAAAATTATATTTATCGGTTACTCTTATTTAACCGTACCTATTGGCTATCCTAAGCACTTGACCCTCAAGAGCTATAAAATGAATAAATCAATCCTGCAGACTCTGTTTTATTAAGTAAACATTCAAGTGAATGGTCAAGCCTTTCCCTGGGCCACTGGCTGTTCTGTTTCTATAAAAGTGGTTTGCACTTGCTTTGGCATCTGCACATACCACGCAAGTTGGTATTAAACTATTTCTTAGAAAAAGATTAAAAATTTGTATCAGACTTGTTTTTTTAAATTTTTACTTTGCTTTGTTAGGAAAAAAAACCAACTACTTTTCTTTACATGTTTGGCATTAAAAAAGGTTACGAGGTTAGATTACTAAAATATAATTGTCAAAATGAAGAGAGATTATCATATGCATGAATATTAACTGACAATTATTTAATCAGGTATGTATCCATGCGAATTTCATTGATGCCGTGCAGTAATAGGCAATTTACATGAGTAGTTTCATCTTGCTAGTATTTAATTTTCATGTTTAAATATTTTGTTCTAAACCTATTCAATTTTCAAGCCTTTGAGTAAAACTTTTAGTTTTTACTTGGACACGTCAATAATGTGATTCCAAGTATGATGTATCAAATATGTAAATTAAATTTGCTCATATATTTTTCAGAGTCTAGCATAATCCTCTAAAATCAAATGAGAACTGTCATTCTGAAAAAAATACTTGTTATGCAGCTTAACGAAAAAAAAATCAGTGTGACTGAATGGACATCGTAGTTACTATCTCTTAAATATTCCAATTTAAACACATTTGTAAAAATCCATATAGTGAATGAATCAGGCTTCCACAGTGAAGAAACAATTATTTGAAGAAACAGTCCTAGGACATAAGCGATAGAAGATAAGGCTTGGAATGTTGGAAGTCAGAAAAAAGATTAAACATCTTCAAAGAATCTTTTCCTAGTCTGTAACCTGTTGTTAGATCTACTTATCTACCTAAAAGTCTCCAGTGAAATCTAGTCCAGGGACTCCTTATCTCTTTCACCCATCATATAAAATACACCTTTAAAAGAGAACTCACTCCAAAGGCCATTTCTAAGACAGAGACAATCCCCCAACTTCCCTGATACCACTTCTAGAATATGCACCTTCCAACTGCTCCCAGTACTATTCTCCAGGTCATCCCTCTCAATAGTATCCTTCCAATAATTTCTTCCTAAATACATGGTATGTCTTTCCCAGACTGGAAAAATGCCTTTAAGATACTCATAAACCAATGACCTGTTTTGAACATTTCTTTCTTTGTTAGGCTAATAAAATGGTAAAAACATGGCTAAGACAAGGTACTGATAGTTCTGTGGAAAAAATGCACCGGATTAAAAAAGTAGGTTTCATAGTACCAGCTGCTGGCGAGGATGCTGAGCAACTGGAACTCTCATTCACTGCTGGTGGGAATGCAGAAGGTACAGTCACATTGGAAAATAGTTTGGCAGTTTCTTATAAAGTTAAACATACACTTTCCATATGACCCAGCAATTCTGCTCCTGGGTATTTATCGAGAAAAATAAAAACTTACGTTTCCACAAAAACACATACACAATGTTTACAGCAGCTTTAGTTATAGATGCCCTCAAGTGGAAAAAACCCAAATGTATATCACCTGCTGAATGGATTAAAAAACTTTAGTACATCCATATACTGTAATATTACTCAGTAATAAAAAGGAACAAATGACTAATACTTGTAACAACATGAATAAATCTTTTTCATGGTACATGAAAAAACCCAGACTGAAAATACTACTACCAATAATTTCATTTATATGACATTCTAGAAAAGAATAATGCCTTTTGCTGGAAAAGGCAAAGTTATAGGGACAGAAAACATAAGTGGTGGCTAGGGCTGCAGGTGGGGAAAAGGGTCACTACAAAGGGGGTGCGAGGGAACATTCTGGGGTGATGAAACTAGTTTACATATTGATTGTTGTAATGGTTACACAACTGTGTGAGTTCGTCAAAAATCATAGAAATGTATGCTAAAATGGGTGAATTTTATTGTATGTATATTATACCTCAATAAATCTGACTTAAACAACCAGGGTTATCTCTTAGTTACTAACTGGCTTTGGGCAAGGCGCCCAAAACTCATTTTTCCTTTTATAAAATGGGGGTTATATTAACTATTAAAGATTTTTGGTGAGGAACAAATTAAAAAAAAGTTATAAACTTTAAAGTTCAACACAAATATTGTGCACTAGGCATTGGACACACGATGAACGAGACAGAAGTGCTGTAAAAAATTACAGTCTAGTGTAAGAAAATTAAAACTAATAATTATTAAGTAATGTGGAAATTCAATGACAGAGATATGAACAAGGCAATAAGGGGTCAAAAGAAATGGCGTTCCAGGAATAAGAATTACATCATAAAAAATAAAGTCTAAATTAATTCATAAAGAATAAACTATCACAAGTTGAATATAAAAGGCCAGATCACACACAGTGAGATGCAAATGTGAGAAGTCACTAATAAACATGAAAAATGGATTCAATAATTTTAACCCAACATGGACTTAACAAAAGCTTAAAGTGGTAAAACTTATGACAAAATGGAAAAAGTACCTCACGATGATTTAAGAGTTGTTCTAAATCTAATGCCATTTGATTCTTCATCTGTAGTAAAGCTGACTTTTCTTTATTTAAATTGCTGGAAAAAAAACACACCAAGTTTTAAAAAGTCATCATAGTGGTTTAAATTTAATTAATAGTAAATAGAAAAAGACTAAAGACAAATCTGACTTTCTGAATTAAAGATAAATTAAATTTACAGACCGTAAAGATATCAGAGCAGCCACTACAATGTGATTTAATCAATGGCCTAATTATTTTGAATTCAGACTTTTTCTTTTAATAATCATTTGACAGTGCAACTGAGATTCTTTGTGACAATACTTTCCTGACTAGTAGGGGCATAAAATTAGTGTTTTAAAGATGACTGTTTACTCCTGAAATGTAAAAAAGATTAAGTGGGACTTATATAAAAGATAAAAAGAAAGTATGCATAGGCAGAATATTAAAACTATAGACACTGGAAGTCAAATTAAAACATTTATCTTTAAAACTGAGGTAGTACATATTTTATAATTTATCACATACTAAATGACCAGGTATATAATTGAGTTGAATAAATGAATCATATCTTTGGTCTGTGGTCAACTTGGAAAAGCAATTTTTGTCTCCAAATTCTTAGTTCGAACTTCAGTTTCTAAGTTTGCATTGTGAATTTCCCTTTGATGTGACCTATTTTTTGATAAGAAAGGGTGAGAAGCCTAATTGTTAAGGACATTATATTTTAAAAGATAAATAGTTGAGGTTTATCTCATACTATCCAGAGTTCCATTAAATGAAATATTCTTTGAAAGCAACTGGACTTAATCTTCTTAGCCAGCACTACAACAAGAATCAAGAAAAGCAACATAATTAATAAATTTAATTTAATAACTTAAATAATGAATTTAAGAAACAATTCCTTAAATGTCAAAATGAAATCTGTGAAAGTAAAATTAATGAGAATTGTTTTTGCTGAATAGGTAAGATGTTTTAAGTTATAACTTTAAGAAAGTGGAAAGCTACCAATTTTTAAAATATCAGGCAGGAAGTTTTTTTAAATTCAAGGTATAGTAGTAGGTATTCTGGAAGAACTGGTAATTCCAGGACTTAGGAGGAAAAAGCGCACATTCTCCTCCTTCCTAGTAATTGAGAACTTCCCCCAAGGAAGCATCATAGTTTGTCCTCTGAGAAGAAAGACTAGATGCAATTCTAACTTTTGTTTCCAACTGTGCCACTGACTCAACTATGCGGTATAAAGCCCAACACCCTCCCCCACTGAACTTCAGTTTTCACATCTGTAAAAGTGGAAAATAATACTTGTATATGTCAAAGGATATGTGAATTAACTAATGAATAATTATATAAAGCATTAAACACATAAAACTCTATATAAATGCTATATAGTATTAATAGTTTAGATGAAAAACAGGCATCAGAGGAAAACAGTAATTAAATGCCAATAAAAGTAAGCAGCTCAGCACAAAAACAATTTGACTTTTGGAGTTAGGCGTCAGAGATCCTACTGAGCCGCAGCATTGAAAAGAACTAAATGATACAAAGGAAACTGAGTGCCATGTTCTGCCAGAATCCCACAAAGCATGGCAAAGATCAGACGTTTCTGTAACTCTAAAATCTAATCTATCTTTAGGTAGAATCACTTCGAAGATAAAATCCTTTTCAGAATTAAAATAAACGTCCAGTCAATAGAAATAGGAATTTTCAAGGAATAGGTAGGTATGTGTTAATGTTCATATACATGTACACAGATACACAACAGTATGTGTACATGTACTCATATGCAGTACATATACTGACCCACATACACGCACACACGCACACGCTTTCTCTCAAATACCAACGGGTCCATTAAATACAGTGTAATAGGAATGGAATGTTGATGTTATTAAAGAATTTTAGATAATTCATTAGAAATGCTTTATGTATAGAGTTTACTTTTTCCCAGAATAAAGTAAATATTCCATATTTAAATAGCTAAAATAACCACATGATGCAGAACAAAAAGTTGTTGGATAAATTGGTTTATGGAGCAACTCTGTTCTATCTGGATGTTGGTTTTATCACAAACAGTACTGACTCCAAAGATAGTACTCGGTTATATATTTTCAGTCTTAGCCTTCTCTACATGGAGTATACTCTTAAATCACAGAGACTATCTTCAACTTGGGCGTCTCTAAAACTGAATATGATGATTACTAACCTCTGTGCTCTTCTAGTTTGTATGTAATAACTCAACAGAAGTTTAGTCTCCATAAAACGTATTTCATAACAGTGGAAACTAACCTTTAAAAATACAAAGCTTCTATGAGTGACTCATAAAGCAACTACAAAACAAATCTCCTTATAAGCACATCAATCGTGAATGGTATATGACACCCATAATTGTTCAATTCGCTGTTAATTATTACTCAGGAATTCATGTTTATGGCTCTATTTCACCTGTTATATGAAAACATATTCCTGATATCTTGTTTCTTACTTCCTGGCTTCGCCTTACAAAAGAAGTTGACAATGTACTCTTTTCTTTTTAAACTACTAGTAAAGAATATACCAAAAACTAATAACAGGGAAAGAAAATTTATGCTAATTATTCTGCTTCCACGCTTCCTTCAGTTCTGAACTATGGATCAAACTATATAATGCAGACTGTCTCTTATGGCTTGGTGGAAGAATATTAACAGTACTACCTTTAGAATGAATTATTAATGATAAGGAAATTTAATGTAGTTAACAGTGATATCTCAAATGTTAGCTTTTAACATGTTTCTAACAAATTTATTTTAGTGCATATTTACTCTAACCTTTCTAGACATTGATTATACCATATAAATAGCTAAATTTGTAAGTTGTGGTGACGGTATAGTGGTTGTTTTATTTTCTAAGAAAATTATAAAATTATTCAGCTTTTTAAAGAGCTTTTATTGTATAAGCTAAAGAAACATTTTTAAAAAACAATCAATTAATGTAAATATTCTTTATTATTAAAATCAACACCCAGCAAAGAGGAAGAGGAATTTTTAAGGAACATAATCACTTAGTAATCTCTTTGGATGGGTTATCTAATGTTCAAATTCTGAAATAATGAAGGACAAAAGGAAGGAAAATAATATTTAGTGAGTTTCTCCCATGTGCCAGAAGCTTTTTATATGTTATTCAATTTTCACAACTACTTCTTGATGTTCACAATAATAGCTATATTTTACAGACAGATTTACCATGAGGAATCAGGCTGATGTGGATTCAAAGCTCAGGATAATTCCACTATATTTGACAGGTCATCAGCTCAGGGTAGGGGTGGGGGTAGAGAGAACTATGACCTATCGTGCTGTATCTGACTTGTTGATCGGGTTGAGTGTTTTTCTGGCATCACATCATTTAACTTATGTCATCAGGGTACATCTACAGCATCTCAAAGACCATGATGAAAATACTGAAAGCACCTTAACTTTTCACATTAAAGGATAGTTACTTCAATTAATAACAAGTTTTCATTTCCTGTGAAATACTAGTTCAGAATGTACTAAAATATTATACCATAAATTTATGAAACAGATAGTTTTAAAACATCAGATGTTTAGCACAAAAATATTTTTTTGTAGTTAATTCCGTAATTAGCAGTTTTTATGATTACTGTTGCTGTTATTAAGGGAGTCCTAATTTTTGTCCAAGTTCAACATATTTTGAGAAATTTATTTCTTACTTTTAATATAATTTCTTTTTTTTACACTTTTAATACAATTTCAGTATAAAAATTTGTTAAATGTAAGAAAATACTAATAATAGCAAACATGACATTTATAATGTGCAGGCACAGTGCTGCATATGTTACAAAGATAATATCATTTAATCTCTATAATAACCATACCAATTAGGTACTATTAGTACTAATCCCATTTCACAGATGAAAAAACTGGCTGTACTTTCCAATATCATGGCTATTAGCCACAAGCGGCAATTAATATTAAAATTAATTTAATTAAAAAAAAATTACAACTTTAGTTCCTCAGTAATACTACCCACATTTCAAATACTCAACAGCCACAGCTAGTGGCTATCATCCTGGACAGCACAGATATGGAATGTTTTTATTGCTGCACAAAGTTCTACTGAACAATGGAGGTTTAGAGAGTTCAACTGACTTGCTCCAATTCAAAACTAAGTACTGAGCTGGACTTGAGCCCATGCAATTTATCTATAGAGCCTGTACTTCCTTTAAATTTTTTTTTTTTTAAACTTTATTATGGAGTATTTTGAAAGAAGAGAAAAATATAACCCTCATGTATCCATCACTGAGTTTCAACAATTATCAGCTCATTAATGCCCTACTTTTAACCATTACTCAACACTATTTTTTTTTTGCTTCCCTTCCTTAATTATAGTAGTTAATAAAAAAGTATTCTTATTCAGAATAGGACATAGGGAGGCAGTATAACATAATGGTTAAGAGAATAGAATTAGGAAGCAGACAACTCTGGATTAAAATTATGGCCCTACCACAAAGCTGTATGTTCTTATATGAAAAGTTGCTTAATTTCTCTAAAGCAGAATTTGCTGATCTTTATAATTTTTCTCCTATAGTTAGCTATTATTTCTCTATATTCAATATTTTTAGCTATTTTAATTCTTAGATAAAAATTCAAATACATTTACTTCAAGGTAACTGTGAAAGAGGTAATTTTTTGCACAGGCCTTTTATAAACCACTTTCCAAGATTATGAAGGTAAAGTGATTCTATACAAAATTTCAAATATAATAGAAATATATAACAGAGGACGAAAAAGTTTTATTTGGGGTTCTTTCTTCAATTTCCTTACGATAACTAGGTACCCAATGTGAGTGATAAAAAAGAATCTACTGTCCCCAATAGCTATTTATAGGATAACTGCTTAATTAATTCAATGAATTAACTTATAATGCTGGTTATATATATTGCAAATATAATTTTTATTATGTTGATGTTTAAAACATAAATGTGATTTTAAATTATTTTGTCAAATCATCAAAAATTAGTATCAGGAGTAAAGTTCTGGGCCAATTATATTGGCTGGGGTAGAAAGGAGAGGAGAAGATAATTATTCTGATTCAATAAAAAGAACACTCATACTTTGGAGTTAATGACCCATAGTTTTATAATTTTGGTTATATACCTTACGAAGCTTGGATTTAATAACTATCTTCTCTATTGTTTTCCAGTTCCTTAATTTAACAATTTCTATTCTATGAATTGGTTAATAATTTATTCTAACAATATTAAAATCTACTAACAAGCCAACTCACTAACCATTCGCAAGTATAGCATAATGGTTATATATGCTATAACCATGCTATAACCATTATGTATAGCATCGTTCTTTTACTGTAATTAAAAAAAAGACTAAAAATGATCATACAGATGAACATGTAAAGGATTTGAATAATTATTAAATGGAGCAAGTCTTTTGGGTAAGATGTCATGTAAAAAAAACAACTTCAAGGAAGTGAAAGAAATTTATTTAGATTTAGGTAATTCATAGGTTACTTAAATGTTTAGGGGAAAAAAAGCCTAAAAATTCCTTGGCAAAGTCAACATGAATCTCAGTAAATATATACATTTAATATTTAAAATTAATTTGATTCCACAAATGGCATCTGTTTCTATTCCTCCTCACTTTGGTCAACCCACATCCCACTAAAGATTTCTAGGGGAACAACGACAGGGTAAATGTCCTATGTGTTAGGGTGGGTAAAGTGCTTTGTTAAAAGTGTAGCATTATGTCTATAGTCATGTCACCCTGAACATGCCTGATCTTGTCTGATCTTGGAAGCTAAGCAGGGTTGGGCCTGGTTAGTACTTGGATGGGAGACCACCTAGGAATACCAGGTACTATAGGCGTAATAAAAAGTGTAGCACTGTTACGTCCAGGCTAAAATTTCTGACCACAAGGTGGAATATAAACACCTAATTGATGTAACCTAGTTTTTCTAATAATTCAATACTCATTACATTTAGGATCACCTCCATTGTTTAAATTTTTTCTTCACCATTTACTACCCACATTTATCGATAGCAGTGTAATGTTTATATCTTTACTACTCAAATAAAAGATATGTAGATGGTTTACCTGACATCTTTCTCAAGTTGTGTGATACAGTCCTTTAGTGAATCAATCTTAGAATCTCTCTGACGCACTGATTCAATGAGATAACTGTAAGGTTGTTGGGTTTGGTTTAACAGAGAATTGGCCCTGTCAAGCTAAAGAAAAACAGACTGCATTAAAATCTAGAAAATTTTACAAGAAACTAAAATTATTCAAAATGCTCTAACACAGATACAGTATACCAACTCTCCCTTACACGAATTACTTGGAAAAGCTTTTCCTGTATAAATTGGAAGGTTTTAAGAATGACTAATCAAAATTGCTATGCTTAATAACAATGATAATAATAATAAAGACAATGTAAATAGGAAAGAAAATTGGTGAATATTGTTACCAATTTTGGGGGAGGGTTACCTAAATTTTCTTACCATTTGTTGGTCTGAGGAGCTATGTGACATAAAATTTATCTTTTTAATGAATACCCATTAGCTAAAAATGAAAATCTTTTATTTGAGCTTTATTTCTATTAAAAAATATATAAATGCATAATGTAGTAATTTTTTATGTCTTCATATTTCCTTCCATCTCTATTGTAAAACAGATAATTTATGTACCTAAATCACTATGTATAATTAAAAGAAAAAATGTGGTTAAAATATAAATAACATAAAATTTACCATTTTAACCATTTTACAGTGTACAATTCAGTGGTGTTAAGTACATTCGCAATGTTGTGTAACCATTGCTGGTATCTATTTCCAGAACATTTTCATCTGCCCAAGAAACTGTATACCCATTAAGTCAAAACATATTTCCCACACCTCAGCTCCTGGAAACCTCTATTCTACTTTGTCTCCATGAATCTGCTTATTCTTGGTACCTCTTATAAGTGAAAGCATATAATGCTTATCATTTTATGTCTCCTTATTTCACTTAATGTAATGTTTTTAAGGTTTATCCAAGTTGTACCATGAATCAGAACTTCATTCCTTTTTATGGCCAAATAATATTCTACTGTTATGTTTATAGCACATTTTGCTTATTCATTCATCTCTTGTTGGGTATTTAGCTTGTTTCTACTTTTTGACTATTATGACTAATGCTGTTATGAACACTGGTATATAAATATCTGTTTGAGACTATTTTCAATTCCTTTTGTTATCTACCTAGGAGTGTGGTGGAATTGCTGGGTCATACAGTAATTCTATATTTAACTTTTTGAGGAATTGCCAATTGTTTTCCACAGTGGATGCATCATTTTACATTCCTACAGCAATGCATTTGGTTCCAATTCCTCGACATCTTTGCCAAAATTGTTATTTCATGTGCTTATTGACCATTTGTATATCCTCTTTGGAGAAATGTCTATTTAAGTCTTTTGCCCATTTTTTCATTTGGTTTTTCTTTGTTGTTGCTGAGTTGTAGGGGTTCTTTATATATTCTGGATATTAAACTGTTATTAGATATACGATTTGTAAATATCTCTCCCTTTCTGTGGTGTCTTTTTACTCTTGATACTGTCTTTTGATCACAAAAATTTTTAATATTGATGAAGTTCAACTTACCTGTTTTTTTCTTTTGTTGCCTGTACTTTTGGTGTCATTTTAAAGAAATCATTTCCAAATCCAAGGTTATGAAGATTTTCTCTTATGTTTTATTCTATGAGTTTTATACCTTTAGCTCCAAAATTTAGGTCTTTGGTCAACTTTAGGTTAATTTTTGTATATAGTGTGATGTACAGTTTCAATTTCACTTTTTTATATATAGACATGCAGTTTTACCGGCACTATTTGTTGAAAATACTGTCGTTTCTCCATTGAATAGTTTCTCAGACTTGTTGAGAAATTATTGACCATAGGTGAGGGTTTATTTCTGGGCTCTCTATTCTATTCCATTAGTCTCTATTCTATTCCATTAGTCTATTCTATGCCAGTACAACTGTTTTGATCACTGTAGCTCTGTACCAAGTTTTAAAATCTGAGTGGGAATCCTCCAAATTTGCTTTTCCTTTTCAAGATTGTTTTGGTCACTCAGGGTCCCTTGAAATTCCATGTAAATTTTAGGATGAGCTTTTTCGTTTCTAAAAAAAAAAAAAAAATGCTTTTGGGATTTTGATAGAAATTTCACTGAACCTGTAAATCATTTTGAGCAGTACTGTCATCTTAAAAATATTGTCTTCCATTAATGTGATATCTGTCCATTTATCAAGTCTTCTTTATTTTAATGTTTTGTAGTTTTCAATGTATAAGTTTTGCTCTTCTTTGATTAAATATTCTTAAGTATTTTTATTCTTTTTGATGCCATTGTAAATGGAATTGTTTTCTTAATTTCCTTTTTGGATTGTTTCTTGCTAGTGTAATATGTACAATTTTTTATTATCCCTTTTCACTATCATATAATCATTTTTCTAGGCTGTTGGAGTACCTTAATTTATATTTCTAATGATTATGGAACTATCTGGTAAGCTAATATGCCATGATTTAATTACATTGCATACACTAATAAGCATTCATGATGTTATCAATTTTTGACTTGTATAAATAATGCTACAACAGACTTTGTACTGTAGACACTTTTCCTTAATGATTTTTTTTTTGTTGTTGTTGTTAAATTTTTTTCAGAATTAGGTTAAGGGGTATGACTATTTAATGATCTTGACATATAGACCAAAGTTCTTTTCTATTTTATCAAATTATACACCCAATGAACCTTAGTGTTTTGTTTATGTGTTTGCTCTTTCTTCCAAAGCATGTAAAACGTATGTCAGTCTAAGACTAAACACAGCACTGTCAGTATCAGCAGGCTCCTACTTTGGTACATAATGAGCTCTCAAAAAAGGAATTCTAATGTTGGATATGCAAAAACTGAACAAGCACAACAAAACTGGTGGGTAGCTATTATAAAGATTAGGTGGTGGGGAAGGGAATATTTTATTACACAGAAAAAAAAATTCCTAACTACTTTATGACCTTAATATATTCTTCAGCAATAAAATTCTAGCCTTTTATACGTTTAAACACTTTCCCCCCTCTTTCCTTCACAAATGCTAGAAAGTTCAATTGAGGCTAAATACTTGTTGCTTTTCTGGAACAGGAACTGATTTATACATTTTTTCTCTTGAATGAACTAAATATCCAAGATAAACATTAAAAAAATTATGATCTAAACATATCAGTTATTTTAGCACTGCAATTTTTTGGTTTTATGCTCACATAAAAAATAAAAATAAAAAAAATAAAAAGAGTAACTAGCAGCCTAGGAGCTGAAGCTATAGAGAACAGCAGGACAGGTATAGTGTAAAGTACAGAAGAAGGCAGAAAGAATGAGGTGGCAGAAAAAGTAATTTAAAAAATGATCAACCAAGAGGTCCAGAAAAGCGAAGCCAAGAGGTGGCTGACCAACTCTTAAGGAATATGTGCTTGCAGTTTGAGGATTACTGAGTAAAAGTTATTTAAATAATTCATCTGAATTTTATTAGAAAATATTCTTTTGGTTATATTAAGAATAGTCCAGGAAAAAAAATTCCTCAAAGAAAAGGAAATGAATAGCGAAAGAAAAGAAGGCTTCTTTTTTTGGACATAATTCATTGTAGTGAAAGCAGAGCCATAAAGAAAAAAATACCATGAATATTTTCTATAGTTTGGGTTTTAGTGTCTTTTTCCTTTGCTCTGGTAATCATTCTTTAAATGTCACTGGAATCTTATTACTCTACTAAGTTACTTTATGAACATTCAAATATGCAGCTGGACAAAAATAAAAATAAGTTCCATTTACCTGTATAACAAGTTTCACTAGTCAATTAAATCAAACAATCGCCTTGACTTTGTTTTCACAGAACTGACCCTAACTGAATTAACTGAACTGACAAGTTGCTTTGTGTATCAAAGTGCAGAACAGTCTGAGAGTATTTGTGTGTGGGGGGAGGGGACTGGGGAGACGCGAGGAGGAGCTTGGTGGGGAAGGGCTAGGGCAGTTACAAATTGTAGTTAGCTATGGTCTAGCATGAGCTACGTTTAAAACTTATCAAATCTAATTTCAGTTGCAAAAAAAATATAACAGCAATCATTAGTCTTAATTATTTTAGTTCAATTTTTTCATTACATCAATTATATATATTAGGTTTTAATATTATATACAAAATTAAGAGCCAAAAGTCATATTTTCAAAAGGTATCTTTAATATACAATATACAAACTCTTCCCTCTCTGGGTAATAAAACTATAGTATTGTCAGTTTTAGGAATATGTTTCTTTAAAATTTGTGGGTTTCTAAATCTGCAAAATTTATTTTAATTCCTCAGGGAAAAAAGTACATGTCCCTCAATGAAAAGTAATAATTTCTATTGTAATATATATAATTTAATAGAATTTAATTCTTCCAAATATAGTTTAAAAAAGTTTCCGTAACTATATTAGTATTCAAAATTTCATAATCGCTTTGCCTATTGTTACTAATCTTTTCCTTATAGGAAAGCTTTAGTAATTAGTGACTCAGGCATCATATACATAATAAATGACTCAGGACTAAATCCACACACAACATTTTATAGACTGTTATTACTCCTTTGTTTTTATAAAAAGTACATATGATTCAGAGAAAGCAATACCTGGTTAAAACATAATTATGCATTTTGATTTAACTACTAATTTAACTTATTCTTGGATTTTCTCTTAAAATTTAAAAAACATATAAAGGTGACTACATTTTGTTGTGTTTTTCCTAAATGTGAAATTTTTTTCTTATGGAGTTTATTTTGAAAGAAACTCCTAGAAATGGAATTCTTTCTTGCCAAAGACAAAATGCATTCTGTTGAATGGAATTTAACATTGAATTGCTTTCTATGTGTGGAATATATATATACCTTTTCTAGTAGTTTTGACAGTTTATGCTGAAAAAATATCCTTGCCTAATCTTTTGGATTGTGCCAGGAAATGTAAAATGCCTATCTATTGTGCCAGGAAATGTAAAATGCCATGGGGCAATCCACTTTGGTATCACTTCTCAGTTCTCAATCTAAAGGAGTAGTTCTCAAACCTAGCTAATTATCAGAATCATGGGGGAAAATGCAAAAAAAATAGTAATTTCTGGGCCCCACCCCAGTCTTACTAAATCAAAATTTCTCTGGGTTGGGCCTTAGATTCTGATGATCAGTCAAATTTGGAAAGCACAGCTTTTGTGACCTCAAACCCGCTGCAGGCCACTCCAGCTCTTTTAGGTTTTAACAGTAGTGCACATAAACTATCTTATACACTGAATACACTGTCCTCTCTATTAAAACCGGCTTTTTCTCCAGGGTCCCCACGTGGTTAACAACATCAACATCTTTAACAAGGGTCATATTTAGCTGATACAATTCATCCAATTAAGGTGCCAGTTTTTTCACTGGGATAGGGTTCCAAGGAACTCTGTGGTGCCAGATATTACTTCTTTGTAAAATGGAGAGATCCAGGGGTGTCTCGGAGCAGAGAGCAGGACAGATAAGATTGTGGTGGTAGACTGACACTCAGGGGCTTATTCAGACAGCAGCTATTTAGCAATGTTTTTGCAAACATTTTATTACTTTAATAATTAAAAGCAAGTTTATTATCAGCCCTACTCTGCTCCTCAGATTCTCAAAGTGTGGTCCAGATTAAAAAAAAAATATATCAGAGTAGCATGTTAAGATATTTGAAAGTAAAAAAAAAAAAAAAAAAAGACATTTGAAAGTAATCAGCATGGAAGTGATGAAGTCACTGAAGTAGATAGATCTGTAGAACATTTTTTTCCCCAAGTATGACCCTCTGTCACTTTTATTAGAGTCACAAGAAGGGCTTGTTAAAAAAACGCAAATTCCTGGGCTTTATTGTAGTCCTTCATCATAATCTGTGTGGGCAAGATCTAGAAACTCACATTTTAAAAAAGAATCTTTGTAATTCTTATATTCATTAACATCTGAGAATCACTACTGAAGTGTAAGAACAGGGTAAAAGGCAGACACGAGAGAGACGCCTATATTTCAGGGTTAGAAGAAGAAGGTATCAGCTACGAAGACCAAAGAGCCATTTGAGGGAGAATGGTGTCATAATGTAAAGAGAGGACAGAGTTTCTAGAATGTCTATAATGTCATGCCATAGATCCAGGGACATAGTAGAGAATATTGGCAATTAGGAGGTCATTAGTGACCACTGAGGAAGGGCATAACTGAAAAATGATGGGGGAAGAGAGAAGGAATGAAGTAAAAAGAGAGGGGTTTACTTTTGAAAAGTTCTCTATGTTGTCAACACACACATAGACACACACACAGACACTTAGACACACACACAGACACATATACACACACACACTTTTTGAAGAGGGTCCAAAATGGTGAAAAAAAAGTAAGTTAAGATCTCCCCACCCCACCCCCCAAAAAAAATCCTTGGGTAAAAGGAATTCAAGGAAAATAAATTTAGAAGACCAATTATAATAAGGGAAAGATATTGATGATGGATTGAAGGTTTTGGAGGGTGGAAGTGTTCTGTAATGCCGATAAAGGGCAATACAATAGAAATAGAAAAATGATAAACACTGCATGACAGGAATGAGCACCTGGTTGTTGTTCAACAACATGAATTTGTAATGCTTTCAAGCAGCAAAAGTAGATTTCCGTAAGAATGTTTAGCATGTTACCACAAAACCCAAGATTCTTCTCACCCTCTCTCCTTCCTCCCATTAAATATTTATAGAGTACCAGGTTGTAAGATACTATGTTAAAGGTAGGAATTGTCAAGAGAAGCCTAATGGATGCTAGAGATCATAATCCTCAGGTGGGCGATAAATTCCAAGGCTGGGCGGGAAGAAAAGTGGGGCCAGGAGGGGCTTCTTAGATTAGAAAACTATGAAGAGCTTGTAATTCTGGGACTTGTAATGAGCCCTAATAAAGCACGGGTTTAGTGGAAATAAAAGGACTGGGAGAGCTGGAAGGACTGGGAGAGCTGGAAGGGCAGGAGATTAGAGTCAAAGAATGGAATTTTCTAGTTCAAGTGTTTTAAATTTCTTCTTCCCTCAAAGCTACCCTTGAGGAATTCATTTTAATGTGATTCAACTGTATAACAATGCTGGAGGGGGGTGGGGTGGTATTTGCAGTGTGATTTGTAATAGCTCTTAAATAAAAATTTTATAGACATCGATGAGTTATTAGGCACAACCAGTTAGGTAAAAAGTTTAAACAATGCTCTTATTTGTTTGATGTGTAAACAGGATATCATTTATAAATAAGTCATTGTTTTTCCTTACTTCAGTGGTAGTTTGCACGCACGCGCGCGTGCGCACACACACCCCCACACACACACAGACTCATATGACCTGGTATTTGTAAAAGCATGGCTTAAAGAACAAATTCCAGTATATTGTCCTGGATCCATGTAATTGAATTTTTTCAAGAATGAACCATAACAAAGACTTCTTGGTTTATGCACTTGGCTAGGTTAGTAAACACAAAGCTGTTACTACAATGAAAGTGAATGTTTTGTCTGAGTAACAAATCAGCCACACATAAGGTAGATAAATACATGTTCATCACTATTAAAATCAAAATGGTAACTATTAAATTAAATGTTAATTAAAACAAAAATTTTAATTGTAATTTCTATGTAATTCTTATATCAGAACCTAAAATAACAAGACAAAATGATGACAGTTAACAATAATTTATACATGTCCAATTTCTAGTAGTGTTTTGATCATGTTACATATTCCCTATGAATATTGTTCCAATTGCCTCTTCCCTTTCAATTTAATTCATGAAACCTTATTATGCATCACCAATTTAATTATTCTTCAATACATTATGTATTGTGCATCCACAAAATACATGAGAACACTAAGTCCATAAGGGGTGAGGCACCAAACGAAATACACATAGAGAAAACTAAATCTCTCTCAAATTCTTTAACATTACAAAAAAGTAAGCTCTGTTACGTATGTCAAGAAGTTAAGTTACTTTCCAAGAAGTATTTTCCTGCTACTGACAAAACAAGCTTCAAGGACTGATAACCTGCACGAGTGACATAAGGTGGCATAACTACCTTAACAAAAAATGAGTCACTGACATTTCCCCCCCCACCACTTCCTTTCCTTTTCTCCTCTTTTCCGTGGTTCTCAGATTTCATTCTCTTTCTCTCTCTTTTTTTTTTTTATTAAATAATTTAAAGACTTTATTTGTTAGAGTAGTTTTAGGCTCACGGCAAAATTGAGTGGAAGTACAAAGAGTTCCCAGATATTCCCTGCTCCTCCCAACACCATGACCTCCCCCAGCATTGCCATTTGTTACAATTGAGGAACCTACATGGGCACACCATTATCGCCCCAAGTCCACAGTTTACACTAGGGTTCATTTTTGATATTGTACATTCTATGGGTTTAGACGAATTATAATGCCATGTATCCACGGTTCAAGTATCATACAGAATAGTTTCACTGGCCTAAAAATCGCCGGTGCCCTGTTCACCTCTCCCTCCCAAACCCTGGCAACCATTGATGACCACACATACACACACACACACATACAAAATAGAGAAACATGGTACATATTATTCAGCAATTTTCCTTTTTCTGAAAAACTATCAATATAGTATGAAAATCTTTTTAAAGTTAGTTCATATAGATTTACTTTATTCTATTCTATGTATCTTGAATAGTTTCACATGCCTATTTTATTATCAGTGGTTGAATATGTGGAGTTTGAAAAATAATAGATGACTGGATAGAGAAAGAGTAAGAATCAAGGTTTAAGGATGCTAAGGAAGACCAATTCTTTTTGGTGGGAACGTGGCATGTTTTATGATTTAGTCTTTATTTTCTATTTTTTAATAAATACAACATTAACACTATTAACTAACCTGGTGGCTTCTTGAGAATTAGGTGGGCACATATATATACACAAAAAAGAAAACCAATTAATTTTTCTCTCTTATATTGGATTAACTAATGAAGCAATGATCTGAAGACACTGTACATCAAGCACCGAAGGACAGTGACCCCTGAGTCACAGTTCACATGGCGGAGGACTGAAGAAAAGAGAGGTGCACAGAGAGAGAACTCTGAAATTTATAGTCCCCACTTAGTATTCACCTGGGCACTGAAAAGTGGATATGTGTAAATAAACTACCAGAGACTGAGATAGAACCATTGAAAAAATTAGAAGAGACAGTCTCAGGTGATCGCATGGGCCAGCAATAGCACCCATTCCCCCCAAAAGAACAAACTAATCAAAAACTGACTCACAAATACAGAGGACAATTTGGGGATGGACAGAGGGGATGGGGGTCAGGGGGCTGAGGGAATGAGGTGAAGGGTTAAAGAAGTACACATTAGTAGTTGATAGATGGTCATTGGGATGGAGAGCATGGCATAGAGAATGCAGTTAACATTAATGTATTGGCTAGGTGGAAAACCAGAAAAGAGAAGGAGCAACTAGGGGGATCGTTTTATAAACTATATAGATGTCTAACCAATGTACTGTATACTTGAAACTAATAATGAAGAAAACAGTACCCATTCCCACCACGTAAAGTAGAAAATCTAATTCATAGGACATGGGTCAGAGTATTCAAATGGCTTTTGTCTCAGTAGTGGTAGAAAAATTAGCCTGAAGATAAACCCTTCTTTGTTTATAAAAGCTTAAAAGCGAGACCTGAAAGGACCAACCTTTTTCCTAGAAACTTAACCATGTTTGAGAACAAAGCTTATACAAGCTTATAAGAATCTATAATTATTTAGATCTAAGATAAAACTGACAATGTCTGGCATCCAGTAAAAAATTACTAGGCACGCAAAGAAGCAGGACAATATGACATACAATGAGATAAATCAATTTAATTGAAGCCAATGAAGAAATGACACAATTGCTAGACAAGGATATCAAAACTGTTATTGAAACTGTATTTCATATGCTCAAGAAAATAAAATTTGAAAGGTTAAGGAGAGACCTAGAAGACACAAAAAAGACATAAAATGAACTTCTAGAAACGAAAACTACAATATCTGAGACAAAAAACATGCTGGATTGAATTAATAGATTATATATTAGAGGAAAAAAGATTAGGAGACTTGAAGATTTAGTAAAAGAAATTATGCAAAAGGAAAAGCTAAAAAACAACAACAGCAACAAAAAGAACTGAAACCCTCCGCCCCAAATATCTGAAGAAATAACAGTTGAAAATTTCCAAATTCATTGATATCACATATATAAGAAATCGGACAAAACCCAAGCAGAGGAAACAGGAAGAAAACTACATCAAGCCCACATCATAATCAAACTGCTTAAAGCTAGTGAAAAAAAGAAAATCTTTAAAGCAGCTACAGAAATAAGACACCACCTGGAGGGGAACAAAGAAAGATGACTGCATATTTCTTGGCAGAACAATGCAAACTAAAAAAGAGTGAAGTAACATCTTTGAAGTACTAAAAACAGGGATGGGGGAAAAAAAGCCAACTTTGAATTCTTTACCCAGGGAAAATATATTTCAAAAACCAAGTTGAAACCAGCAATTCCACTCCTATGTATACACTCAAAAGAATTTAAAAAGGTAGTTAAACATAATCTTGTACTTGAATGTTCATAGCAGCACTATTCACAATAGCCAAAAGGTGGAAATAACCCACTGTCCATCAATAAATGAATGAATAAACAAAAGGTGATGTATCTGGAAATGTGCTAAGCTAGTAGATATCAGGTGCTGTCACCACACAGACATATAAACAAAAGGTAAACATGTGAGGAGATATATATGTTAATTAGCTTGACTGTAGTAGTCATTTCACTGTATCTAGCTACCTATAGACATACACATAAATATCAAATACATATACATATCTCAAATCATCATGTTGTCACATTACATATATATAATTTTTATTTTAAAAAGTTAAAAATATAATAATAAAAATAAAAATTCAATCTGCAAAACAAACAAAACCCCCAAAGGTAATCACAAGAAACATAAGAAAAAAGCAGATAAGTTGGACTTCATGAAAATAAACTTTTGTGATCAAAGGACACTAACAAAGTAAAAGACAACTCACAGAATGGGAGAAAATATCTGCATATCACATATCTGATAAGGGTCAGGTATTCAGAATATATAAAAAACCCTTACAACTCAACAACAAAAAGACAAACAACTCAATTAAAACATGAGCAAAGGATGTGAACAGACATTTCTCCAAAGATATACAAATGGCAATAAGCACACAAAACAATGTTCGACATCATAAGTTATAAGGATAATGCAAATCAAAATCACAATGAGATATGACTTCACACCTGCTAGATTAAAAAATAATAAATAAGCATTGGTGAGGGTATGAGAAATTGGAATGCTTGGGATTGCTGGTGGGAATATAAAATGCAACAGCTGCCATGGAAAACAGTTTTGTGTTTCCTCAAAAAGTTAAACACAGAATTACCATGTGACCCAGCAATTCCACTCCCTAGGTGTACACTCATAAGAACTGAAAATAGGTGTTCACACAAAAAACTTGTACATGAATGCTCATAGCAGCACTATTTATGATAGCCAAAAGATGGAAATAATCTAAATGTCCATCAGCTGATAAGCAGATAAACAAAATGTGATATAATTGTACAACGGAATACTAGTCAGTCATAAAAAAGAAATGAAGTAACGATAGATGGTACAACATGAATGAACACTGAAAACATGCTAAGTGAAAGAAGCCAAACACAAAAGTTACATATCGCATGATTCCATTGATATGATACGTAGAACAGGCAAATCCAGAGAGACAGAAAGCACACTCGTGGTTGCCAGGGGCTGGAGGGATGGGAGAATGAGAAGTGAATGCTTAATGCATACAGGGCTTCCTTCTGGGTAATGAAAATATTCTGTAACTTGACAGTGGTGATGGTTGTACATTATAAACATACCAGTGGCACTGAATTGTACAATATGGTGAAAATGGTGATTTTTATGTTATGTGAATTTTACTACAGTAAAAAGGAGTGAACCCTTGACTGTATTCCTCCAGCTTATCTGGCCTTAGTAACGTAACTGAGAAATATGTTTTAACCTCGACTTTTGTTAAAAAGTAGTCAGAAATATAAATAAAACACTGTAAAATAACTTTTTGTAACATACAGAAGTGGAAAGAATTCATCACTAGTCAACCTGCTCTATAGGCATTGTTAAAAGAAGTGTATCAACCGGAAGCAATATGATACCAGATGGAAATTTGGATTTACCCAAAGGAATAAAGAAAAGCAGGCATGGTAAATATTTGGTTAAATATAATACCTTTTCCTCATATTATTATATATCTCTTTAAAAGATTATAACTATTTATTTGAAGTAAAAATAGTAACAAGGTAGTGTGAGGTTTATACGTGTGTAAATAAAATAAATGACAATAGGAGCACAAAGACTGGGAAGGTACAAATGGAGGGATACTATTCCAAGGTCTTTAGACAATATGTGAAGTGGTAAAAGATCACATGAAACTAGATGGTGATAATTTATATATATAATTTAAAGCAACCACTGTAACAACAAAGGGCTATAGCCAATAAGCCGAGATAAAATGGAATGATAAAATATACAATTAATTCAAAAGAAGGCGGGGAAAAAAAGGAAAAAAAGGAGAGATAAGACCAAAAACAAATAGCAAAATAACATTTAAAAATAACCATGTCAATAAACACATTAAGATGTAAATGTTCTGGAAACCCAAATAAAAGTCCTATTTTGTCAGACTGGGCAGAATAGCAAGATCTAACTATATATGTGTATATAAGACAATTAGAAAGGTACAAGTAGGTTAAAAGTTGAAGGAAGGATGGAGAAACATACCATGTTAACATTAGTGAAAGATGTGAAACTTTTGCAATAAAAACCAAAAAAATCACAGAGAAATTAAAGATGGCCTAAATAAATGGAAAGATACACTGGGTTCATGAGTCAGAATGTTTACTATTAACACGATGCTGATTCTCATTTCATCCACAGATTCAATGCAATGCCAATCAAAATCACAGTCAGCTTTTTTTTTTCTTTTTTAGCAAAGATTATAGAATTCATATGGAGATGAAAAGGACACAGAATAGCCAAAAAGCTCTGAACCTGAACAGAGATGAAGGACCAATACTATCTAGTTCCAAGACATTATAAAGCTACTGTAATCAAGATGGTGTGATACTGACATCAAGAAACAGAACAGGATCCAGAAACGGATTCACACATACATAATTAACTGATGTTCAACAAGGGTCTTTTCAACAAATGATGTTAAAACAATTTGGTTTCTATGTGCAAGTAAGTGAATTTCAATCTTTATCTTGCACATTATACAAAAATTAGCTAAACATGGGTCAAAGACTTAAAACTATGAAAGATCTAGAGGAAAACAGACAAAAACCTTGTGACCCTGGGTTAAAAAAGATATTTTAGATACACTACCAAACCACAATTCAAAAAAGAATGAACCAATAAATTATATATCTGATAAGAAACTCATATCTAAATTATATAAATAATGCTCAAAACTCAGTAATAAGAAAACAATCTGATAAAAATGCACAACTTTTTGAACAGATATTTCTCCCAATAAGAAAAACAGGGCTACATAAAGGGATGCTCAATATCATGAGTCATCATGGAAATTCCAATTAAAACCACAAAATACCACTCACACCTATTAGAATGGCTAACATAAACAAGACTGACCGTCAAGTCTTTGCAGGGATGTAGAGGAACAAGAACTTTCATATGCTGATGATGGAAATGTAAAATGGTACAAATATTTGGAAAACAGTCTGGCAGTTTCTTAATACTTAAATAGATAACTATTATATGGTCCAACTATTCCACTCCTAGGTTATTTATCCAAGAGAAACAAAAGCATATGTTTATACAAAGACTTGTACATGATGGTCATATCAGCTTTATTTATAATATGCAAAAAAATGAAAACAACCCAAATGTTTACCAACAGGTGAATGGATAAACAACTATTGTATATCCATACAATGGAATGTTATTCAGCCAAGAAAAGGAATGAACTGTAGATGAAGTTTGAAATAATTATGCAGAATAAAATAAGATAGATAAAAAAGCATATACACACATAATGCATATAGTGATTCCATTCATATAAAAGTCTAGGATCTGCTCCTGGTGAAGATGCTGTGAAGACTGTTGAACTAATATATAGCGACAGAATGCAAATCAGTGGTTGCCTGGGGAGGAGGATACAGATGGGGATGGTTAGGAGGGAGAGTCCAAGGAGACAAGGAAACTTTTGGGGAGATATATGTGTTCATTATCTTCATTTCGGCTATGGTTTCATAGGTCAAAAATTATATTGTACACTTTAAATATGTGCAGTTTAGTGTTTGTCCAATATTCCTTAATTAAGCTGTTATAAAAGGAATATTTATTCTCATTTTGAATATTTTTTTATTATTTTCATTTTTGCTATTCATTTGTGAATAATCTTGGAAATATTCTGAATAGCATATAACTTAATGGTGATTCTAATATTAGTTATTTGAGCTTCATCACCTGCATATTATTTTAAAAAACTCCAAGCTGGTTTAAATATTAAACTATTCGAAAGAATATAGATCCCGAGAGAATTTCCTTCTCTGTTTTTCACCGTGTATCATGAATAGTCTATTGTTAGAGAAGCAATCTAACACAGGCATACTTCGGAGATCTTGCAGGCTCAGTTCCAGATGACAGCAATAAAGTGATTATCGCAATAAAGCGAGTCGCACAAATTTATTGGTTTTCCAGTGTATATAAGAGTTATGTTTACACCATACTGCAGCTTATTAAGCGTGTGACAGCAATGTGTCTGAAAAAACAATGCACATACCTCGATTAGAAATACTTTATTGCTAAAAATTGCTAACCATCATCTGAGCTTTCAACGAGTTGTAATCTTTTTGCTGATGAAGGGTCTTGCCCTGATACTGTGGCTGCCGAGTCCTCCAGGTGGTGGTTGCTGAAGGCAGAGGGTGGCTGTTATTTCTTAAATAAAACAATAAAGTTTGCTGCATCAAGGGACTCTTCTTTTCACAGATGATTTCTTTGTAGCATGTGATGTTGTCTGATAGCATCTTACCCACAGTACTTTCAAAATTGGAGTCAATCTTCACAAACTCTACTGCTGCTTATCGACTAAGTTTGTGTAATATTTTATCATCCTCTGTGTTCAACAATCTTCATGACATCTTCACCAGGAGTAGATTCTTTCTCAAGAAACCACTTTCCTTGCTCATCCATAAGAAGCAACTCCTCACCCATGAAAGTTTTATCATGAGATTACAGCAATTCAATCACACCTTCAGGCTCCACTTCTAATTCTAGTTCTCTTGCTCTTTGCAGTTACTTCCTTCATCGAGTCTTGAAATCCCTCAAAATCATCCATGAGGGTTGGAATCAACTTCTTCCAAATTCCTGGTAAGGCTGATATGATGATCGCTTCCCATGAATCACAAACATTCTTAATGACATTAGAATGGTGAATCCTCTCCAGAAGGTTTTCAACTTACTTTGGCCAGCTCCATCAGAGGAAGCACTATCTATGCCTAAGGCAGTTATAAGCATATGAAATGTATTCCTAAATACTAAGATTTGAAAGTCAAAATTACTCCTTGATCCATGGGCTGCAACATTCTAGAAGGCATCTTCTTCCAATATAAGGCTGCTCTGTCTACATTAAAAACCCGTTGTTTAGTGTAGCCACCTTCATTAATTATCTTAGCTAGATCTTCCGGATAACTTGCTGCAGCTTATTAGCATTTGCTGCTTCATCTTGCACTTTTATGTGATGGAGATAGCTTCCTTCCTTAAACCTCATGAACCAACTTTTGCTAGCTTCAAACTTTTTCTTCTGCAGCTTCCTCACCTCTCTCGGCCTTCATAGAACTGAGAGAGTTAGGGCCTTGTTCTGGACTAGGCTTTGGCTTAAGGGAATGTTGTGGTTGGTTCGATCTTATCTATTCCACTAAAATTTTCTCCATATCAGTGATAAGGATGTTTTGCTTTCTTATGATTCGTGTGTTCATTGGAGTAGCACTTTTTAAAATTTCCTTCAAGGACTCTTCCTTTGAATTAGCAACTTGGCTAACTTTTTTTCATAAGATGACTAACTTTTGGCCTAGCTTTCTCAGCTTATAACATACCTTCCTGACTAAGTTTACCATTCCTAGCTTTTGATTTAAAGTAAGAGATGTGCAACTCTTTCTTTCACTTGAACACTTAGAGGTCACTGTGGGGTTATTAACTGGCCTAATTTCAATATTGTTGTGTTTCATGGAACAGGGAGGCCCAAGGAGAGGGAGAGCGATGGGGGAAAGGCCAGCTGGTGGAGCAGTCAGAACACACAGAGCATCTATCAGTTAAGTTCACTGTCACACAGGTGTGATTTGTGGTGCTCTAAAATAATTACGATAGTAACATCAAAGATAACTGATCACAGATCACCATAACAAATATAACAACGAAGTTTAAAATATTGCGAGAATTACTGAAATGTGACACAGAGACATGAAGTGAACAAATGCTGTTGTAAAAACAGCACCAACAGATTTGCTCAACACAGGGTTGCCGCAGACCTTCAATTTATAAAAAACAGTACCTGTGAAGTGCAAAAAAGCAAAGTGCAGTAAAAGAAGCTGTGCTTGTAACATAACCTTTCAGAGCAATTAGTTTATGCAATTATTTTCAATTTAAGCTATCTAATTTTTGTGAGGCAGAGAAAAGTAAAATCCATGGAATATTTCAAATTAGGATACTTTATTTTCAATCTTAAGGGAAAAGCTATATACCCAGTCCACATAAACCTTTTAATATAGTGTTATTGATTCTTTCCTCATAAAGCTTCTGAAAAAATTTCAAATATACACAAAAGTACAGAACTATATGTACCCATCACCTAGCTTCAAACATTATTAACATTTTGAAATTCTTGTTTTATCTGTTGAGCCCTCCCCTCCCACCTTCCTTATGGAATATTTTAGAGTAAATTCCAAGCCATCATACCATTTCATATCACAAATGTTTCAATATTTAAGTCTTTTCCTCAATATTAGACAATAGCTTTAAAAGAATTGTTTCATACAAAGTTAACTATACTTCATTACAAGAACACTTACTTTCTTATATTTTCTCCCTACAAGTTGTATAGGAGTGTGTATTGATTTATTAATTCCTATTTCAAAAGACTGAACTGCTCTGGAAGGTGGTTTTTAAGAAAGGCAATATAAAGATATACATATATATAAATTTATATGAATTTTAATATTCTATTTTTTAGAAATATTTTTGATAGGTTATTCTGAAATTAAAACAAACATGAGGAATCTACAGTATGTTAACATACAGAGGTTCGTTTGTTATTTTCGTCGTTTTTCATATATCCTTCCATGCCTTCATCCAGCAGTGTACTGGAGCGGCCTTGTAGGAGTTTCTGAGAGCTGACTAGTAAATTTTTAGGAATTTTGTGAGCTGGTTGTTCAACATTATTATTAGAAATTATTTAGATTTAAAATAAAATAAATTTCATTGAAAAAGGAAGAAATACTGAAAAACATCAATTTTTAATTACTTTGCTATAGTTTACTATTATCTATGCTCTTGAGCTTATTTATGTCTATTGTCTTGGTACGGCGGAAGCATTATTTAATGGTGCACGACTGAGCAACTTTACTCCGTGCTCAGCAACATCAAGATAGCAGCTTGAAGTTAGTCACAGTGGGAATATTTATCTTACAGATATAAGCAAATGCTGCAAACCAGAGCCATCCCTCACACCTCCGCCCAGAGAGCCAGTTGTTAACATTTGTTAGCACAACACCCCTTCCGCCATGAGCATTAATTATGTGTCAGGCACGGCAGTAATATGAAAGATTTCTGAGTTTTTAAAATCTGAGCATAAAGATCCTCCTAATGTTCAGTATAGCCCTTTAATAGAGGGCACCATGAAGACAAATGTGAATAGGTCCTTAAGGAAACAAACTAAAAATACATGGTATGTATTAATATTTTTTAATATATGTCTTTGTAAAAGGAACACTAGCGAGGTGGCATCTTTGGTTTTGTTTTATTACTTGAATTTTCAGAAGTACAGAAAAATGTAATTAGGTGTTGACTTAAATAGTAAGAGGACTTAAAATACTATGTAGAATGTATATATAGCTGACCTTGAACAGCACAGGTTTAATGTGCATGTCTACTTACATGCAGATTTTTTTTCAATAAATATACAGTTGGCCCTCCATAACCCCGTGTTTCTCATCCTAGGTAGGGAATCTGTAGATGCAGAAGGCGAGCCTTATGCATGTCCTACACCACTTCATACAAGAGACCGGAGCATCTCCGGATTCTGGTAGCTGTTGGGGGTCCTGGAACCAATCCCTGGTGGATACCGAAGGACAAATGTAGTAAAGCTTTTGGGGAGTCAAAAGTTATATGGTGATGTTCAACTGCACAGGAGTCAGCGCCCCTAACTCCCTGGTTGTTCAAGGTTCAATTGTATATTCTTTAAATGATACAACATAAGGCTAAGGAAAATAAAAAATATGAATCTAATTTTAAAAATATATAATTTGGGAACTATCATATACTTAAGAATGTGAGAGCTTAAGTATATATCAAGTTAAGCATGTTTAATAGATAAATTATTTTTCACAAGTTAAAGAAGTCAAAAAGCAAAATCTATTTTAAAAATGAGGCTTTAGTTAAAAAGTTAAAATGCTACCAAAATGTGCCAAACTTGTTTTGCCAGTTGATATTCCCAGAAATCAAAGCTTCGTCTGTCTAGTCTGCATTTACATTTAGTCTGGGCATTTAATCTCTCTTTTGATCTTAGTTTTGCCATATACTGTAAGTTGTTTTATAAGGCTTTAATACTGTTAGTTTCATAAATTGTAAAATCGTTTTGTGCTAGCAAACAGCTTATTATAAAACTACTCAGAAAATACGCAAAGGAGTAACAAAGAATTAAACGAACACTGTGATTCTTTATATGTGTTTCTTTTGTTTAAATTATTTACCTCTTGTGAAAGCTGTGTTACTTGGTCCTTTTGATGTTCCAGGTCTTTTAAAACAGATGAGTTTTGTTTTTCTAACTGAAGCACTCTTCTTGCCAAGTGGACACTAGGCGAATGAAATAAAAAAATTAATGCTTATAAAAGGGGAATGCTATCTGAAATATTCAAAATGTATTTGTATACTTGAAAACTGACTTAGCATTTTCTAATAATGCTTAAATATTAACAGAAAAATATGAAGTCAAATAATATTTTCAGGTGTCAACCAATATTCTAATAACTCAGATTTTGAAAGTAACATTAAAATCTCCACAATAACATAACTGTGATATACTGGTTACTGCAGTAGTGGTTTCTAGCCCTTGCTACAGTGCAGAATTACATTATGATTCTTGTTTGAAAAGACCACAAGATAGCAATTTACAGCTTTTCTCCATTTTTATAAAAATTTCCCATTTACAAACAAATCAGGCAATTAGTTGAAACAATAATAAGCTGGCACTTTGAAAGGCATCAGTGTTTACCCCAGACAACATAATGCATTTCATAATACAAAACTCAAGTGAATAGATTTTCTGTTGAAAGAGAAGGAAAAGATGTACGAAAAGTGGAAAATGTCTAAAGGCAAAGTTTCCGTACTAAATCACAAGATGATTACAACTTATTTTACTGAGTGTAACCTTTAAATTTAAGTTGCTTTAAATTTAAAATCACATTCAATGTAAAATGTCTCAATTCTACTTCTAAGACATAATTAAAAAAAAAAGTTTCAGCTATAAAATCATTTCTTCTAACTACTGGGGGGAAAAAGTAACATGTTTTTTTTTTAAAGAATTGCTTATTATGGTGAGAAGACATGTTGCTCCAAAGACCTTCTCTGTAATTCCCAAAACTTAAAAATTTCATATCGATCACATTTTCATCCTATGAGCTGGCAATCTATTAATACCTCAACTGCGAAATCCCTGGAATTCAAGAAGATAAGATGTTTTACAATGACAAGAAGTAAAATATCTTCTTTCTAAATAAAACTATAGGACAAAAACAATTCCATTGTGTTTTTAATATTTTCTGACATTAGATAAAGCAATGCAGACAAAACTCTGAAAATGATAACTATCGTCCTACACATTTATTTCTAAAAACTCGTTCCTGTTTTTCCAAATACAAAAGTTGAGTTTTGGTAAAAGTTTATACAGTGAATTAAGTAGTTTATTTATAAAACAACAGTTTTATTAATATAAAATTTATTGATATGTAATTTACATACCATAAAGTCCACTCTTATTTAAAGTGTTCACTTCAATGGTTTTCAGTATAAAGTTGTTCAACTATTAGTATAATCTAATCATTTTAGAACATTTTTATTATCCAAAGTAGGAAATCTGTACCCATTAGCCTCATCCCCATCCTCCCAGCCCCGACCTGGGGAACCACTAATCTATTTTCTTCCTTTACAGATTTTGAAGGTGTTCACAGATTTGGCTATCTTGTTTTCTGTCCCCTGACCTAAAACATCCCAAGTTCTCTCAAATCTGATCCTAAAATAAGATCTCTACAAATAAAATAATCTTAATGCTAATTTTATATTATGTTTACATTTTAAATTGGTTGATTATATTATATGTTTGCAAACACTAGTATTTTATATCATTAGCTCTGTTTTTTATTAGGCTAACTGAAAAACCTTGGAGTTACTTTCATTCATATTTTCATTCTCTTTCATCCTTCATGTATGTTAGGAATTTGGCTTTTCATCTTTCTGTCTCCCACAAAACTCAGCATCAGGGTCTTTTTGTACCTAGTAAATTCTCAGTAAATGGATGTTGAAAGTATAGACCACATTTGTGTAATGCTCAGTCAGTTTAGAACAATGAACACAATCAAATGCTATTTATTGCACAGAATCAGAGTTACGGATGAGATGAAATGGAATAAAAAGGAATGTGAGAAAATAATGAGATGCAAAGGTTACCCATTACCAACATTTTGAAGAAGATAATTACTTGCAGACATTAAGTTTAATAAGATTAAGTAGCTCATTTGGTTTGGGTGCTTTTTGCTTTGTTTGGGAATTACATAACTCTCTCATGCAGATATAGTGTGATATCATTTATCAATGCAAAATACCATGTAACATAAAACACTGAATTCAAGAAACTCTTGGTGTGGTGGTGCTTAAGTCTTACCATCAAGGCTACTTCCTTTTACTAAGAAATTCCCTGATTTTGTTTGGGGGATTCTGAGTAAGAAAAATCAATCATAAACAGCTGGAAGATACCTTATGATTTCCTGAAATTGCTCATAAATGTGTTCTACTGCTCTGATTACTAGCCTGTAGTACTGTTTTGAGAAAAACTTTCTAGGAACTATTATTGACATGAATGACTGTGACTATTATTATGAATGTTGATCTCATTTATGACACATAACGGTTATGACGTAGAAGACATTGTGGTACAACTGGTCTCCAGTTGATCTATTGATCATGTTACAGAAATGCACTTCTAAGTCTCAGTTACATGGATAGAAGAGTACATCTCATCAGTACATCAGAAATGGTGTAACAGTACTCAGGTTCTTAGGCTGCCTTAAAAATGACCCATTTAGCCTGTGATATTATGGGGGAGGGGGAGACAAAAAGAACAAAACCAAGAATAATAAAAAATAATATTGTGAAATCCTTTTCTTTAAAAAGTTATATATTTAAGCAGATAGAACACATAAGATTACATTTTTTTCATCATTATAATACTTGAAATTAAACAAAAAAGATAAATGGAAAATTAGCAATTTTTTTCTTGATCATGAATATCAATGATGGCAGAAAAAACAGGATGAATTAGAAGAAACATATTCATTAATTAATTGAATAAGATATTCATGAAAACATTCTTTAAACAAACATTTAGTAAAAGCCTATAATCTACATAGGTACTGGGAATAGATAATTTCTGCCTGGAGGATCTAACAGTCTTCTAAGGAAGACAGGCAACTAAAAAATTATTGTAGTGTGCTAAATGTTATGAAAGGGCACAAGGAGGAATGAAAACTAATGCTGACTAATCTGGTGAAGAAGCAGAAAAAGAATATTGTGGGTAGAGGGAAAATCATAAGTAAAGGATGATCTGCTAGAGAAAACTAGGGAGTATGGTATTGATGGTTAAAACATACAGGACATGGTGAGAGTTGAAGCTAGAAAGATAAAGGCAGGGATATATGATGAAAGACCTTGTACAACAAGCTGAATTTAAATTTTATCATTAAGGTGCTTATGCATGACATGATCAGATCTGTACTTGAGAGAGTCCTCTATCAACACTGTGGAGGATGACTTGGAGAAGGAAGATGTGAGCCAATTAGAAGGTTAAGGTCATAGTCTAGACCAGTTTTCCAAAAGTAGTTATGTACAAAATAACTCACTGAAGAGTGGGAAATATTAGTTACATTTATTTCAATATTTGTATCTTTAAGTTTTAATTTTTCTGTATAGGTTTTATAATATACATAAAATTCTATTTATGATAGTACATGCATACAACTTATAAATAAACATAAACACATAATCTATATTGGTGGGTATATGCTCAACTGCTTTTCCAATAGGGATTCATATCAAAAAGTTTGGAGACCACTGGTTTAGGTCAGTTTTGTCTAACAGAAATATAATGTAATTAAAAAAATTCTAGCAGCTACATTAAAAATAGTTTGAAGCCCTTATCTCACATGATATGAAAAAATTAACTCAAAGTAGATCAAAAGCCTTCATGCAAGACCTAAAACTATAAATTCTTAGAAAAGTTACAGGAGTAAATCTTCATTAACTTGGATTTAGCAAAGGATTCTCAGATATGGCTCTAAAAGCACAAGCAACAAGAGAAAAATTAGATAAACTGGACTGCATCAAAATTAAAATGTTTTGTGCTTCCAAAGACTCCATCGAGTTAAAAGAGACTACCCATGGAATGGAATAAAAATTTCAAAATATATATCTGATAAGGACTTGTACCCAGAAAATAAAAATAACTCTCACAGTTCAACCATAAAAAGACAACCCTATTACAGCATTCGCAACAGTACCCTGCCTACAGAAAGGTCTAAATAATTGCATACATACATCTTTGCACTCTTTGTACTGTGACTTATAAGAAAGTATAATAATTGGGTCAAAACACATGTGTTTTACAAATTTTTGCACATTTCTCTTAAAAGGCTGTACAATTTTAAATTCTCATGAACTAAAATAAAAGTTCTCTGAGGACAGGAATTTTTTATTTATTTTGTTTTCTAATGTATTATTCTAAGTGGCTTGAATAATACCTGGTATAGTAATAACTTGTTCAGTAATAAACTATTGAATGAATAAACTTTATGTAAGATTTCCTGTTTCTTCATACCTACCCAATACTGGACATCATCAATCTTTAACAGTTTTCTTAACCTTATAAACAACAGAATCTTATTTTAAATTAAATTTCTTTATTTGTGAGGTTAAACATCATCTCATATATTTTTCGGATATTTGTATTTCTTATTTAATAAAATGATTTATGTCCTTTCCTCAGCCATTCCAAATCTTACTTACATGGCTAATTCTATTCTACATCTCAATTATTTAAAAATATCAAGGCCTTCTATAATCTCAAGTGAACCAACATTATTTTCCATTAATGTCTACTTAATGTCCCACAACCACGTTTTGTATATGCCTTCCACTATACCTCTACTGGTCCTCCAGCCTGAAGAAGATAGGCTATTCCACTACTTGAGAGTCCAACTTTTCTTAAAATTTCCCTTCAAGTTCCATCTCCTCCATTTCTAACCATGCCAGCCTTCACTGATCTCTATTCCTCTGACTGATACAAACTAGCACACAATATAGCAATAAATTATATATTTTTGGGTGTTTATTGATATTTTTTCTTATATGTTCATCTTTCCCCAACAGATGCAACTTACATGAAGGCATGGGTCTTATGCCCTGTAGTGTGTGATCAACAGAATGAGCAAGCACTTAGTAAATCCTTCCTGACTGATTTTGTTGTACATGAATTTTGTTCAAATGAATACACTTCTAGAAACCATATTTCAAGGTTGCAGAGTCTCAATATTACAGTATAACTAATGCTCAGCTTCTAAGCTCTGAACTAGCAATGAAAAAGTACATAAAGTTAGTAAGGGAAGAAGGCAAATGTCACAGATATCAACTCGCCTCTTCTATATTTTAAAGATTCTCCTAAATCTTTAAATATGGCATATTGCTGTGGTGAGTGTTTTGGTGTTACAGGTGGAGCCTGTTTAGAAATCTGAGATATTAGAAATTAGAAGGGGGGGATTTAGTTTAACTGAAATTCAAAGAAAGACAAATGAAGAATTGCTCAACTATAGCTGAGTTTATGTCTCCTTAACTAAAATTCATATACGATGAAAACAAATCCTTTCCAAATTCTTTATAATGAGTAACTATGGATATGGTCAGGGAAAATGACTCCTGGCAAAGGTTATTTATTTATTTTGCATAGAATGTACTAAACTTTAGTAAGCACTGCTTTTCTAGGCTATCCGTTGAGACACTAAAGTAGGCATAACACCACTTTTCTTATATATATTAATTGTCATGTGATTTTTACTTGCACCAAGATTAAGACTGCCATCAATTGAAATTAATAGTACAGAGTACGGTTTTGTGTTTAAAAAATTAAACCAAAATTTCACTTGTTATCTGGTAAACTTATTTCACCAAGGGTTATCTGTTAGATCTCTCATCACTTGACTCCAAATAAAAGTTATTCTGTTGGATCTGTCAATGGCTGTCAGTACATCTGATTATTATATACAATTTCAAAATACTATAGCCCAGCCAATGTGAACATGGAGGACCTCTATATCTGAGATGTCAAAGCACAGTGGAGAACTGATGCTCTGTCCCGAGTCCTTCAAAGGTTCCGAAGTAAATAAGTGTATTTATTTAGATACTTGCTAATTAGTTACTCGGTATGAATTAAAACTTGGCTTTTTGATCCTTTTCAATTTTAGCACGTTGAAATTCTGTCTCTATTAGCATGACACGAAAATATAATTAAAAAAAGGGCTCGTGTGCCAGAATGATTCTAGCTTCAGAATACTTCAGGTTGGTCCCTGCACTGCCTGCTCTGGTGGCATTTATTGAGGACTAAATAGTGGTTTCACACTGAAGACTGTTCCTAAAACCAACTCAAATGAAATAAACACAACTTTCTTTAAGGACAAATTTGAGAACTCATACCTATGAGAATAAAGAAGAAAAAACAAAGTTTTGTTATGTACAAAAGTTTGCTAGAGGAAATAAAAGTTTTCTCTGCTTTATTTTTTTCCTTTATTATGAAGCTCAATCGACTGTGAAAGTTTCAACTTAAAGCTCTAGATAGAAACCCAAACAAAAGGTCTATAGTATGCAGTAAATCTTGCAATCTGAAAGGTTTAAAAACCTTCAGAGAAGTCTCCACATCAGAAATGCCGAAACAAACAGAGAAGCACACACTAAGACCGCATGAGTGCCTGGGTGTTACCCAGTTAGTGCTGCAGGTTAAAGAACAGAACCAAAACATGTAACCAGAAAATCTTGTTTGCTATTTTCAAAACAATCATGACCGAAACAAAAACATTACTTCAGATTTTCAAGTTTGGTCAAGTCAAGAAGAGCCCATTTTATTTTAATCTACTTTAATTGTATTAGCCCTTTTAACTTTCCACAACTTTGTCCCAAGAAGAGTCTAAAACAATATTTAGTTATTGTTCATACCTCTGTTGAAAGTTCTAAAGGCGAGTAATCTTATTTACTAATTTTAATGTATTTAAGAGATTTTTGGGAGTTATTTTTCAAACTAATTTGGAAAGTTAATTTTCTACTTCTTTATAGGAAATTGGCATATAGCACATATCTCAAGAAACTGACTGATATCAAAGGAAGTAAATTTCAAAACTAGCTTCATGTCCAGGGGGCATCTCTACTAATTATTTCAAGAGATCTCATTAAAATTTTAAAACAAAATTGTTTTAAATGACAACTCAAATTGTGCCTAAAGTTTTTGGAACACTGGCTTTTGCTCTAAAATCAACTCTGCAATTTACTTTAACATAAGCTGGCATAACAAACTAACATTTATTGAACTCTATGCCAGGCGCTCTGTGGTAAACTTTGTATCCATTTTCTCATTTTAATTTCATAATGTACCTTGGGTAGCAAGAGGCAACTAATGAAAAATTTCAGTGGCTATCCAGTTTATTAATAGCAATATGGCACTCAAAAACAGAAGGCCTAAAAATTAAAGTTTCAGATAACCAAAGAAAACTATCTTCTTGAAGAATACTCAGTGACATAAGAAAATGTTCAGGGTATAAAAAGTTAAATGTCTAAATTACATACAATAATATCCTAACTATGTAAGAAAAAACATATACCTGTATATATTTTTGAATCGTTTCTTTGGATGTTAGGATTACCAATAATTTTCCTAACACTCTAAAATAAACATGTATTACTTTTATAATCAGAAAGTCCCTCTAATGAAGTGTTACCCAAAAATACTTAAATCTGGTTGTTGAATATATGAGATTTTAAATCAAATTTAGTATGAATAGACTATATTGTGTAGTCGTTGGGAATTAAGTTCTTTCAAAATTTTAGTATTTTTTGGTATAGGGTAACATATAATGAAAACTTAATTATGCAAATATTTCATTTGCTGTTCTATAATTCACCTTTACGTTTTCATTGCTTTAATTTCATATGTGAAAATTTAATATAGATTTTCTCTCAAAAGGCTAAATTGCTTTCATTTTAAATAAATTAAACTTAACCAGAGCACAAAGTCATTGACTTCTTTACAAATATCCATTAAGAAATATGGACTTTGCGAACTTCAGAAACAGGGATCTTCCTTGCCGCTGGTCAATTCTGGGCATACAGTAGGCACTCAATAAAAGTTGTTGAATGAATGGCTGAAGGAATGCATAAATGTCCTCTTTGGCTATCTAGACTTACTTTCCCTACACTCAGTTTAGATGACCTGAGAAGCACTTCCTCAAAATAACTCTCTGGTTCACCATGAGAAGAATGCCTAGCACCAGCTGGTAGGAGATATTAATAGCATGCCCATTAGGCACTTGTTCAAGGCACACAGATAGCTAGCTCAGTGATAAAATCTTTAGAAATATTTGGGCACTTAAGATTATTTGGAATATGAATCAGTAATGGTTCCTTAAATCTTCACTCTAAATTTTAAGAAATCAACATCTGTTTCGGAAATTCTTAAAAAAATAAGCAATAATCGCTTTCGATTTGGGAGAAACTCAGTAGCTGGGCTAAAAAAAGCTTACAATAGCAAAATCCTTTTTTTTTTTCTTGTGACAAGATTCTTTTGAAGGATTCAGATGCTAAAATAGAGACTAGACTTCTGCCTTCAAATTTCAATATTTAGTATTTTAGTGATCATTTACCACTGATAAAGAAGTCTCTTGTCCACTAAACTATGTTTCTATCCCTCCACAGGCAACATAATGTCTAAAAGCAAAGATATGTTAAAAATTACAAAATATCCTAGGTCACCTTTGGAAGGAATTGAGGAAGAATGGGAATGGGATTTTAACCCATTTTAACCAATTTTTCAAATAATACATAATTTAGAAATACTTGTAGCTTTATCAGACAGAATGAACTTTTCCAGCTAAAAATTGATACTTGCTAGTAATCCATCCTTGATCTAAAATTTTCCAGATATCTAGTTTAACCAGCAAGAGACACAAATTCTAAACATCCTTTTACTTCTCATAAAATGGTCTATATTTTACATCACTTTAGATAGCCATAAAGACATTTTATTCTCTGAGCCATCACTTCAAAGTTTCTACAAAAGTATGTTAAAATGGGTTGCTTTTCTTACTTAGTGTGTAATGTCTCTTAATGTTTAAATCAATTCATATAAATATAAAAGATAAACAAGCAGCTTTGAGTTCTCAGATACTCAGATGAAGAGACTTTCTACTAGTTACCTACTAGGTAGAGACAGTGCAGAATAAACAAGATGTAGTTGCTGACCTTGGGGAACTTTCCATCTAGCTGAAGAATTAATATGAGAAATGAGAGTTAATGACCTAAGAGAAATGCTCTTTTGTGTGGTAATGAAGAAAACAGATGTTTACAGGCGGAGATATACACTATTCCTATTTTGCATAAAGAGGCAAATAAGGCTTGAGAGGTGGGGCCACATGGAAGAGCTTAGAAGTCTGATAGAAACATTTAGACTTGAAATGATAGCGAATGGGGCAGTGAGATATTTTTGCAAAGCAGGATGAATTTAGGTGAGCTAAAGGACTAAGGTCAACTAGAAAACTGATTAATATAGGTACAATTTTCTCTCAGTGCACTTTAAGCAGTATCTCATGAGATAACTAGATGCAAGGTCTCTGAAAATTTTTCTTAGTCTTCCCAAAGTCTTTTATACATTCAGTCACAATATCTGTGCTATCTCTGTCTCTCGATCTCTCTCTTTTGCTCTCTCAAGTATATGTCAAGAAATTTAAGCAGGTGAATAAAAAACATGAGGAAAAAGGAAGCATAATTAATCAGTCTTAATCTAAAATTATTGGCACAAAAACATTTCTTACTCACTTGAAATTAATGTGAAAATAAAATTAAAAGGGTGTCATCACTGAATCTAATTACGGGAAAACTAATATACGCTTCTATTCAACCAACCATTAAATTCACTTAAAAATACATGAAATGCATGATTATTACTTACTGTGTTTTATTTTGTGAGCGATTTAATATTTATGCATACTAAGAATAAAGTAATTTTACTTTGTCACACAATTCAGCACACTATCAAAAAAGCATAAGGTAATAATCACATTTAGCTCGAATAGGTAAGTAAAACAAATATACAATGATTTTACCTTTGTTTTAGTCGTCTTTTGGCTGTTGTGGGAACATTAGCACCATAGCCATAGGAAAAAAGAACCCTTTCAGCCTCAACTTCATTTTCAACTGGAAAATATTAAAGTGTATGATGTGAAGTAACTTTTTCCCTTAAGCATGGCAGACGTGAAAATAAAAGAAGTCATAATAATGAATTAGGGAGCATAACAGGTGCATAATAGGGCTAATGTGTAATCTCGAACAGGTCATTTGTAAGTAGAAGCATATTTCTTAAAAGTTTATGCTTGCTTGGATTTGTTCCTTCGTTCTATCTATCTATCTATCTATCTATCTATCTATCTATCTATCTATCTATCTATCATCTCCTCTTTAATCTACCCCATCCCCCTTCCACCCCTGACCTATATGGATGTGCCGTTTCCCCTTAAGAACTGGATCTCTGAAGGTGGGGCGTCTCCTCCCACATGGGGTGGGGTATGGTCTGTGGCTCCACCTGGGGTGCGAACCCAGGACCTTCTATGTGTAAAGCAGACGTGCTAATCACTACACTATGGAGCCACCCCCTTGTTCCATTTATTTTTAAAAGGTGTTTAAGGGACTGCATCATATGATGTGTTAAGTTTTCTTATTATAAAACATAATATAGATATTGTGTTATTCTAAATGATTCAAAGTCTTTTTGCAAGAAATGTATGTTATGTAATTCTAAAAAAAAAAACTAATGATAACATTAACTTCATTATTTCTCTTCCTAAGAAATGGCTATTTTTAATTAGGAAAGACGTTCATGATTTTATCAAAAGAACTTTATCTTAACTTGTAATAATAAAACTAAGCATTTAAGTAGGCTTCTCTGTGAAGAAAATGTGCAGTACTAGGAATACATTGATAGCTTCTTTTTTTTTAATTACAGGAAAATTCAGCAAAACCATTTCTTCTAAATTCTGCTATTGTTACACCACTTCTCAAAAGGATTTTTAACTAACAGGTTAATATTTTATAGGTAAAAAGTTTAAATGCAATGACAATTTTACTATAAGCTGGGATTTAATATTTTATCAAAGGCCATAAAATTAAAGGTTTACTAACTCAAAGCAGTCAATGATATATAACAATTTTATGATATTATTCATCAACATTATTTTAATGTCAAAAAAAGAAACTTATCTTTAGAAGTGTTTCGGATTTAAAACAAAGCCACATATTTTACATTAGTAAGTGAAGCTGACTATTTGCAGGCCACTCACTGTCATATGCACTTATTTATTGACTGATCCTTTGTAGTACAGTAAAAATTTTAGGAATATTCATTAGTGTTTTCCTTCAATTTGCCCCTATTTTTCACAGTGAATCAATATTAGTTTTCAGAGGCAGAATTTTAGTTGTGAGGGACATGTGAAAGGAAGAGGTGATACATGCCTTTGGCAATAGTGTTATCAGGTATCATGGCTTCAGATCCAAGTTGAGTTTACCTATTCATATCTATCAGAACTGGAGCTAACAGTTAGATACCTGACTCTTGTGTCTTAAATGGTTCTAAATTTAGAAGCGAGAGGGGTAAATTTAGATAATATCTTAGAAAACCCATCAGTTAGGTATTAATGGACATCTTAAGTTTAATACTTATTGGATTAATAACTCATGTATTAACTATTCTTGTGGTGACTGAATCACAGAAACAATGTACTATACAATATGGTAAATGGTATTAAAAATATATGACTTAGAAGGACAGAGCACAGAGCAACTATACCCAAGTGCCACTATTTTTTCCATGCTAGAAACATTAGGAAGATGTGGGGAGAGTGACATTCACAGAGAAGGTGCAGGAGTGAATTGTATATGGAAAGACAGAGAGCTGTGAAGTTTTAGTTACTGTATTGTGAATGGGACTTGTCTGTTAAGCTTAGGAGTTTGTATTTTATTCTGTGTAGTCAACAAGAAATTAATACAGGAAGGTGACATGACCAATAGATTTTTGTTATTGATGCTGATATTGTACAAAAAAATTCCAATAATGAGGAAAAGCATAGCCTATATTGGTAGCACAGAGAACTCTTGACGAGTTATAGTAATAACCAGTTGAGACATGGTCCATAATCAAAATGGAGGATGGAGAAAAGAACTTGGATTCTAGACAGCTGAACACGTGTGGAGGTGAGATGAGGAACTAGATAGAATAAGGAAGGAATCAATTCTGACAAAAGCTGGCTGGGTAATCAGACAGACTTTAACCTTATTAACAGATTAAGAATATAAGAAAATCAGTAAGTTTCAGGGAGAAGAAAAAATGTAAATAATGTTAGATGGTCAATCACTGCAGGAGCTCCATATAGACCTGTGGGATCTCTAGTCTATGGATAGTAAGTGAAATCTAGGAAGGGATAAGATTATCTAGAAAGTAGATAAGTAAGAACTGAAGAGAAAAAAGCATGGGAACCACTAGAGTTAGACAGAAGAAGAAGAGATAACAAAAGCGATGAAGAAACAATCAAAAGCAGATGATTAAAGGAGCAAGAGAAGAGTTTTGAGAAACCTGACAAATGCCTAGCAAAGATTGCAAGCAGGGTGAAGATGGACAGAAGGTCCCTGAATTTGACAACTGGAAATCTGATTTTCATTTTATATTTGAATTTGTTTAGCTTTTAGTCAATACTTGTACTTTTAACAGCTTGATGAGATGTTTAAAAACTAAACTCCTCAAATATCCAAATAACACACTTATTTGATTAAAAAAAAGCAATTGGGTGTAAACAGGATACTGTAATTTGCCATGGTTACGTCTTAAAAAATGAAGTCTAATCATTTTTATGTCAGCTGAAATTAGCTGAATTAGATGGTAATCCCTTGAATATCATAAACATTATAGTACTAAAAGAATGTTCTGTGCTTACATCTTTGAAATTTCCGTTAATCAGTAAGTATTCATTAAACAAGATATTCTAATTTCCAATGTGAATAGATAGAGAAAAATCTAGGTTCTTGATCTTCCAAGTACAAGTAAATATATTTTATTTGAAGATAGTTTTAAAATGGCTTATATAATATCACAGCAAAAAATTAATTTCTGTATTTTTTCTACAGATTTGATTAAGAAAATATTTACACGTATAGAAAAGTTGAAAAACCTGTACATACATCCATAGGCTCTATATCCGGATTCTAAATTAAACACTGTACTATATTTATTTATCATACCTCTTTCCATCCTCATATTCACCCATAAATATATCTTTTATTGGATGCCTTTCAACTCTCAATAGTTCAATATGAAAATCATCAATGATAGTTCAATATTTATTTAATTCTTTTTAAAAAAATAAAATTTATGTACAGTGAAAGGTACTTATCAGTGTTAAGTGATTGTTTTGCAATTTAAAAATACAGTCTTATTCTTCCTTTCTGATCTTTATACTTTTTTGTCCCTTTCATTTTTTTTTACTGGCTAGGGATTCAAATATAATGTGTAATATAAATTATGAAAATATAAACCCCTGCCTTGTTCTCTCCCTCAAAGGGAAAGTATTTAATATTTCATCATTAGGTATGATATTAGTTATCAATTTTGGGGGCAGATATCCTTTATCAGATAGAGGAAGTTCCCTTCTATTCCTAATCTGTTTTGACAGAAGGACATATGCAAAGTTGCAGAACTACGGAAGAGTATTGGCCTTTGAAAATAATATATGCAATGATAAGGCATGAGAAGTAGAAAGATAAATGAGTCTAATCATAAAAAAGTCATGCTAAAGGATCTGACTTTCAATTGTCTTAAGATGATAGGCATTTAAGCAGGTTTATGGTATGATCAAACCTGTATTTTATAAAGATTATTACTCTGACTCCAGTGAAGAAACTGAAGATAAATTTGGAAACTATTGCAATTACCACTGACCACACTGATAGGAATGAAATAAAAGTTTTTCTTAAATTTGCCTATAAATATAACATAATCTTTAAAAGAAGATGTGCCCCAAAAAGATTCAAATTTTACTTTAACTTCAACTGAAGTTTAAACCCACTTTTAAAAGAATACACTGTTATTTCTGACTTTTGAACAAAAATAAAGTACTGGAGCAAACATCACAATCAATAGTGAAATATTAATTTAAAATATTCCCTTAGGATCAGGGACAACACAGGAACATAGCATAATAGGAAGAGGGAAAAAAGAAGAGGTA
This sequence comes from Pteropus medius, assembly GCF_902729225.1. Taxonomy (NCBI): domain Eukaryota; kingdom Metazoa; phylum Chordata; class Mammalia; order Chiroptera; family Pteropodidae; genus Pteropus; species Pteropus medius. The sequence goes on along the minus strand of NW_024349800.1, from coordinate 13,213,699 downwards.
GAAATTAAACAAAGATTATAACAGTAGATCAAAGAATTTCTATCTGTTCTTCAAGACTCATATAAAATGTCATCTCCCCTCTTAGGTATTCTTCACTTCCAAGGTTGAATTAACTCAGATCTCATGTGTACTTTTACTAAGAACTGCCTACCTCTTGCTAATAGCACTTAGCTTACTATTTTAATTATCTGTTAATATATTTGCCTCTCCCAGTAGACCAAACTAGGAACCTCTATAAGCAAGCATTATTGCATGAACTACATTTCCCTAGAGTCTGGCATATGTAGATAATAATTGCTGAATGAGTGAACTAGATAAATGAAAAGATAAAATCTACCAAAGTTAAACTGATTTTTTTTTATCCCAACTGTTGGAATTAGGACTAATTTTTAAAATATAAAAAAATCTTTTTAAAAAAAGTCACAAATTATATTTGAAAGAAATGTACCAAAGCAGTTTTAGAAACAATACCAAGTTCTTTATGCTGCCAGAAATAAAAAGCTGTATTTGGGGAGGTGGGAGGCTTACTTTCTGCAGTTTGCATTATTATTTCATCAAGCTCTTTTTCCAATTTCTCATAAATGTCCAACCTTGCCTGATGCTCAGAGTTCTGTGCTTGAAGTTCAGTAATGCGTTTTTCAGAAGAGGCTTGGAGACTATAAAATTCTTTAGTTAAAACCTAATAGTGAAAGAAAAGAATTTCAAAGAATTTCAATTAAATAAGGTAACAGTTAAGACAAAAATGTGATCCAAAAATATTTTTAGTTTTTTTTTTAATGATTTAGATTTGAAGAGAAAGCTCAGTTGAGATGACTGAGGAAATAAAATATGTTTATGTCTAAGGAAAACAAATTAGTTGTTTTTAGTTGAAAATTACAAAGCACTTTATTATATACATTGAATAAAAAATAAAGTTAAGGTGTTTCTCTATATAAGACATTTACACAAAGGAACACATTAATTACTAGTCGCCTGCATCCACAGACCAAGTGGTAGGCCTATGGGAGAGTGGTTTTCATACTGCAAGTTATAACCTTTACGAGCTCATGAAATCAATGTGGATTGCAACGAGCTAAAAATAACAAAACAGAATGGTTTAGAAAACATTAGCACTGTATGTTGTATTGTTTAGTGAAATGTTTGTTTCAGAAATTAGAGAGAAAGTGCTTCTCTATTTTCCTATATATAATACCCCCTACCACTCTGACCCAAGACACATCCTTAAGCATAGCCCTCCAATGTGAAAAGGAAAGGTATTTTGCTAGGAATTATGAAATTTAAACCATGGAAAACAGAACTTGCAAAAGACTCAGCTCGTGGATTACTGTCTAGTGGAAGAAGTATGGGAGAGTATGCTGCAGTAGATTACGACTGAGGCAGTTTCCCCAAAGGTACCTGAATTAGTTTTAAATGCTAACACTGGTCTGTTTGAGAAGTGAACATCATCTACAATCTCTACTTATGTTTCTTTAAATATGTATGTATTTAATATTATTTGTATGTTTTTCCCTAAGGCTTCATTTTTTGTGAGACTCTTTATCTTTTAAATCTAATTTACTTATCAAAGTGCTTTTCAGAAATGTAATCTCTGAGATACGTAATGAATACTTACATGTCAGCTGTTAATCATGCTAATGAGATTATCTAATCTTTCATTCACTGTTTTTAATGTTTATTTCCCCAAAAGCTAAAATCTTCAAGAACGTAATTGCATGTAATCATACAGTGCATGAATACAGCAAAATATATGACTTATACTAATTGAAGATCTTTTAATTAACTACTATTGCACATTTAAGTTATTTCCAATTTTTATTATAATAATGCTGATATACACCATTAATATAAACCTTTAGAAGCATCTCTTATTATTTTTTTAAGAAAAATTCCTTTAACTAAAATTACCGGAACAACTTTTCAAGGACATTAACACAGATTACTACATTGCTCTCCAGAAGGGACATTCTGTTTTTTAAATGCATGAGATTTGCCATTTAAGGATACTCTTGTCGGCACTTTAAAAACAACAGACTTATATAAAGTTTTAAAAAGTTTAAATTTACATTTCTTTAATTGTTAGGGAGAATACATATTTTCATTTATTTTATTTCTTAGCAATTTGCATTTCTTTTCTTGGAAATAGTACATTCCTTCTTTCCACCTATTTATCTAGAAGAGGAAGGTATGTCTTCTTGATAAGAAGTCTTTTAAAACTAAGGACACATGCCCTTTCTCATAGGTAACACAAATATTTATAAAGCTCAGTATGATACAGACCTTGTGCTTATGGAGCTCACATGCTATGCTAATTTTAAAAGAAAAGTTTGTTCATGTACCTCCAATTTTTTCTGGTATTTTTCACATTCCAACTGACACTGTGTGAGATTTCTTGCAGTTTCCTCTTGTATAAGTTGAACACGCTCACTTTCAAAAGATTTTAATTTACTTTGATGGAGAAATTCTGATATTTTGCTTTCTGTACTAAGTTGTAGTTCTCTGTACCTAAAAGAAACAGAATGGTTATGTGACTAAAGAAATCTCGATGATTTATATAAACATAAACATTATTTCTATTTTTCCACACCCCCATTTTATTGTGAAGTTAATAACTTACATTTATTCAGCAAAGGGTTTGTAAATAATTTTGATAGGTATATATATGGAAATATGCTAAGTCTGGAGAACAAAACATACCAGTGAAACTTCCTCTATTTGTACATAATGTACAAATTATAAAGATAAATACATAACTACAAGTAGTCTATTACAACACAGATAAGGAACATTGTCTTTATTCTATAGGTATAACTAGTAATAAAAACATTTCCATTGAACACATAAATCATCACACATTATAAATTTAAAAATGCTTCAGGTTGACTCTGTTCTAACAGAAAGCAAATCACAGAGATATTATACCTTTTCAGGGAGCTATTATGAACCTCATATAGTGCTAGACATGTTAGTAAAATTCATTTTTTCAAATATTTATTGTGCTAGTCAACGTGCTAGGTAATTATATATACAATGTAGACAAAATATGCTTTTTTCCCCTAAAGAACTCAGTTTTCTGGGGGAAGACAGGCAAATAAATGTGAAGTTTATCAACAGAGTATGGTTAAGTCCTATACTAGGATAATAAAGGAAGAGACCTAAATTGGTTGGAGAGGGGGAGAGGAAAGGAAGGAGGGAAGGCGAGGGTATATGTGTGCGCGCAGGCACGCACAAAGCAGGAGCGGGTATGGGGTGGGAAGTAGTCTAGGAAGAAGCAGCAAGAATATGTGGGGCAGGGAAATAGCACAGTGTGCCTTATTCATGACATATGTCATTAGATCTCTACAACAACCCTATTAAGTATTTTGCAGATGAGGAACCTGAGGTTCAAAGATATCAAATAATTTCTTTAAAAGTATATTTTACGTTGGGTCTCAAATCCAGCTATATTTGACTTTACAGCAATGATCTTTCCACTATTACATGATATTCTTAACTGGCACATCTGGTCAGATAAACTTTCAAATGTTTTTTAAAGGTCGTTTCACTCTTATGAGTGACGATAACAATATCATTCAAAGTATACTCAGAGAAGACAGGCATTAGATATTTGCTATAGGTTACTTCACTCTTGGCACTCTTATTTTTGGTAAAAGCGACTCACATTCAGATTGGTGGAAGTTCCATTGAATTCATATTGGTATAGATAATATATAGCAAGGCTTTAAGGTGAATGTTAGCTTGTGTTTTTAACTTTTTGGAAAGTACTAGGATTAATCATATTCATACACACACACACACACACACACACACACACACACACACACACACACGCATATCTTCTTACAATTTTAGTTAAAAAAAAAAATACCTTTTTTATATGGACAAGCCAACATTGATGTTTGTTATTGAGACAATGCACATACCATAAAGTTCACCCTTTTAAAGTGTACATTTACTTTTTACTGCACAATCCATTTTTTTTATTATGTTCACAAAGTTATGCACTACCACTAAGTACAAAACATTTCTATCACCCCAAAAAGAAAGCCCATGACCATCTAGCAGCTACTCCTCATTCCTCTCTCCCTGCTGGTCCTCGCAACCACGAACCTACTTTCTGTCTCTATGGATTTGCTCACTCTGGATATTTCATATAAATGCAATCACAGAATATGTGCTTTTGATATTTTCAAGGTTCATCCATGTTGTAGCAAGAATCAGTAGTTCATCACTTTTTATGGCTGAATAATTCCATTGTATGGATATATCACATTTGTTTATCCATTTATCAGTTGACAGACATGTGGGCTGTTCCCATTTTTTGGCTACTATGAAGAATGCTATTAAGAACATTTGTGTAGAAGTTTTTGCATAAACATGTTTTCATTTCTCTTTGTTAAATATCTAGAAAAAGAACTGCTAGCTCATATGGTCACACTCTTTTTGAGGGAACTGACAAGCTGCTATCCAATGTGGTGTTATTATTTTGCATTCCCACCAGCAATTATGAGGGTGACCATTTCTCCACACCCTTATCAAAACTTATCATTGTCTCTTTTGATTGCAGCCATCCTCATGGGTGTGAAGAAGTAAAAACTTATTTTACTCTTAACTGACATGAAAATGTCCCTGTACTCCCTGGGATAAGTTGCTTTATAATATAAATGTATAAAATGTGTGAAATCAATACTTATTTTATATATTAAAATAGGATATATAACACACAAGGACACACAAGACTGCATTACGAAAATAAGTTCTGGATAAGTTATTTAGAATGTGATATTGATCTTTAAAATAATTTGTTTTGAAAAGATTAAACTGCCTTCCTATGGATTCAGGACATTGTGGGTAATTCTGAGATCAATGCAAACTCCAAATAAGAAATTAAAGACTTAGCTTTTAGATTCTACCTGTTCTTCTCATTCATTAAACGGCACTTAAAAGTTACTCTTAGCACTATTATTCTTTCCTTGTATTACTGGAAAGTTAACAATGGTTATCGCCTAGAAATTTGAGAATGCTAAGTTTCATAAAGTGACAAACCAAAAGTTAATTCTGTAGAACAAATGAAATTTGAGAATACTGTTTAATAAATTGACCAAACAAATGATAATTCTATAAACTACGTAATTCTAAAAGACTAATCTATTCCCATGTTTATACAATGAAAGAATCTGCTTCAAATCATTATGCCTTTGTAATAATAATTATCATTTTAATTTGTTAAATTGAACTGTGAAAATGCTGAAGAAACATTAGAGCTGCAAAAGCAGTTCCATAAGCAAGGAAGAGATGATAGAGCTTAGTCTGATAACTTCAGGTAACTCCCTCTTGCATGATTTGCTAATATAACCTGTCACAGTTTACTAAGTTGACTCATCTCATCTTAGCCTCTTAATGTGAACATCTTATTTGAACTAAGTCAATGTTATTTACATGTTAACCACTTTATGTTTAACATTCTAATTCAGCCAGTAAGAGGTCAGATTTCCTATAAAGTTAACGTATAATCAGAATATTCAACTATCCTCATAGCCATCTCATCCCAGGCTCCAATTTGGCTGGATAAGTCTTTATGCTACATTTTTAATTAAAAAAAAGTTTTTTATAAGATTCATCCACATATCACATACTACTGTAAGAAGAGTAATATAAAGTCCTAGAATAAAATGCTTGCTCTGAAGGAATTGTCACAGAAACGGATTTTTGGGCTGGACATATAAAGGAGAGGACATGTTAAAAAGGTGGAAATCAGCTATTAGCTAGGAAGCTGAGCTATAAGATGCTAACCCATAACAAATGCTCTCAGGCTATGGTGAATTAAACTCTAGGTACATGACATGTTCTATAATACTGAGAAATAACCACAGGAGAGACATCAGCATGGCACTGGATTCTCAGAAATGAGAGAACTAATTTGAACGAAAGCACTAGATAGAACTTTAAATAACAAGTTTTCATAACAGTATCTACCTTAGCAGTCTTTACATAAAAACTACGGTGAAAGTTTTGCTCATTACACTCTGATGTATTAAGCCAAGCAATGTATATGATTTGTTCCCAGCCTTTAGCAACAGGTTATCACTAAGGTGAAAGACCACATAGTTATTAGCCTTTTATTTAATCTTACTTTCTTCTTCCAATGAGAAACAGCTGATCTTTTAATTTTGTCCACAAAATGTTCATGGCTTACCCAATATTAAAACTGGATATTTATTTTGAACTCAGTTGTCTAATCTCACTTGGTAGACAGGCAGTCTAAGGCAAAATACTCAAAAAATATTGTATTCAGTGGTAAAGTTCCTGTAATTTCCAGCACCACTTTTCAAGCTGGTCCGTTTGGAAGTAAGGAAGTGCAGCAGTTGAGGAAAGGCATTAGTGTGTGTGCAGGAGGACAGCTGTGTGTAGATAAAAGGGTACAGGAAGTAAAACCTACACAAGGAAGACTGGCAAAAGAAGCTAAGGAAACTATTACAACTTCCAGTGACTGATAAGGGTTCAGGAAAGGGTGTCTTCAGTAGTCGGGCATTAGGCAGATTAGCTGGGCAGAAAGCACTGAAAGGTACTTTGGGTCAATACAGAGAAAATACTGTGGTTTAGAAGAATACACGAGAGCAGGTAGTCATGGCTGGACCTCTAAATCCTTTGTGTGAGGAGGGTAATTTACTTATAAATTCTACAAGCGAATGGGGCAGAGACTGATGATAAAACTTTCTATATGTAAAAAGAGTTCTTTGAAACAGAGATGGGCCTCAATCTCCAGATGGGAAGCCTTGGGTAGATGGTAGATTTCGCTGTGGGAAAAGGGAATTGACGAAGGCAGAAGTTGGCATCTCTAATCAACTGAGAATCAATCCTGCTTACTACAAAGGTTGGGATATCAATCGCACTTTACTTTGGTGTCTCAGGCTCCTTTTCCACTTATTCTTTTACTAAGGCTTTATAGAGCTAATGTTCAATTCCCTTAAATAACTCATCTTGGTTGAGTTAATAACTAATCTATACCTTAACTACTCTTTTCATCTGCTATTTCTAATTTTGAGTAGATAAAACTCATTTTCAGTCTTTTTACAGAGAATTTTGGTTGTATTTCTAGACTTGTACCACATATTCAGAATGCCTCTGGATGAGTCACTGAATATAGTTAACCAAACCCTACGATTCACTTACTCCAATTAAGAATTGAGATTAAAAACTGTTCATTTGGATTTTCTTCTTCTGTGGCTGAGGAAAGCTAATCGTCTTAGGTTAAAATACTAAACTACTGAGTTTTCAATTACCTCTACAGCTTTTTCCCCCTTGCTTTCAACAGTATATTCATATCTACATCTGTATCTGTATCTATATGTAATATTATATTAACCAGTATTCCACCAACTATACAATTAAAGTATAATGAATATGAGGCACAAGACAATACTTTTTACAAAAGTATAATTTTTTTTCTTCTTTAATAACTGCTATTTTACAAAGGGCTAACTTTCCATTAACCAGAATATGTTGTTCCTCAACATCTATTTCATTTAACAATATCTATTGTGAACCAAATGTGCTAGGTATGATGGTTATCAGTGAGCCATGAATACCATAACTACTCTTTGAGCTCACATTCTAATGATGGGAGATAGACAAATAAATGTAAGGTGCTAATGCTAATAAGTTCAAATCAATTAATAATAATAATAAAGCAGAGTGAGGGAATGGAAAATGATAGAGATATTAGTGGTGGTGCTTTTTTAAGGAGGTTGGGCAGGGAAGGCATCTCTCTGTTAAGGTAATATCTAAGCAAAGACATGTATACCAGGCTTTATTGAAACCTGTATTTTAGAACTTAACTGATTAATCAGATAATATTTACTGGCTTTATATCATATTCGAGATTTATATAACATAGGCTTTTTCAGTTTAAAGAAGAGATATAATATCAAATATATGAAGGAAACAGAAATCCTTCATACTGATTTGAAAGTTGGTAGCTAAAATTATGTACCAAAACTATACTAATGGATTTAGTAGAGAGTCTAATCTATATGAATTGTAGCTAAAAGAAAAGACTAAATTTTAAAAAAATGCATGGGTGATATCAGGATGAGTGCTACTATTTCACAGGACTGGGAAATAGTTACTTGCACAAACAATCTGTCATTGTTTAAAAATAATTTGCATTCATTTTTATTTTGAGGTAATTAATAAACTACTTAAGAAATGTCCTTTTGCTATTTATAGTCGATGTGTCTTTTAAAAAGTGCCTTTTTAATTTTCAGGCTGATTATTCAAGCAATATTTATTATAGAATTTCAGAAAATACAGAAAATAAAAAGAAAAATAAAAACCATAAGCCCCCCAAATAACTGCTGTCTATAGTTTCATATATTTTGCTTCTATTCTTCTCTGCACAAGTAAATATTTTCAATTTTGAAAGTAATTTGTGAAATCCAATTGTAGGGTAAAAATATCAAATATTACAAATGTAGATTACAGACATCTTTATCACTACTCGTAACTTCATTTCTCCTTTCAGAAACAACCACTGTTATCAGTTTTCTGTGTATCTTCCTAAAGGTTTTTTAAAATTTTTTTTAAATACACAATGCATGTGTATTATACACAGAAGGATATATCAGTCTTTTTCTTCTTTTTTAAAATGGCATCATGTCACATATACTCTGCAACTTCTCTTTTTTCACTTAATGAGTTTTGAGATCTTTCCATGTCTGTACCTCATTCTTTTCAGGAGACCACAATGTAGACATAATCATTTAATTAATTCCAATTCGTTTATTTAATTCTAAACTGATGACTATTTAGATTGTTTCTAATTTTTAAATTATACACAATACTTCAAAGACCATCCTAAATGTTTCCTGGACAAATGAATGTTTCTCTAAGAAAGATATAAAGTAGAATTCTTGGGTCAAAGGATTTTAAATTTTAATAGATGCTGCCCAATTATCCTCCCACTGGCAATACCAATTTAAAATCCTACCAGACATGTATGAAATGTGATTTCTCCACATCCTCACCAATATTTGATATTATCATATATAAAAATGTTTGCTATCCACATTATATGTGAAGCATACCTTCCTATAGAATATAATATCCTTTTTTCTCTGATATTATAACTTAAAAAACTTCCTATGCTATTAAACTCCTTAGATAAGTATTATTTTTATTGGCCCTGTAATTTTCTATTCTTAATTATTCCTCTTTTCTCACCTCGTTTTCCACAACAATTAACAGTACCCGGTTTATTATCCGATGCAATGGGTTTTACTCTGAATAAAGTCTGAATTTCCAAAACCAAAATACATCCTTGAAGGAAGAAAGCTGGTAGGGTTAAAGGCCGCTGCTCTTGGGATGTGCTATAAAGTAACCACACTGAGAACACTGCCTGGCTGTGTGTGGAAAAGCTTGAGCCCCAGCTGTGCCTGCTTTACTGGAGGACATGCTCATTTGGATCCATATATTCTGACGTTTCTTTAAAAAATATAGACTTGACTTAGTACTTACATACATATTTAGATATGTATCATGGATACATCAAAATCATATAAGGACATTCACAGTTGCATATAAAGAAAAGAAAAAGCATACATCCTGAAGAAATGGTATCACTGTAGGTGAAAATATCTGGGAGAAGGGAGGTTGGAAAAGAAAGTTCTTGGTTTTTTATTACATGGTTTGACTTAAAAGTAATTTTAATAAATGCAACTCAAAATTTTTTGATATGAGCAATTTAAAAAATGAAAAATTAAGTAAACTCCATTTAAATAATTTTGGCTGAGTTATAATTTACTTCTTCCAACCAAGTATTATTAGCCAAGTAAGGGATGAAGTACTTATCATGACATCATCGATATCTAGTAAATTAAGTATTTGTTTGGTTAGTTTTTTAATATCCTGAAAACATCTAAAAGATCTCCGAACTCAGAAATAAGCACCCTGCTCTACCATACTCAATCTATAATTTCTAATCTGCTATTTTAAAAAAGCAAAAGCAAAAATTTTTAATCTAATTTTCTGTATTTCAGAAGATACCAAATTAATGTACATTTATATATACACTGACATTTATATAAATACAACTTACTACTAAATTTTGAGGAAGATTTGTGAAAACCTAGATATTTCTTTAAAATAACTTTTCATCACTATATCTTTAATATTTAAATATGATGGTTATATTTTTTAATTATATAAATTTATATATCGATTGGAAAGGAGGGTAGATCAGAATCTCCTGTTATCCAAATAACATATCGACTTTTTGTATTGTACTATATCCTCTTAGTGGAATATGTTTGTTTCCTAGTAGAGAATCACTGTAAGTAATAAGAAATTTACTGATAGGAATATGTTGAACATGTGAAAGTTCCGAAGGTAGAACACATGTTTAGAACAATTAATATATATTAGAGAAGACATGTGAAATTGCTTTCCTTTCATTGACAGGAACAGATTCTAGAAGCTGGTCATTCCCTTTCAATTGTGGAATTTTCTAAACTGAAAAGAAAGCAGGTAGAGAAACTTATGGAACCACTATCAATGTTTCAGCAATGATTACTACAGAAGAATAGAAAGGAATTTAAAAGGCGTTTGGCTATTTGTCCAAATGTTTCTGCTATTTAGATGATTTCTTCAACCAGTTCACTTCTCAGCTGTAATACTACATCTGTCATTTTTGGCTTACAAGCTAATTCTTAAATGAATGTGAGAGATCTTTTTTTGCAGAGTTAGAAACGCTGAGTATGTTTAACAACTGTATCATGGATTTATAAGAATTTCAAGCATGTATTTAGAGTAATTCAATGCATCTATCATATCATGATCAAATAAAGTATGTAATGTCATTAATAAAATAAACAATATGTAGTATTATTTGGCCATCCTATAAAGGCAAAAAATACGCACTGCAGGTATGTGAAGATAAAAGTACTTAAGTGAAACAAACATAATGAAAGGAATGTTGCCTTAAAATAAATCAAAGCATGCATGAGATAAAATTAGAGTAAAATATTTTATGACAGTGTTTGAAGGAGTAGCTGTTTTCCCTTTTGTGACAACATGACAACAAACACTTAAAATTCTGCTTGAATCATCCTTTGAACCAAGAATATTTATTCTATCAGTGCTTCACAGCACTCAAAACTATTACATGCTGCGTTTAATATATACCTCAGAGTGTGGGGCTACATTAAAGAAAAAAAAAACCATAAAACTGAATCTAAAAAAGTCATAAGGCCTCTGTTTTTCTTTCAATTTTGCTGTGAACATAAAAAATGCTCTAACAAAATGAAGTCTTTTAAAAAAAAAGCACTTTGGGAGGATGCTTTTATGAACAGTGTCAAGTATGAACAGTGGCAGAATAGAGGTTAATCATGGTTTTGTCCTATTTTTCCATAACATATAGCTCAAAGAAAGGAAATCAATTTACTATAGTTAACATACAAAGTACTGTACAAGGCAAAAAGGGAGGTAAATGTAACCAACAATCATTTATTTAGACCAACTTCCTACTAACAGGCAGACATATAAGTCTTATACAAATCAGTGTTCTGAAAATGAGTTGAGAAATTCCATGACTCCAGGAAACTCCTGAACAGTGATCTAGAAATCAGAGTTCTGGGTTCAAATCTAAGTAGTTTGGTAGCAGAGCAAGACCTTTTTTTTACTCTTCCAAGGGTGAGGGTGATTCCTAGATTTTATCTAGCCTGAGAGAATGACCATCAGCACCATTTCTGGAACTTTTAAGAACTATAGATGTCACGGCTCTACCTTGGCAGATCTACTGAATTGAAATCTTTGAAGACAGACTTGAGAATGCTGAATTCTGGGTGATTAAATGAGCTAATAGACATAAAATGCTCACAAGAGTGCCTTCTACAATTAAAATGTTATCTGAGTGCAAGAATCTTATTTAATGCATCTTTGGATTCTTAGAATGAAGTATTTCACCTGGTATACTATAAGCTCTTAATACATCTTTACTAAATGAATGGGGTCACATTAACCGTTTTGGGCACCATAAAAATTAAATTACTAAATAGTTGAAGCCAAGATAGAAAATACTAAAGTCTCATAAACTAATCTGATAAGAAGCAGTCTTTTCTGAAAAATGTCAAAAATCAGTAAATTAAGATAATTATTTGTAGGTTTAGTTGTCAGTTTAAAATGAAAACAAATTACAGGGAGTGAAGAAAAAAGAAACCAAAATGATTATAGGATAGGCATGACAGAGCTACAAGAAAGATTAAAGTTTCTAAAAATGTACAGTTTGGCTAATGACTAAGATAATAGAAGGAGACATGACAACATTCTAAAAACATTTGAAAAACAAATGCAAAAGAAAGAGCAAAGTTAATACAATACAGTGTGATACATCTAAGTTCTGCAATGAATTAAAAATGTTGCTAAATGTACACACAATATTAGGACTATAAGTGCAACTCATAGTCTACCTACAAGAATGTAACGAAGTCTATCATGAGGGCATGTAAAACAGAAGTGAAGAAGAAAAACATAATAATGAAGAGAATAAATCACTTTGTTAAGTCTGCTCCACTGTCTCTAAATTTTTCTCATTAGACTTACTAGACTAAATAACTATTTATTAGGTTTCCTATAAAATATTATTTTGAGATTTTTAAAAAGGTAAATATAAAATATAACATTATGCCAGTTAGCATGGTTAACACATATGTTATGATTATACTTTTATTTCTACAGCTGTTTATCAAATGAGAACGCTTATAAAATTCCAGAAGATATCGACATACCAAGGTATCTATTTAACCATCTATTTATGGCTATAAACATGACAGAATAAAAGTGAAATAACAAAGTACTTAATATAATCATAAAAACTCAATAGTAATTGAATGAAACAAATTAAATATTTCTAATATAGTACGTTATTATTTTGAAGAAATGCCTTCTCTTCTTAAATATTATCATGGGCCTTACTTTTCTTCCTACATTTTCCCATGTCCCAGAAAGAGTCGCTTCTGCTCTCTAGGCTGGTGGAAAGCTGGCACTTTTATTATTGCCCTGTCTCCTCCTCTTTGTCTTGCTACTGTAACCAAGACCCAAACCAGTGGGCTGTGAGAGGCTTGTGATCAAAAGACAGAGATGAATCATTAAGGCATTTTCTAAGAGAAAACCTGAATTGGCACGTCTGCTGGTCAGCATGTGCAGAGACCAATACAAAGGAAAGGAGCCTAGCATTTCAATGCTTTGTTTATATTTGCTCTGCATGTGTGTGTGTGTGTGTGTGTGTGTGTGTGTGTGTATTTTTCATTTAATCATCTCCAAAACTCTAATAGAATTTAGGATTATTCTATCTTTAGAGAAAAAGAAACTGAAACTCAGAAAAGTTAACAACTTGCCCAAGTAACCAGAAAAGTTGGAATTTGCACCCATGACTGTCTCAAATTTCTGGGCTCTTACACTATAATATCCTGTATCCAAGTGAGAAAAAGTATTAAAAAATAATAATAAAGCATGTACCAAAAACACATATATAATCTCCAGCAACACACCACTGGCAGGTAAGAGTGGACACACACAGGTAAAGGAAGAAGGTAGTAGAGACAAAGGTCATGACTGAAAGTTGAACACAGAAGAAAAAAACAGGTGAGAGCTCTCCCCCAAAAGAATAAAACACATAAAGGCTCTCCAAGGGCAGAGCAAAACCTGTGTTTTGGGTCAAAGATTTAAGGAGGTTCCGGTTGGTGGAGGGTGTTACAGATGTCCTAAAAGGAAGTCTATAGAAAAGAGTTGTTTTGCTTTGGACAAAATTGGCTCTGTGCCCTGCCAATACTGGGTGTGAATATAAGATAAGGCCTTTCCCTCAAATTATCCTTAGGACAAAAAGGGTGTCACTGCTTGTAAAATCTCTCTTATTGAGAATTCTCTCAATTACTTTATTTTGAAATGCAAAATACTGTTTAGGGAAGACACACTGCCTTGCAAAGACCACAATGGATGCAAATTTTGAGTGCTGATATTGTTCACTTGAAGGAATCAAACACGGAAGCAAAGCCATTTAACACAGATTTAATAATTATTTCTGGAATGCAGCCTCACAACTATAATAAAAATAGGTTTTAAAGATGATTCTAAAAAGAAATATAACTAATCTCATTTGAAGATCAAAAACATACCAGAAGAATAAAAAAAATTATTTTAATGGATACTTGTGGCTAAAGATGAAAGTACAATGACAATGTCATGTATGGATTCAAACAGTGGAAAAAAAAAATTGGTGACAGGTAGTATGTTTTGGAAAACTGTATTAGTTGATTCAAAATGTGTCTCAACTGACCTTGAAGGTTCTTGTGATAAGACTGAAGTATTGTTTTATATAATGTAATTTAGTATATTTACATATAACTAAGTTGAGCAAGGATTTTGAAGCCAGATGGTGTGGGTTCAAATTCCACGCCTGCTCCTTACTGCCCGTGTCATATCTATAAAATGGAAATAATAATGGTAACAATCTAACCAGTTTATGAGGATTAAATAAATTAATGTTAGTAAAATGCTTAGAACTGTGCTGTTATAGTAAGCATTATGTGTTTGTTGAATAAGATTAAATATTCAAGATTGCTAAAGCCCACCCCCCCGCCCTAACTTTTTTTAAAAAAGCCTTTTGGGGGTGGGGCGGGGAATGATAGGTGACCTTACATGCTTTCTGGCCACGCCGAGATGTCTCATCATGTTCCCTGTGTTTTCCTATGACCCATGAGATGTTCTAATATTTAAAGTATAGGAATTTCAGAAGTACAGAGCTTTTCTTTTAGTCAGTGGGATGTAACATTCCTTACCATGAACTAAGTCTTCAAAGTCAAATAATTTTTCATTTACCCAACTAAAAAGATGCACAGGAATAAGCATTGATGACATGTGAGTGGTCCTGGAGGACATGGCTAATGACCACTGCTACTTAATTAAAGCTGCTGAAAAGATGGCATAGATGCTTTAGATAAGGGGTCAGCAAACTTTTTCTGGAAAGGGTTGAGAGTAAACATTTTAGGTTTTGAGGGCCATAAACTGTTGCAACAACTTGACCATGCAGTTATAGCATGAAAGCAGGCACAGACAATACATAAACAAATGAGTGCTGTTGTGTTCAAATAAAACTTTATTTATGCACACTAACATTTGAATTTCATATAATTTTTATGTGTCATGATATATTATTCTTCTGATTTTTTTTTTCTAATAATTAAAAAATAGAAAAAACATTCTTAGCTTGTAGGCTGTATTAAAACAGATGGCAGTCTGGATTTGGTCTGCCTCTGATTTGAACTGTCAATCTCTGAGTTGAATTAAGAGAAGCCGTGGCACATCAGTGACAACATGTTGACCAAGTCCATGACCTGGCTCTTATTTGCTGCTTGGAATAAGTTTATTGAAATACATGGTGGTTGTTCCAAAAATTGCTGTTTTTTATTAAACAGCAATTTTTGGAACAACCACCATGTTTTTCAATAAACTTTCATTCAGAGCCCTCTGCATTCTTATTTGATGACTTCCTCTTTATTACAATCAGTATCTATCCAGGAAAGGTTTCTTCCAATTCCTTCCTCTCTACCGTAAAACCTCTTTATACTCTAATTTTCTTTCTTTTCCTGTACTCTTGTTTCTGAGAACGTTCCTTCTCTGGTTTGAAGGATCTTAGTTCTCTGCTCGACCTTACCAAACACGTTAACTTTCTCACCATCACTTACGATTACATTTTCAAAATTTCCCTTTCCAAGTGCCTCTGCTCTACTAACATGCTTAGCTCTCTTTTGTTCTAAAAGAAAAAAATACCTCAGCTTTCACCTAACTCTGCCATTCCCTCCCAGCTAATAACCTTCCTCCCTTTCCCATTTGTTTACAGTACACTTTTGCAATTTAATCTCTTATATAGTAGTTTTCACTCTGCACTTTCGCAATTTAACCTCTTATATACTAGTTTTCATTCCCATCATCATCTGAAAGTAAGAGATCTTAAACTACTAATGATTTTTTTGGCTGACTTTCCCACCCCTACCCTGAGAATATAGAAATAGATTTGAATATTGGCACAACCACTCATTTGGCAATACTTTTAATAACCTCTTAAAAAATAGCTTTAATGGGATATATTTTACGTACATAAAATTCACCAATTTTAAGTGTACAAGTCTATAGGTTTTGATGAATGTTTACAGTCATGTAACCATGACCACAATCATGACACAGAACATGTCCATCATTCCCACAAATTCTCTATGCTGCTTTGAAGTCAATTCCTTCAACCTACCTCTGGCTCCTGGCAACCACTGATCTGGTTTGTGTCATTAGTTTTGCCTTTTTTAGATGTCACATAAATGAAATAAAACAATTCAACATAATTCTTTTTAAAAGAGTCATCCATGTTGTTGCAATATATGAATAGTTTGTTCCTTTTTATTGCTGAGTATTATTCTCTGGTATGCACATACCAAAATTTATTCATACATTCACTGGCTGATATATATTTGGGTTGTTTTCAGCTTGGAGCTATAATGAATAAAGCTGCTACAAACATTTACATACAAGTCCTGTGTGAACACGTTTTTTATTTCTTCTGAGTAAATAACTAGAAGTAAGGTTGCTGCTGAATCATACAGTATGTGAATATTTACCTTTACAGAAAACTGTCAAACTGTTTTCCAAAATGACTTAACAATTCTGCATTCGTACTAGCAACATGTGGACAATCCAGCTGATCCACAATTTTGCCAACATCTGGTAATGTCAGTGTTTTAAAATCTAGCCATTCTAGTGGCCATAGTGGTATCTAATTGTGGTTTTAGTTTTCATTTTCCTGATGAGTAATAATGTTGAACATCTTTTCTTTTGCTTGTTGGTCATTTATTTTGTGAAATGTCTATTCGAATCCTTTGGCCTTTTTTTTTTTTTTTTTTTTTTTTTTATTGGGAAGTTTGTCTTAAGTGTAAGCATTCTGGATACCTTATCAGATATGTGTTTGGTAAATATCTTCTCCAAGTTTGTGGCTTGCCTTTTTCTTTTTTATTAGAAGAGCAAAAATTTCTTATTTGGTAAGAAATAAATTTTTTCTTTACAGTTCATACTCTTTGTGTCCTATTTATGTAATTTTTGATTAACCAAAGATTACTGATTTTTTTAGTTTTAGTTCTTATATTTAGATCTATAAATGATTATGAATTAATTTTTGTATTCTGTGTAAGATAAAGATTGAGGTTCAGTTTTTTTGCATATGGGTATCAAAATATTCCAGCACGTTGTCCAAAAGACTACAAGTTCCTTATGTATTATCCCTTCATCCTTCTTCTTAAAAATTGTTCTGGATATTCTGGGTCATGTGAATTTTCATGTAAATTTTGAGTTAGCTTATCAAATTCTGCCAAACATGACCTGCTGAGTTTTTCATCAGGAATGCATTGAATTTATTAATCAGTTTGGGGACAACTAATACTTTAGCAATACCGAGTGTTCCATGTTCTATGAACATGATCTACCTCACTATTTTAGATCCGTCTTACTTTTCCTCAGCAATATTTACTAATTTTCAGTGTACAGGTCTTGTACTTGCTTCATATTTTGTTAATTTTATCTATTGAGTATTTAATATTTTTGATACTATTATTAAAGGTATTTAAACAACTCTTAATTTCTAATGTTCAACTGGTTATTGCTGGTATATAGAAATACAACTGACTTTTTTTCATAATGACCCTGTACTCTGCAATCTTGCTGAAGTCACTTATTATTAGTTTTAGTGGCTTGTTTGTAGATTCCAGCTGACATTTTTAGAAAACAACCTCTTTTAGCCTTAATATCCTCACTTAAAAAATAACAATAGTAAGAAATAAAAATTGAGAATAAAATTAATGAAAGATGAGATACCCTTAAAGCATTTAGCATATTATCTGACCCATAACAGATATTAGATATTTATTAAATCCTTTCCTAAATTTCAGAGTTCAGAGTAAGTTTCAACAATGTTGACATGTCTTAAATCTTTATCTCTAGGCCTGATTTTTTTCCCCAGGCTTGAAATCCTCATTCCTATTTGTCTACTACATTTTACACAAGATTGGTGCTTTAATTAGTTAATTAATTTAAATTAATTTATTTTCCAATTACGGTTGACATATAATATTATACTAGTTTCTTGTATGCAACACAGTGATTAGACATTCATATACCTTACGAAGTGATGTGATTGGTGCTTTAGAACTTCAAGTACGAGTCCTAAGTCAAAATAATAACCTTAATTCACCCATGAGTTCGTTCTGTTTCTGAAAGTCCTATTTCCGATAATAAAATCATTGTCATCTCAACTACCCAGAAAACTTTCCAAGATACTTTCAAATCTAACCAGTTACCGAATCCTTCAATAACCACAACAGGTAATATATAATGTGACAAACACTAAGTCGCACACTCATTTAATCCTTGCAACAATTCTACGACTTTAGCTACTATTATCTTTAAAGATGTGGAAACTGCGACACGTAAGTTATATAACTTTCCCAAAGTCGTGTGTCTAGTAGTAATAGTATCATAACCTAGGCAACTTACCACCACAAACAGTACTCTTAAACATAAATTATATTGAACTCGATGTATGCAGAATGTGGAATTGGGAGCTATTAGACGATATTTGGGGAAATCCAAGAAATGTCTACTGATCCATTAAAATAAGCACCCCTTATCATGATGATCTTGAAAAAGACAGGTGCAAAGGTGGCAGTAGCAAATAGTAAATAAAATTATGATCATGTTATGAGCAGGGTTTATAGTGAAAACCTCAATTCAGAGGTCTCTGGTACACAGGGATGGACAACGTGATAGGTTTAAAGTTTAAGAGAAGCCATTAAACCCCAATGCCATTAACTCGGGCTGGCTCCTGGAGACTAAATACATTAAGGTGTACATATTGCAGAAGACTGAAAAGAGGTGTAAGTGAGAGCATGGTAGAAAAACCTTCACCAGTCATCATTTAGAAAATTTCTAAAACCAATTTTCCCATCTATCCCCTATGCCATCAGATTGATTAGGCCATTGTTACCTCTCACCTAGACTTCAGGCACTCCTATTCAGGATATCTTGAATTACCCTGAATAGATATCCATATATTATTGCCAAGCTGATTATCTAAAATGTGGTTTTCATCATGTCACCCCTCATTGTTCACTGGAGCAAATATGAGCTCTTTATTCTGACATCCAAGCCTATTGGAATATGAAACTATTTACCTCTGACCTAATTGTACACTGAATTATCTATTTTTCCTGACAATCCTTTAATTTTTTTTCCTCTTATGTTTAGAAAGATTTATTAAGTTTCTGGAATGCCCTTCTCTCTGATCTGCACATCAAAATTCACCCTTCAAATAAATACGTGTTTCATATACCACCTTTTCTAAAAGGTCATTCTCAATATTCCCTTAAAATAGATAGGGTATTTTAGACCACTACAGACTCCTTAAGATATATAATATTTTGCTTTAAAATATAAATATGTACAAACATTTATTCTTTTAGTGCTTTTAAAATTCTTCTAAGATGTCACGCACAAAGGTTCAATGAGTACTTACTTGAATAATTTCTAGTCCACTATAGGAAAAATTTAGGGAGGTGTTTTATCTCTTTATTAGTCCAAACTCTACCAGAGAGAAATCTGAGCACAACATACATATTTTTCTCCACATTCTCCTCTGAAACCATGGGGAGAGATATGTTTCTCTTTTGCCTTTTGATGTACACAGTAAAGTGCAGAGTTCATAATGTTGGCTCTCATTTAAAATAAAAGGAAATAAGGCAAGCAATGTTAAACATTTGGAACTGACAGGAAGAAAGCCCTAGGTTCATCCACATGTCAAAGAATTAAGAGAAGCCGAGAACAGCTCGCAGAACTGGCCTACAAAGACTCACTTCTCATGGGGAAGAGGCAGTCATGGCGATTAATTTCTATTAGGTTCTACTATAAAATGGTAAAGAAAAATGAATTTAGCTGTAGTGAATTTTACTTTATGTACAATTATGTAGATACAGATTTATAACATTTATCAGATGGTATATGCAATTAAAAATTCATAAAAGTGGTTATAAAATAAATTTTTATAAATTTCATGGAGAAAAAGATTCTTTTTCACAGTGCTATCTAAATGAAGCTCAAGAATCACTACTGCTAATATTTTTATTGAAAGCTCATGAGAAGTTTGAGCCATGAATGAATTTGACATTGCTTTAGTGCTCTCTATCATCAAAGATGTATGCATGATTTAAGGAGCCATAACCTTTAGCTATGACTTGGTAAATGTAGTATTGCCTAAAATTTGTGGTATGAAAACTGGTACATAAGCCTTCAGAAAAGCGATCAGAGCTTACAAATTTCTTATAAATGGAATGCTTAATATTTAAGGGGACTACTGAATGCGATGGGAAAAGGCAGTTTTATATTAAAATTCAGAGGCAATATTGGCTATTCTGGATACCAAGTGGAAGTAAACAGCAGTTAGCAACATGAAAAACTGGCTAACAATTTGTTTTCTTTTAGAATCTTTCAGTTCATAGTTCAAATTTTCAAAAATTAGAGATTAGCACTTTAGTTAAAGAATCTAACTTTGGTTTTATAACTGCTATTACTTTGGTCTAAAAAAAAATCTATGTTTACTATATACAAATGATTGAATTTCGCAACACATTATTTCTCATTTAAACATCTGTTGAGTTATTTCTGGATCAAATGCTGAATTTAACCAATGGCAAAAGACGATGAATGAGAATAGACATGTTCTGTGGCACCAACATACAGAACATTCCATTCTCATAAATGACAAGCTATTAACCATACCTTGATTTTCCTGTAAACTGTTTTAAAAAACTATTTCAAAGCTAGCATTTCATTGTCATTTACAGGTACAAGAGTTCCTTTACAGGTTTTTATACGGACAGCCTATCTGGCCAGAACGATCGAGGTGCACTCTTGCCTGTAGGCGGGGAGATGTATTCTTTGGGCATATTCCATCTCTGTGATTTTGGACATATGGAATTTTAGAAATGATAGGCATCATTACATTTAGAGTATCTATGAATAATCTAGCTAATAAAAATTCACATTTGGGGTCCCAGTGAATTAAAAGAAAACATCTGAATTCTAATAATAGATACATGGTTGTCACTTAATTCCTGCTGTCTGAAGATACATCAACTCATTTTCTACTTTTTACAAATATATAGATTTTTCATTTGTAAAATAAAGACAAATTGCCTTTTAAGTTTTAAAAAAACACATGCATATATTTTTTAAAACTTACAGAAATATGCAAGGGAAATCCCAAATCCTAATAAATGAATTGCTAATCCTTAAAATTTAAAGTAAGAAGAGGAAAG
This sequence comes from Pteropus medius, assembly GCF_902729225.1. Lineage (NCBI taxonomy): Eukaryota > Metazoa > Chordata > Mammalia > Chiroptera > Pteropodidae > Pteropus > Pteropus medius. The sequence continues at coordinate 13,192,301 of NW_024349800.1, read as the reverse complement.
GAACCTCCCACTCTGTAGGGCCTTGTAACAGTGAAGGTTATCCGTCTGCATGAAACGGTTTTACCAGATCTGGTCAGAGACTGCTCCCAACCCTTTATCTTTATGATACTGAACAGAGAACACAGATATATTTACTTTAAAAATCAACTAACTAGATGATAATCATCGCTAACATTTATTGAGAACTTAAAATTGTATAATAAATTTCATTTAATTCTGTGGTGCGCAGAATTGTACATACTGGTTATGTTCTTTCATTTACAGTGACACATTTCAATGGCTAAGAGGAATTGACAATATCTTCACATCTAGCAACAATAACTTCTACAACAGGAGAAACTAAATGAATACATATGTGGCATATACTATATAAATACATAGGTTATGCAAAAACATTTATTAAAACCAGAAGGGCTAAAAGTTTGCTCAATGAATAGAAAAAGCACAACAAAATAATACATGAAATAGTCATTTTTATTATTAAAGCAGTCAAGATCTTATTTAATGGATCTCAATTATAGTAAAGCAAAAGTTAATTGTTAGATAGAAAAAAGCAATTAAATGGTCTAAATGAAATTAATATAGCTTATCATAAAGCTAAATTTTTACAGTGTCTTAAAAATGTCCAACTATTTTCCTTAACCCTTAATGTCACTCCTATAATGTCCTCATTACTAAAAATCATGTAGGATGACTTTTAATTAATAATAAATATATGTCATCTATCATATGGTACAGAGTCTAGAATCTCTAAGGGGCCATTTGTTTAAGAGTTGGTAATTTGCTAAATGTTACATTAGTAGGTTGAAAAAATAATCCAACTTTATAGAATTTTAATCACCTCTACACTAGTTGACACCTTATAAAATTCTGGTTGGAAAATTTAAAAATAAAATGTTACTCTTATTAGAGGACCTGAATATTAATTCAAATGACTTAAAAGGCATATGTAGTGGGTTGAATGGTGGCCCTTTCCTGAAATATATGTCCACATCCTAAGCCCTAGAACCTGTGACCATTACCTTATTTGGAAAAAGGGTCTTTTGCAGATGTGATTAAGTTAAACATCATGAGGGAAGAGCCTGTCCTGGACTGTCTGGGTGGGCTTTCCATGCAATCACATGTATCCTTATAAGGGACATACCGAGGAGAAGGCAATGTGAAGACAGAGGCAGAAACTATGATGTGGCCACAGCCAAGAAGCCAACAAATGCCTGGAGCCCCCAGAAGATGAGAGAAGCAAGGAACAGACTGGTTCTAGAGCTTTTAAAGAGTGTTTTACCCTGCAGACACCTTGGTTTCAGACTTGGCCTCCAGAACTGTGAGACAACAAATTTCTGTTGTTTTAAGTCACTAAAGTTTGTGGAAATTTATTCTGGCAACCATAGGACATTAATCCAGTATCATTCTAAATTCTGTTGTTTTAAATATGTATATTGGAGAACAAAAATGTACCTATTGAGTTGTTTAACATCACACATATTATGCTTCATATACTGTTTTCTAAAAGTATGACGTGGCAGAATGAACAACTGGGATGGGAATGAAGAGAACAGATGGCTACTTCTAGCTCTGCTCCTAATAACAGCATAGCTAAGGGCAAGTCATATAACATCTTTAGATTTGTTTCCTCATTTGCAAAATGAGTGGAATGTTTTCAATGGTCTCTAATCTCTAAGTTCTTCCCAACTCTAACTTTTGGGAACTTTTAAAGTGTTAAGAATAATAAAGCGCAGTGTAAAAATCACAATAGTAAAAATAAAAAATATTAAAACAGTAGCAACGAACAGGTTGGTTCACTGAAATCCGGCAAAGAATCAAGAATTGGTAACGTGTACGATTCTCCATAAAGTCATTAGCTTTTAAAAACACTCATGTAACTCTAGTTATATGTCCAGAAATGTGCCAAGCTCCAGGTTTTATATCAGAAACAAAGGCTGAATGATTTGTAGAAAATAAACTACCATTATGTGGACATTAAAAAATTAATACGCATAAAACACTTAAATATTGCTAGGCATAGTGAGAGATCAATAAACGTTAACTTTATTATCTGGGATAAATCTTCTTTTCTTCTTTTAAGTATCTTCTATCAATGAAAAGGACCTTATAACTACAACTTTTAAAAAATAATGTTAAGAGGGTTTATGTAGTAACAAAATTTTTAAAAGTTTAACTATCTGATTTTTATTCAGTGGTAACCAATTTTTTTGCTCCCCTTAAACATACACTTCCAATAAATCCTGTTTTCTTTTTACTGAAAGAACTTTTCATGATGACTGTAATAGTGAAGCATAATTTAGAAGCAGTCTCTAAAACTGGAAGTAATGTTCATCTAAATATGCCTGCCAAGTTTAAAAATGTATTAGGAGTTAAATTGAAACATGTTGAAAATGACTCATTGTGGACTAGAATATACACTGTAGGAAATAAGAGCTCATTTACAAGTGGGAGAAATACACTCACACTTCATCTGTGGTAATTCTCTGGACTTTCCTTCCAGTAAACATCATATTTTAAAATAATCGTGGAAAATATCTTACTTTTCACTGAAGTTTTTATAAGTTGACTTAGTCAGCTGGCATTCCAATTTTTAATACATATCTTTTTTTGGATGTGGATATATTTACTAAATGTAAATCTATGAAAATGTCCCCCAAAGCAACAAAGTACCAGCCTATAAAGAAAGCTGTATGAACTCTCTCTTTCGTTCAAGTCACATAAAATGGCCAACTACGAACTTAGATTTTTAAGGAAGCATCCTAAAAATGTATAGACGTTATCATAATGTGCTTTCCTTCATTTACAAATATGATGTTATTGATAAGTCACCAGGTGGGCATGTACTTGAGTATTTTTTCTAGTAATACTTAACATAGTTGTACTGATTCTATCTACTCTCTACACTTGTGACTCAAAATTACACTTTTGTGAGGCAGCTGGCTACACTGAGAACAGCCCATGGAACTCGCCTATACTTTTCACCCCATCCCTGCCCCCAAGGTCTATGAGATCAATAAAGCTGAAACATTGGTCTTACTACCAAAATTCTCTATAAGCGAATTCATGAGCTGCACACGTAAATATATCTTTGATCTTAACTTTAATGTAGCCTTAAGCTGGACTCAATCAAAGTGTTTATGAATTCTAATGTGTTTAATTAGCTTTGTTTCCTTATTTCATCAATTATTTGTTATCAGAAACTGTAGTAAACGATTCATTGTAGCATCTGTTCAGAACCACTTTATCAAGGAATTTTATCCAAAAACTATCCCTAAACCCAAACTGTGTTTTATAAACATAACCATCACCTCTGGTAACAATTGAGCCCTCTGGGGATGGGCATGTGACCCAAAGTAAGACAACAGCACTTTTCCTAATAGAAATTTGATACTAAGGCTCTTGAGCAAATCTTTTTTAAAAAATGTGTATATACATACATGTGTACATATATATATATATATATATATATATATATATATATATATATATATATGACTTCATAACATCTGTATATGCCATTGTGCGTTCACCACCTGGAGTCTTGTCTCCTGTCATCATATACTTGAGTGATATGTTCCTTAACCCCTGTACCCTCTTTGTCCTTATACCACTAACATATCTTCATAGTGTACACATTGTCTTTACAGAGGGAGTCTCAAGATCCTGATTTATTATTTTTAAACAATTTTTAATAAACTATCATAGTTTTAAATTGTTAATTTTAGCCTTTTTATCTTCTTCATCTTAAAACACTTATTACAGTGAAAAGAATATATTTTTGTCCCAATTGAATTTTTCTCACACACAAACACATGCAGTGAGTTCATCACATTTATAATTGTTGTTAGAAAAGATACATTGTCTTCTGCCATCTTAATAATTTATATTTTTTCTGTTTTTTTCCTCTTTGCTGTTTGTTTTATTATCTATCTTTTATTATAAGGTCTGCGATTTCTTCCCCCACATCCCCTGGTAATATGCAAAGTATATCATGTGTTATATATTATAGTATATCATCTGTTAATGGTTTCATTCATGACTTTAAGTGATATGCTTAAATATACATTTCTTGATAAAACTACTCATTCTTATGAAATTTGAGGAAATTATAACAATAGAGTATTTTATACATATATATTATTTCCTCTTACCATCAATTCTCTAATTTTAGTTGCAAGTTGCTATTTTTTATTCTTCTTATGTTAAATTATACTTTTATGTTGCAATTTTCCCTTAATAATTATGATTATTACAATGTACAATTTATACCTAGAATAACAATAGTTAAGATTTAACTTTACATTAAATGTTTACTGTCAGTTCTTTTATACCTTGATATCTCAATTTATGAGTTCTTTGGTGAGGTTACAGTTTCAAGCAGGTTTTTCAGGAAGGCCACATGGGTAACAGGCTTCCCCAGTCCTCACATGACAAGTCCTTTCTCTTGTCACTTGAAATGCAAAAATGTCACCTCTTAGATAATCTCATTTCCCTGAATCACGCTTGGTTTTATATCTTTCAAATAATTGTTACTAAAATTGCCTTCTTTATTTTGTTCTTTGTATACTTTCTGATCAATGCCTTAAGAATGCATGTTCCATTGACATAAACTTTTTGTTAAATATTTTTTGAATTTTATCAGTTTCAAGTATATGTACATTACTTAGACATTTATATAGTTTATGAAACGGTCCTCCCAATTGCTCCTTCTCTCCTCTGGCTGAGATGGAGAACCTTTTGTCTTGTTAAACTCTCAACCTCAGTCCCAAGGATGTGCTTGGCACAAAGAAAGTGGCTAATAAAAATTGCTGAATGAATAAATGATGAATGAATGAGTGACTGAATTAATAAATAAAACATACAGTTGTGGAGAAGAAAGCTGAGTCAACCTGGTTATTATTAAAATTACTGGGGTGACATTGGTTAATAAAATCACATAGGTTTCCAGTGTACAATTAATATGTCATATGTATATAGCACTGTGTGTTCACCACCCAAACTTTCCTTCCATCATCACATATTTGACCTTCTTTACCCCATCGGATTTTTTCCTTAGTAAATGACACAGTTATTCAACTCAGATACTACTACTAGTTCCTCCACTGTTAGGAAGTGTCTAACACTGTTCCTTTAATATTCTTATTTAGTAACTTCATTTGGATTTACTACATTGCTGTTTTCCATTCTTTCCCTACCACCCAGAATGTGGTGAGTTCTGCTAAACCGCAGATTCCTAATTTTAGAGTTTTATTCTATTGTACCTCTAAACATTTTTCTCCTTCCATTTTGTTTTCTTCCTTTGGCACACTAATTTTCTGAATGTGGATACGTTGTCTGTTCTCCATGTTTAGCACTGCTTCTCAAATTGTTTTCATCACTTTGTCCTTTTTTTGTTTGTTTTTTTTTCCTTCTTTAAATCTCCCCCCTCAAGCTATCAATTCAGTTTTCTGGACACTCCCCTCCCTGCCAATTCCTTTTTAAGTTTTGTACAACATTTATCCAGGTAATTTTTCTCCTTAACTTTGCCAGTTTCCTTTCGTCTTATTCTATTACTGTATCTTTGGCTTCAGAGTCTGTGCTTTCTTAAATTTTCTTAGTTCTGAATAAATTATAGTCCAAAATCTTTTTATATTCTTAGATCTTTCAAAATATTATCTTTATCTTTTGCAGATTTTATATTATTCTGCTGTCTCTCCACATTGGAAAAAATGATTACATGTCTTACACTTGTCTTCTCTGTCCCCTAATCACTTATCAATGTTTGAATGAAGGCAGTTCTGGCCAGGCCTGCATTTTGCCCCCTTCTTGTCTAACAGGATGTTGTTTGAATGATCCCATTATGCAACGAATTGAAGGACTAGGACTCAGAAATTCCTTTGCTTAAAAGAGGAGAGAAAGCTGGGATTTCAAGAAGTTTGTCTGGAAGCTTATTGGTGTTTTCTCTAAATTCCTGTACTCGGGGTCAAGTTTATGGAAATGGACGGATACAGGTGTTGCTGCCTCTCATATTTTATACTTATTTTCCTCTTTCTGGAAGAGTTCATCATATTGATGAAAAGTCAGTTTAGACTAAAAATTTCATCATAACCCCTCAGATTTTAAATAACCCCCATTCAACCCATGAGAGTAGCAAGCATTTTTCTCTGCCCATTTGTTTTGCAGCTACTCAGTATTTCTCATACCCCTTCACTTCTGGTGAGTTCTAAATTCACATGAAAGTAAAATAAGGAATGCCAGTTTAGAAGAGTGCCTGCTTAGCCATGGTTCTCCTCTAGCCAGGCATTCCTGCAGATATATGACGGTTGAGGAGCTTGAAATGTCAGGCCTTTACTCCTTCACTTTAGGGCTAAGCTAATAAAACAGCCTCCAGTCACAAGTAGTTACTTAAATTTAATTTAAAAAATTAGCTTCTCAGTTATATTAGCTAAATTTCAAGTGCCCAGTGTGGCTGGTGGCTTTTGTATTAGACAGGGCAGATACAGATTATCTCCATTACTGCAGAAAATTCTAATGGCGAGTGTGACTTTAGGGGACACTGGTGGAATTTCCTCCTCATACTATCTGCCCCGCCATGCTGTAGAATGCTCTTGCCACACTTTCTTACATTTTGTTACTGGTTACACTATATCTGACCAACATTCTTTGAAATTTATGATACCATATTGAGGTACCAATGGAGACGAGAGTTTCTTCTACATTTTATTTTTACTTATTTAAGCATGTGGAGAATCTCCTAAAAATGGTCTTACAAAATCTACGCCTTTAGAAGTGCTCTATCAACTTAACATCACAGAGTTCACTTAAAGACAAATGCCTCTTTAAACCATAGCTCCGTTTCCTAGCCTGTGATTTTATGTGTAACTAGCGAACTTACAGTTAATCACTGGGAATGGGGGGAGAGATATCAAAATGGGGTACAGGTGCTCAATTTGTTGAACTTATTAACTGAATAAAAGTGTGTTTAAAATGTGAAATTTGAAAAGAAATCACACTAGACTCACTGTGAAATCTAGGTTTAACCAATCTGGTTTAACCAATAACTGGTTAAAATTAAGAAAAGTCTGAAAACATTTAGTCAGCAATATCCCTCTAGATTGGTCTGCTAATCAGCATTCCTTGAAACTGATATTTAAACTGCTTTCAATACATCATTTAATTATAGTTATTGATTTCTCATTTACCCATGTATCTATAGATATTGTTAAGACTTAATAGTTAACTAATGCTGGTCTGGTTTTCGCCACTTTCTTTTCTAAATGCTTACTATCTATTTAATAATCTGTTTTACAATGTTTGTGTTGGGTTGCATTCAAGTTTACTGATGTATAGTTTCTGGAATCTTTCCTCTTCAGCCTTGCAGAGAATAAGGACATTTGCTTATTTCTAAACTGCTAGCACTTGATCTGATAACAATGTTTGAACAAAACTACCAACACTTCCTCAAGTTCTTTCAAACCTTAGAGTACTAAGGCATTACTTTAGAGAAGAAGCTTACATCTTCTTTGAGATTGCTGTTTAAGGCACCAAGGAGGGCCTGGAGATAGATAATAATAATTAGCAATTCTTTAGTACTTATAGTCTATGATGTGTTTTCAAAGGCTGTTATAGTGTTTCCCAAACACACATCTGAGGAATGGCACATCAGGATAATTTGGGGAGCTTTGTAGGAAGTACAGATTCCTGGGCTTCCTCTATAGAGGTCCTTATTTACTAGGAGTAGAAGGCAAAGGAATATGTCTTCTAAAAAAAAAAAATCTCTCCAGGTGATGGAAATTCATCTAGATTTGGGAACTGCTGATTTAGTGAAATAAGGAAGAGTCCTGGGCATTCAAAGTGCCTTCACAATGGAAACTTGTAAGTCAAAATTAACATTAAAAACTCTAATCAATTGAAATTGATATTTGTTGAGAATTACTTATATCAAAGACACTGAGTAGAGAGAGAAGCGAAGATGGAGATGAGAAAGTCTCTGACTTCAAAAAAAACCAATACTCTGGAGGGAGAGGCTTGTAAATAAACACACAATTACAATATAATGCTAGAAAACAGAGAAGAGCCTTTGTATTTCTGAAGGGACGTTAGAGCTGCAATAAGATTCAATCATTGAGTTCAGTCTTATCAAATGAATGGACATCTTACCTAGTAGATAAATGGTAAGATACATGAGCAAGGGAAGACAAAAGGTCATTCCTAGAAAAGAACACTATAAAGGGGTGAGAGAGAAAGCATCATACACTTAGAGAACTGCAGGAGATCAATCTGTCTGGTATATGGGTAAGAGAAGAGAGAAAGATCTCAGTCTGGAGAGAGGCAGGCAGTCTGAAAATGATCTTAAATGCTAAGCTGTGCTGTGCAGTCTGAACTCCATTCTACTGAATGACGTGATCAGAGCTCTCAGTTTTAGAACAATTACTCTGGAAGAATGAGTGATGAAAATAGAGAGGACTAAGCTGAATCAGAAAGAGAGTTCAGAGACTTATATGTTGTACAGGCAAGAGGAAATAAAGGCTTGTCTAAAGCAGTGGCACCTGAAATTAAAAGGAGGGAAATGATTAGATATATTTAGAAATTAGAATCAACTTGTCATGGGCTTAACTTTAGTGCCAGAGAGACCTTTCTTGACTATCATGGTAAATCCTGCTCAGGCCACTATTCTTCCTTACACAACCTAGTTCATAGCAATTCTCAAAATATATAATTATAACATAATTATATATCTGTTATATATCTGTTTGTTTATTTTGTCTCCCTCAACTGACTCTTAGCAGGGGTGCACTCCAGTTTGTTTCCTGGTGTATATCAGCACCCAGCACAGTGACTGCCACATGGTAGGTACCGATAATTATTTGTTGATTAAATAAAGGGGAAAGGAGGTGAGGGAGAAAAGATAGTTGCAAATCACCAGCTTTCCTGTTTGAGTGCCTGGGCAAATGGTGACCTCAGTCAGAATGCCAAACTATGAGAGGAAGAACAGGTCTGGGCAAGAGGATTAACTGAGTGGGGAGAGAAGCAGCGACCGACTAAGACGTACTGTACACAATTACAACATGACACCAGTCAAAAAGTAATGAGAAGCTAATCCAGGATGATTGCAATAGGAGTGAAGAATATTTTAGGCTAGAATGCATAAAATTTGACAAGTGATTATACAGAGGAACAATGGGGCAGGATTGTTATATTCTGAAGATTCAAACAGAAATAGCTTAAAAATGAGGTACAACTGATAGAAGTCAGTTGAAGCAACTTTTTGTTTTGGTAGAGGTGAATGTGGGAGGAAACAAAGTTTGTTGCAGAAATACTGAGTTTAAAGTTCCAGGAAGACATCCAGATAAAAATGTCAATAGGGTAGCTTTGGAAATCTCAGTTTATAAGACATAAGAAAAGGTGTGGCTTGAGTTGAAGAACATTGTTAGCCATTTTCTAAAGTAACAGTGGAAGCTGTGTAGAAGAAGTGTTCCCAGGAAGAAGATAGACAGACAGACAGACAGACAGACAGACACATACATACATACATACATACATACATACATACATACATACATACATACACACACACATACATACATACAGGACCAAATGTCATGAAAACAAAATAGAAAAGAAAAATTGAAGAACTGGTTCAGATTGAAAGAGACTGAAGAGGCATGATTAGTAAAAGCAATGCATGATTCTAGACTGGATCTTGTGTCAGAAGAAAAACTGTTATAAAAAGACATTATTGGGATGAATGACAAAAATGGGTAATAGTACTGCTATCGATGTTGTCCTATGTTTTAAAATGCACTATTATATAAGAGAATATTTTTATTCCTAAAAAATAAACTGTTAAGAGGTAAAAGTATATAGTACAGTCAATCGACTAAACTGTTCGGAGGAAAATAATATGTGTGGTGGGAGGGAGAGAAAGAATAAAACAAATGTAGCAAAATGTTTAAAAGGGGGTGATATTAGGTAAAAGATACAGAAGTTCTTTGCATCATTCTTGTAGCTTTTTCAAATAATGGAATTATTTGAAATAAGTTAAAAAAGACTAGGGACCAAGATAGAATGCTGGAACACAGCCTTGATTTTACAAGGTAAAAAGTAGACTGTTCCCTTGAGAGTGACACATTCAGAGTTATTCAGGATTGAGGGGAGAAGAGGTTTATGTCAGTAGGTATGGAGAGAGCGTTTCTCTACACCAACTGTTCTATTTACACACAAAATATGCACTACATATGCTGATAATTCTAGTCCATTTCTATATGTCAAATTGCTGTGTGTGTGTGTGTGTGTGCATACTCTGACTTGCTGCACAAAAAATATTCTCGATATGTTCTTTTGAGATGGAGGAGAATATGTATATCACTTTAGAACAATACCACTTATGACCAATTATAAGCAATAAATTATCCATGAATAGTTAAAGGACTCCATGGGCCACTGTTCTTGGTGGGACAAGAAATTTCAGATCAGACTAATACCTAATAAAGAAAAAGGAAGAGAGATGAGAGGTGGCATAAAATAAAATCTATACACTGTGCTCTGAATATGGGAGTTTCTTATTAGTTCCTTTCAGAGCCTGATGTCTAGAATGAAAAGGAAAAGATATTTTTCACCTCAGCAATAAGTTTTTTAAGGCTTTCATAGACACTGTATTACTACTAATTCCAAAGCCTTTACTGAGGAAAGGAATAGAATCACTTATGGTAATTTAGGAAGTAATGAGCATAGCTTGAGATAGGATCCTATACAAGTGAACAAACATGTGTCAGATGGAGCAGCAGCTTAAAAGCCAAGAGAAAATTTTAGAATGTGGGGCTAGATTATTCAATATAAAAAAAGCAAAGCTATAGGAAAATAGAACATTGCAAGGAATAAGAGAAAGCAAGTAACACAGAAAAGATAATTTTATAAACTCTAGAAAATCATTAGCGTGGCCCACTGAGAGTATTTTGTAAATTATCAAACAAAAAAAAAATCAGATACTAAAAAAGTTCACCTAAAAATTACGAATTTATTGTATATTCTTTCTTTCATGAAGTATGATAAGACAAAAGAGTAACTTAATATAGGATTGGGAATTAGAAGATTTCTGCATTCACATAACAATTATGATGTGATTACTTTATGTAACCATGAAATACAAAAAAAAGTGAATAAAATTATCACAGTTAAGAAGAACAAAGTTTAAGTACAATATAACTTTTATTTCAAATCTCGACATCCTTTATTCTATTATGTTTATTTTGCAAATGATACAAATATTGACTTGCCTGCTGAAGAAGCCAGTAGCAGATTAAAAGACCGATAAACAAAGATAAAACAATATTAAGAGTATGAGAAAAGGTAGAATAAAGCCACGTTAAAACCATTCTAATCTTGGGGATAAAGTACTGAATGGAAATTCAAGGCAAGTTGGCTTCTATATCAAGCTTTAAACTAACCCGGTATGACATAAAAACTACTGACTCTACTCACCTTTTATTGCTGTCGTCTATAAGTACAAATGAAGACAAAATCCTACTATTATAATCAGAAAAGTTGTAGGGACTGAAAACATATTTCAACTAATAATAATTTAAAATTACTTACAGACTGAAAACTATTCCAAATATTTCAAAATATGAAATATATATTTTAAAATAGTTAAGATAACTGAAAAAATATTAAAATTCCAGATTATAAGCTTAGTTTAGATTCATACATAGGTCTCTCATGTAGGCTCCCACAGATGTAACAGTGTATTCAACTGATTCTACTATTCGCACTGACCGAGTTTAAAAATTTCCCCCTTTTCACGGAAAGAATATTCAGAATGTATACAGAGATTCAAAGCAACAGAACATGAGGCAATAACTGTTCATGTTCATGAAAGTTTAGTATTTGTTACTAGATAAATTATTGAGTTTTAAATGGGACATATGTGGGCCTTTTAGATTCCTTAGAAAAGTCAATTCTTTTGTAGAAAATTAAAGTCCTGGAGTAAAAAGTATTTTTTATTCATGTTTAAAAGTGGCATATTACTTACTTACATTTCTCTTTATAATAACATAGGTTCTTTAATCATTAAATGAGGCATTTGATAAAGAAAAACTTTTAACATAAATGAAAAAGTTGAGGCTAATTATACCCGATGAGGGAACTGTATAGGCATGTCTGAGGCTTAACTTAAGCACAATCCATGCAAAAATTCAAACGCATTTGTTTATTCCAATCTTGATATCAAGGAAGCAGAATTACATATTTAAATATTAAAAATTCAACCTCTGAAAAATAAAAATATTTTTTTTTCTTAGCTTTCACTATATTCAAAAGTACATGTGATAGTCCCCAAATATATATGAGTTCAAAACTTTCTAGGCCATTTACACTCAAAAGAATTTCAATGGATATTCTGAAAATACAGTGTCCTGTCCTTTTCAAGTAGTCCTAATAAACACTGAGTTTTTATTTTGAAAAAAACAACAACAACAAAAAAACCACAGGAAAAGTGAACTGCAGAGATTTAAAAAATAATATTCAAAAATAGCTTGGGTTCACCATTCCTTCTGCATGGTAACTTAACCATTGTATTAACTCTTTTGAGCTGTTGTCAGGATCAACAGGAACTTCAACGTCATCAAGCTACCCAGCTGATGCTTCAGTCTTTACAAGCACATTCCTACTGAATGCTTGAGCAGCTAATGCCTAACCACTTCTACTCATGGAGAACATACTAGATGCTAAGGCATTCAGAAAAGCTCCATTAGAAAGTTTACCCTCACTCTTTCCTGTAGTGTTTACCCAGTGATCCCAATTCTACTACTTTGACCGAGAGAGAAAACCAGCTCGTTCATATAAGAATCCTTTAAATATCTGTAGATTCTTATAATTTAGCACTATTAGGACATTTCCACAGTTTTGGTCATTTTCCTTTTTAAGACCTTGGGTTTAAAGCTTGGGTGTCTAAATCTCAGTGTGATTCTATAGATAAAGTAATCACCAACCACATCCTAGATATAACTTCTATTACTGTAGGATAATATCTCCATATTGAAATCTTCCAAGATCTTTTTGCATTTCAATTCTAAATATTTATTTTTCACATTTCAATTCAATTATATTAATAACGAATGTTTTCTGGGCCCAAGTGTATGATCATATTTATTCATTAAATTTCATTGAGGTCATTAATTCTGCCTAGAAAGATTTATCTAGATCCTCGTTCTGTAATTCAATGTTATTTTTCTGTTTTATAAGCTGTTTTCAAGTATACCCAAATCGCTGACAAAAATGTAGAAATACAGTATTAAATATAATACCACAAAGCATTACTGGAGGTCATTATAAACCCACCTCTTGATTATTAATGATTCTCTAAAACATTTGGGTAGAGGCCTTCAACAGTTACTAGTACATTTACCTAAACTTGAATTGTGCCCATATATTTTCCATCTTGTTTAGAATATCATGGAAAGTCTTGGCAAATCACTTGTACACTAACTTCATTTCTATGTTTTACCAGCGTAATATCCCTATTTAAAAATGGAAATGTAGTCTGCTTTGATTTATTCTTAGAGAATCTATCCTAACTCCAGGCCAAACATGCTTTCTCCAATAGCAATCTTAAAAACCACTAGGAGCATGGGTGCTTAATGAGTATCATCTAAGAAATGCACTTATATTTTCACATCTAAGCCTGAAAACAACCTGGAAAGGTTGGAACTGTCACAAGTTTCAATATATTTCCATATATTTAAAAAATTCTATATCCAACATCTGTCCTCCAGCTACCTAATTTCCTGTTCCACAAGCAATAAGTGTTTCTATATACAAAAGCAAATACACACAAATATAAAATACACATGTATGTCTTGTATTGTTCTTAATTCATATACAAATGACAGCATGATATATACATAGACTAGGTGCAAAAAACTGGTACACATACATGGTCATGCTGTCACATACATATGATTCTGTTACTTTGCCTTTTTTCACCCAACAACATATCTTAAAGACTTTTCCTCATCAAGATATAGAGCTGCTTCATTCCTTTTGCATACTTACATATTTTATTCTATAACTGTATCCATGTACTAGAACTTATCGAGTTACTGCCTCAATGTCAATGGACTTCTGGTATGTTTTCAATCTTTCATAATAACCACCCATGCTATAAAGAGTAAGTTGTCATATATGTCATTTTGTACCTAGCAAGAATATCTGTAGGATAATGTAATAGAAGTGAAATTCCTGGGTCAAGAGCAATGTGCATTTGTACTTTTGACTGGTTATTAAATTACTCTTCATAGAGGTTGTACCAATTTAAAATCCCACTAACAATGTATGAGATTGCCTGTGTTTTCATACTGATGAAAACAGTGTATTAACAATCTTTCAGCTTTTGCAGAAAAATCGCTATAGTTTTAACCATAATCTAATTTTCACTTATTATTGATTTGTAGGAGGGTCTTCCTACAAATCAGTCACATGACTGATAAGATTTGCAAATATTTTTCCCCAAATTGCATGTCTTTTCACTTTCTTTATGGTAGTAATGCCACACCAACATTTTTTATTTGTAGGTAGCCAACTTTATTAATTCTTACTTTTACAGTTTCTGAGTTTAAAAAGTGTGAGGTATGAATCCAAAGTTTCTTCACCTAGCTGGTTGTCCCAGCAACCTGATAAAATTGTTTTTTCTTATTCAGAAATCCACTTATTTAATTTTTTTCCAAACGAACCAGAGTTTTAATATGTCTGGTTAAAAATCTTGCTGTAAGATGAATAAGGTCTGAAGATCTAATGTATAACATGGTGACTATAGTTGATAACACTATTGTTTAATTGCATTTTCTAACAGAGTAAAGCTTAAATGTTCTCACACACAAGAAAAGATAAACATATGAGGTAATAGATGTGTTAATTAACTCAGTGTAGGGGAGATCATTTCACCATGTGTACATATATCAAATCATAATGTTGTCCACTTTCAACATGTTACATTTTTCTCAATTATACCGTACAAGAGCTGGGGGAATAAAAAATAGTCCTAAAAAATTCAAGAACCCACAGCATCAGTAAACAGTTTAAATGCCCACTGGTCTGAGAAATGCCATGGCATCTCCTCCAAAATAAAGGATAAAAATTGCCTCCATAAAGAAAGAAGGCCAACGATGCCTGGCTGCAGTAATGGGTACCTGAAACACATTCCTATCTCTCTCTACACACAGGGATCGGGCACAGCGGACAATGAGTATTCCTGGAAGCCACCACTTAATCCAAATGCATCCCTAATTCACTTTCCCTTACTAGGATCCCAAAAGGCCTGTGCTCCACCGACACCATCCAACGAAAGAAGAAAATAGAATGTAGTCTTAAAAAAAACAATCTTGCTAGAATTTTTAATTGGATCCGATGAAATGTATGGTTTAATTTCAGAAAACTGATGTTTTCATTAAAAAAATTAGTTCTCTACCTATGCCATTCTCAAAAATAAACTTGGGATGAATGAAAAGTATAATGTGAAAAAGAGAACTACAAAATTCATAATGGAAGAGTAAAGGTATAAGAACAGGCACAAGAATAGCCATAGCAATTCTGAAAAAGAACTTTAGAGTTAATTTTTCAAGTTTCAATAGAAAGTTAAAAAATTTTCTGACAAAAATTGTACTGAATTTATAGATTAATTAAGGAAAAACTAAATTGTGAGGACACCTGGAATCCTACTTTTTTGGGGACATCAAGAATCCTACTTTTTTGAAGTCGTTTAGCAACATTATAACTGTAAGCAGGGGGCTGTTCCCCATCATGTCAACATTATAGCTGAAAAAATAGGTAACTACCTTTAGCTGTTTTAAGCATTTTGTTAAAGCCCACACTTACTTTGAGTTTTAGATCGCCATATATTATTCTCATTCATTTGTTCAAGAAATGCTTAGTCCTATAATGTCCTTTAAAGGTGTGAGCCTTAACTCTATTTGCTGCTCAGAGGTTATTTCTAGTGTGTCTAGAAATACTTTCTTTTTCTCTTTCTTAATCTTGATTTTAAAACTACCATAAGTATTTAAGGTAGGCTGAAAATCGGGCTCTGAATAAGCAAGGTTTTACTATCGCTTCAAGGAATTAAGAATAAAGTTCCTCTCATCTAGCAGTTTAAAAATGAGCTGTTCCAGTTTATTCAATATTCTAGTGGAAATGATTTGGAAAGATACCAACTTTTGAGTAGCAAAAATTCAGTTAGTAAAGGTTAATAAAAGAAATAATTGAACGAATTATTTTATAATAATAATAGCAAACATTTTATAGTCTTAGCAAACATTTGTATAGTACTACCTATGTGCAAGACACTGTTCTATGTACTTTAAAACATTAAATGATTGAATTCTCAGTAATTCAGAAGATATTTTTAGATACTAAGTTATCCCCTTTTCTTTAGGATAAATATGTCTTTGGACGAATAGGATATGAAGGATTTTAGTTGTCAAAAATTTAGAAGATTGCAGAGCTTAGTATAAATATAAAGTAGACAATTTTAAGGTCAGATTTACTATCCTCTTCTCTCCAAATTCACGAAAACATACCAAAGCTAGCAAGTTATGAAGTTCTGCCTGGTTTACTAGCTAAAATCTTATGCTTTCTTGTAAAGCCTGTTAGTTTGTTCATAAATATTATTCTAGAGCCATTACTAAACATATCACACTCAAAACAATATTAACAAAAAGCCAAGTAAATCTTTAGTGGAAATCATATAGATTTAAAAATAGAAGGTTTATAAATAATAAAAGATAATTTAAAGATAGGTTGTAAGAGCACTGCCATAAAAAGTTGATTTATAAGTTTATTTTACATTAAGATCTTTGGAAACATTTTCACATTATAGGGAAGATTTCTTTGATATTATATTTATTGAAATTCTTCCATAAGTCAAGTTTATAAAGTTGATGTGCACTCAGAAGTACAAAAATTTGGGCCATTCTAAAAGATTTTGACACTCTAAAGGATTAACAATAGTTTAATTATATAAAGACTTGCCTTAATTTTTAGTTTCATGTATTGCTTAAATCAAATTAATATGCGAATGTTCCTTTAACAATTAAAAGACCCATTGAGCTGATTTTCAAAGTTTACTGGTATATGAAAGGTATATGGAAACTATATGTACTATCATAGCAACTTAATTGCTCTCTATCATGTTTCAATGTATGAAATAAATACACATTACAAAAATAATGCATGTATATTATACTGCAATTGAAATGAAAATTACACTTTATTAAAAATATATTTTCTAAAAGATAAAGTAATAAGAACAAAAATTGAAGAGTTTTAACATTTCTATTTTCAGGACGCTTACCTGTCTAAGAGCTGATTATGTTTTTCTAAAGCATCCTTTTCAGCCATCACTGCCCGGTCCTTTTCAGCCACAGCATTATCCCTTGCTTCTCGGAGATTTCTAATATTTAAATATACATTCAGTTATTCCAAATACATAAGTATCCATCTTTTAAAGATTCATAAATGAACTTGCTTGGAGTTGGACTATCTGTCAATCTTAAGAACCCCTTAGAGGATGACGACCCAAACTGTATATTATATAAATATGCCTGGCTTGGAGAGTTTCTGTAGCGGCATGCAGCAGAGTAGAAGCAAAGAAGGTCTACCTCTAAATGTCACGTTACCTTTCTCCATGACTTGTCTTCACATGGGTTGAAGGGAGGCTAAACAGTAACTTTTTAGTACCACAATCTAATGAGGCAGGTAATTACTCACATATTATCCATAAGAAAAGTAAGGTTTTGAGATATTAATAAAGTTCTATAAAATGTTTTAAGTGAGGTTTTGAGATATTAATAAAGTTCTATAAAATGTTTTAGTACCACAATCTAATGAGGCAGGTAATTACTCACATATTATCCATAAGAAAAGTAAGGTTTTGAGATATTAATAAAGTTCTATAAAATGTTTTAAGTGAAAGATATAATTTAGATATCACAAGTATTGAAATGAAAATGAAGTTTGGGATAAGAACAAAAGAACAGAAGTGACAGATCTTGGGATCTCACCTGTAGAGAAAGGGAAGAGAGGGCAACACAGAAGAGCTGACAGAAGAAAGCAGAAGGGACAAAGTACATGAAGTCCTGATGCGATGACAAACAGATTAAGTGGAAGTAGCTGTACGAGCAAGATGGAAGACTCGAGATGGGTGCCGGAGAGTGATTTGGAGGTAGAACAGTACTTATTTCAGCAAAGAGAATTTTAATTGATAAGCAGATCCAGAGTGTGACCATTGAAGTAGCTAACTGGAGCTGAGACGGTCGATATTCATGTAAGGCTCAAGGAAGTATGAGGCCAGGGTATTAGAGTCATATAAGTCATCCACTTACAGCACTGACGACAGCAGAAATTGAAACTGACAGAAAGATATATTTAATGACAGTTAAGGGGAATGTCCAAAAGGTGAAAGGTAACAACAATTGCATAATTAGTAGATGAGAGCCAGATATGAGCCTTCGAAGATCAAATATGTTTTTTAATCAAAGTGGAAGTGTTGATAAAGAAAAATACCAACAGTATGCTTCTGTTAGAGAGTCGATCTTATCAAAAATCTTTTTCTCCAACAGACTTATAACATAGAGTACAATGTAAATAATTTTGCTCACTTAATCCCTATAAATCCCTAATGTTGTATTTTCTAACCTATTTTATAGCTGAGTAAACTGAATTTTAAAGAGCTTAAATACCTAGCCCCAAGTCACATGGCCTAAGTGTTAAAGCCACAATTTGAGCCCAGCTATGTCTTACTCCAAAGAGTGTTTTTTTTTTTAAACATAACAAAACATCGGATCACCCTATCCCCCACAAAAATCTGGATTGGACATTGAAATTTGTTTTTTTTTTATTTATGGAGAATGTCAGTACGAAGTAGTGAACACCCACAGAGTTTGAACAAATCTATCTAATAACTGTTGGACAGACATGCTAAGTGGTCATACTTGCTGTGCTGGTGCTCAATATCATCTTATGCATGGTGTGAAAGATGCAACAAATTTAAAATTTAAAACATGTCAACCAAGAGAGATTCATCAGTGAAATAGTTTATAAGCCAGAAATAAAATAATTTCAAAAGAAATGGAGTATAGATAACTCTTATTAAAAAGAAAATAACTTTTGTATACTATTACTTAAGTGGAAGTGTATTTTACGCTAGAGATCACAAAATGGCATGTCATTTTCTGCTATCATCCTGATTACAATGCCCTTCAAAAATTTTCTATTATCAAACCAACTGAAACATGAAAATTTACTTTTATTTTCTCCACAGAATAAATTCTCAAAGTATATTAAACATTTATATATTTTCCATTCCTAGATGATCTATATATTTTAGTCAGTAAATCATTACAAATTGGTTGCAATTTTCATTTCTCAAATATAACCTCATTATATGTTATTTCAGTAGTAAAATTCCAAGTAGATTTTATTTATAGTACTAATCATGAATACTTGGTAGATGGAGAAACTTCAGTTCCTAACTGTATTTCCTTTCCTGAAATAATGGGCCTTAGGAAGAAAAGTAAGTCACAGGGAATGAAATAAAACTCAGACTAAACTAACATTAGGTCTTACGAGAAGGGGTATGCCACAATCTATACCATCCAGCTAACTATAATTAGTGCTCTATGAAGGCATAAACAAAATTGTATGGCTAAAAAGAGGAGGAGCTGATTACTTTTAATGGGAGGAACAGAGGTGAGGTGAAGGGAAGACATGGAAGTTGGACCTAGAAGGACAAATAAAGGCAATTCAAAAAGAGAAAACTGAAATGAAAGGGAGGAAGTGCTAAAAGGCCAGGCTTCTACCAATAGGTCCTCACAGGTGTCTGCTGGTAAGATTTCTGTGTAAACCCATACTTCTTATCAGGTACCATACCTTCCAAAGCCTCACCCACAACCTGTATACTTCAATAAGAAGCAGCATAATTCCTTGTAACATAGAGATATAGATAAATTATCAATTGACTTTTAATGTTTCAAGTTAAGTCTGAGATAGATAAACTGACCTATTCTTTCATTTACAAAATAGTGATATCAAACAGAATGCTCACCATGTGTTAGGCACTATTCTAGGCACTTTATGTATAATAACTTTTATTATTTATTAAAAAAACATTGTTATAACATATAATAACTTAATCTTCACAAAAACCCCACAGAGTGTAGGCTGTATCATTACCTCCATTTTACAAAAGAAAAGACTGAAACACAGAGAAGTATTTGCCTAAGGTCACACAGCAAGTAAGCTATGGAGCCTAAATATGAACCTGAAGTGTCTGGTTCTAGAGTCATGCTCTTCATCATACTATAGTGCTGCCTCTCCTAAGATTCCCTTTGTTTCACAGAAGTTTTCTCCTTGGGAAATCCTGTCATTATGAGATTTATATTATATAACCATCTCATAGCACAAACAAATGTTAAATCAAAAATAGGCCTTGAAAGAACTGTGAATATATTATATACTTGTTCTTATAGCCCATGGCTCTTTCGAACTTAGACTAGTTTGATAAACCACCAGATGTACTGTATTCCAGCCACGGATAAAACCCTCACTGCCATATAACTAATAAATTATCCATTTTTAAGTGTTAAATGCCTTAGAAAATACAACCAAATACAATTAAAGAATAGCAGGAATTCAAATGTTCTTCAAAAGGCAAACCTGAAAAACTGATACACACTAGCATGCACAACCAAAAAATCTAAAGTTTTAAAAGTCCAAACTGAATATATATCATCAAATGTAATTATATATAATCAACACATCAATATAATCTATATATGTAATCAAATATATAATCAACATAATTATAACAACAGAATATGTTGAAAGCTGGCCATCTGTTATAACGAGGGCTTTAAAATATAAAAGTTCAAGTATTTCATTCTTAAAAATGCTTTTAGGAAGCTAACACATGATTCCAAAAGTATTTTTCATGATTCTTTCATGTCGTTTCCTACAAACTCCATTCCCCCATATGCACATACTTATATCTCTCATCCATCCTACATTTGTGTGTGGGAAGTGAATTGAGGGGAAAGATGGCAGAAAATGGAGAAGAAACCTTATCAATCCTATGTAAAATGCAAAAGGAAAGTGAGTATGCTAGTATTATAACTAATGTCCAAATAATGTACTTTTCAACTTGAGACACTTTTTACAGTGAAAGAGGGCACCCTCAATAATCATGTCAAACAGGCAGAAACCAGAACTTTCATGGACAAACTGGGAAATACTGTTGTTGAGATGATAACATTCAAACAAGAAACTTAAAAGAGTTAAGTTCTTAATTATTTCTCTAAAAAGCATTTTAATATTATAATAAAATGGAGGTTTTTCATATGCAATCTAGTATATTTGTACAGAGATGACTTCATACATCTAAGTTTATCCAGAAGTTATCTCAAAACCAAAGCCTGAAAACTTCAGTACAACACACATAACAGACTTCTGTTGTTATGCATCTTCTCACTATTAGAAGATAAATTTCACAGTACCAGTATGCCAAATCTAAATTTACACTTGAAAAGTGGTAAGAAAAATGTAGAAGAATGAGAAAAACTTTAGGAACCACTGAAATTCTAACAGGAACAAATCAAAGTTTGGCAATGGAAAGAGACTGTCTTAACCTGAATAAACATCACTAATGCCTCAGAATTTGAAATTTACTGAGAATAAACAGTGAAAAAAATATGACTGTCAGAAGAGCTTGGGGGTACAACTAAGCAACCCATTCTTCTCTTTCTGCCTCCATGTAAAATATTTTTGGTTAATAAAAGTGAATATATTTTTTCCAGTTTGAATAAAAAGGAATTGAAACAGGCTGTTTATATGACAAGCTTATTTATAGGGAAAGCATCTGAATTAATCACTCTACCCTCAAATTTTTTTTTTTGGATAAAATACTAAACTGGTCATTTCCATATCTGATGCTTTTTTGTTTTTAAGGTGCCATAAACTAGAAGGGTTACAAGAGGATTATCTGCTGTTATATAATCAACA
This sequence comes from Pteropus medius, assembly GCF_902729225.1. Classification (NCBI taxonomy): domain Eukaryota; kingdom Metazoa; phylum Chordata; class Mammalia; order Chiroptera; family Pteropodidae; genus Pteropus; species Pteropus medius. The sequence goes on along the minus strand of NW_024349800.1, from coordinate 13,170,275 downwards.
ATTGATAATTTTTCCTTTAATGAACTTAGATAGTTGAAAAGTGAATGAATAGGACATAAACAACAAAGTGGAGATTTTATTTAACATAATTTCTTGGGGGGAAGTTACGTATTTTAAGAGTAGAAACTTTCTGAGATTACTATTGACTGAACATGCCACACTTTCCTATCCTTTCATTTTAGTTGGTGCAAAAGCAGATTTTTTTTTTTTTATTTTATAGATGTAGAAACTGTGGCCAAAAAGTAAATAAATATCTAATCCAAATCATAGTTTAAAAATGCAAAACACTTGTTTTAAATCCATTAATGTGCTGAGGTTTGAAAGGAGCTGACAGAATAAAATATAATACATTAAAATAAAAGTAGGTGAATCTGGTGGACGGTTAACTGAGAGACTACTATGTCAGTCACCACGCTTGGTCCTAATCAAATCCATCTTATTCTAAATCTGTATAGGTTTTCATCTAAACCAATAGTCACCTGATTTCTCAAAAGTAGGACCAATTTATTATTTCATTCAACAAATATTTATTGAGCACTTACTACGTACCAGACATTGGTACACAGAATCCAGTACTGAACAAGATATAAAAATCCCTACTCACATGGAAATTATAATTCTAGTAGAAAGGAAATCAAAAGTATGTTAGTAGGTCCTAAGTGCTCCGGAGAAAAATAAGGCAAAAAAGGGGCTAGTGGGCAGCAGGCATGAGGGGGAGGTGGGAGATCAAGTTTTAAATGGGGGGGGTCAGGAAAAACATCAGAGAGCAGGTGACATCTGATGACTTATCGAAAGTGAGGAGACAGGGCTCTTCAGGAGAAGAAGGTTAAGCAGTGGGACCAGTGCCTAGACTAGAGTAGTAAAATAAGGGTGAGGTAGTTGGGGGCAGATCGTGTGGTATCATGGTGCATTATAACCATCTGTACTTTTACTGAACGAGATGGGGAGCCTTTTTATTTGAGCGGAGGAGTGATTTAGTTTGATGTACCATTAAGAGAAACTGTGTGGAGAACAGACTGGTAAGGGCAGGGAGAGAAGCTGTGGGACAACTTAAGAGGCTCTTGCAGTAATTAAGGTAAGAGATAATGGTAGCTTGAACCAAGATAGTATCTGTGAGATGGCAAGAGATCATAAATTTTGAAGATACAACCAAAAGGATATGCTGATAAATAGAATATGGAATGTGAAAAAGAGAAGAGGCTGAACATGACTTCAAGGTTTTTGGTCTAAGCAAGTAGAACAGAGTTGTCTTTAACTGAGCTGAGTCAGACTGAAGTGAAGGCAGAGCTGGGTTGCAGGGACAGAAGTTCGCTTCTGGACTTATTAAAATTAAGATGCTTATTAGAGAACCAAGCGGAAATGCCACGGAGGCAGTTGCAAAAGATGTCCAGGAGATAAGCAGGACCAGTCAAGTCAGTAGACTCTCTAGTCAGTACAGAAATGGGAAAAGTCAAAGTGTGGTCTCCTGGAAACCAGTTAAAAAATGGGAAGGATCAACTGTATTAAATATTGCTCATAGGTCAAGTAAGATCAGAACTGAGGACCTGACCACCAGATTTTTGGCAACATCAAGTTCTCTGGGGGCTTATAAGACCAGCTTTGTTGGAGCAGTAGTGGGGGAAGCTTGAAGCAAAATTTTAAAAATGGGGGGTAAAGAATGAACATATACAACTCTTTGCAGGAATATGGGCAAAGAGGAGCAAAGAAATGGGGCAGTATCTAGAGGGGGAAGTGGAAATTTTAAAAAGGCTTTTAAAGATGGGAGAAACAATGTGTTTATACATAACTGGGAATTATCTGGCAGAAAGGGGGAAACTGCCAAAACAGGAGACAAAGGGGAGGATGCTGGAGCTGTGTCCTTGAGCAGGGGAGCGGGAAGGGACTCCAGCTACGACTGAGTATCTGAGCCGTAGGAGAGCAGGGGGTCCTGTCAAAAGATTATACCATTTTATAGAAAAATAAAGGCCTCTTTACTAATTTTTAAAGTGACAAATGCTTTTATAAAGTTCTGATGATCCACTTTCAGCCCTCAAGTATGAAGCGGGGTTTTTTAAACTCCTTTAAGAGAACTTCTAAATAATTTTTAATAAATTGACGTCAAATTAGTTTTGATAAGAGACCTTTAGTCAAATTTCACAGCCTTGACCATTCAAATGGGAGTCTGCACTGCATTGTACAGTCAGATGTATCTGTAATCAAAGGCAAATCACATCCTTCTCAGTTTCCTCATTTGTATAATGGGGATATTAATACCTACAACTTGATAAAATGTCCCATCTAATTCTTTCTACAACGCATGTTAAGGGTTGAATACCATACTGGATGTATAACTGGTATTCAAAAAATAGTAGAAAGTCTAAATTAAAAATACGAAGGTATTCATTTAGAGAATGATTAGGCAATACTTCCCCAGATTTCTTACTGTATAAAAACATGATAATATTTGTAAGAGTGCTCTGGGGAAATGAGAAGACTGCCGAAGGGGCTTCAGTAGCTCAAGGCCCCTCTGGCACTCCGAGGGCTGAGGGGAGTAAGATCTGGGGCACAGGGGAGAATAAACTATGTAATCTCAGACAAGTACTTCTGGGCTTTGTCAGATCTGCCATATCTGTAAAAGATCAAAAATTGACTATCTTCCTTTCTAAATCTCGTCTGCAACTCTTGAGTTAACAGCCATGCCTGACCATCCACGTCTCTGAAACTAGTGAAGTAGAACAGCTGGAGTCATTCCTGGTATCCCCTTCCTGTCAGTCCCCAACCAGGTCTTGCCAATTTTACTACCGAAATAGTCTTTAAACTCAGCTTTTATTCTCTTTCCATTTCTTATTTTCACTTAAACTTTCCAGTTGTCTCCTAACCAATCTCTGTGCCTCCATGCCTTTTTCAACTACAATGCACCCACACTGTAACTACAATTACAAAAAGTACATCATGTTGCTTTCTATTATAAAACCCCACTGACAACAGGGCCTTTTAACATCTGACCCTATCCTACTGTACCAGCCTCCCTCATCACCCTACGAACTAGACAATACGGGTAAATCCAAGTTCTTACATAACCTGAACTCACTTTGCTTCATATCTGGAATACCCTATAAACCTTGAAATACTCAAATATTATTAATTAAGCAGTGAACACATGTGGTAATCACTTATAGACATAAAGAATATAGTTAACAAAAGATAGCTAACAAAATTTCATTTACAATTATTTGAGAAGATATTGAGTTAAAAGTTCAGAGTAATCTAACTGAAAAAACGAAGTATTCTTAAATTTTTCCATAAAACAACTTAAAAATTTATACAGATATCTGATATGAACAAAAGTTTGTTTGAGCACTAATGAGGACATACACTTTTCAGATGATGAATGGAGCCTCTGTACACTAGTTCCAACTCACCTACTGTAATGCATTACAATACTCAGCTAATCATTGTAAATAAACTTAGGTTCACGATTCAAAGCTGTGTAACATCACTCTAAATTTCTACACAAATTTCAAGTTATGTCATTAAAGTCTCTCCTTGAGTACTTTTGGAAGATGATGAACTGTGGTCAAGATTATTTTTATTGAAATGGTGGGAAAATAAAATAACTAAAGCAATACTAATCGTTACACTTAAAAGCATATTTTTGATCTCCTTTTCCCTACTGCCTTCCCCCTTTAAATAACTGTAAAGCAATCTGAGTTTCCATATTCTGTGCAGCGTAAGGATGATGAACACCTCTAACAAATGCGTCCCTACCTTTTTTATAGCATCACTATGAGAACAGTTCTTTCTGTGTTTATAAGAATGAGATTACCTTACGTAAAGGTAGTTTTACTTTTTTTTGGAAAAAAAATAAGCACCTGAATTTCTCTACCCTTTATTATCTCACAGTATTAATTAGGATTCTTTAATACTAAAGAATAATTATATATTTGTAATAGTGCCTTTTAATGATGATAAACAACTCCATAATGTTATAAGTTGAATTTTATATAATGCTCATTTTACTTAAATTGTCAACACAATGAATAAAAGAATTAAGTATTGCACATAGGCAAAAGGTATCAAAATAACTACCACTTATATATATATATATATATATGCAATTTTATAATTTATAATGTACTTTGCACAGATATTCTTTCATTTAAATCTTACAGGTCACTCTTTGAAACAGTATTATTAGTTCATTTTATGTAAGAGGAAATTAAACATCAGTGATATTAAGTGACATATTCATTCAGCTAATAAAGTGGTAGAGCCGGTATTTAAGTTTAGTCTTTTGCTCTAAACCTCCTTCATGATATACTCGCGGTTCAAGGAATAATGCTTTTCCTTTGGATGTATGAGAGGGTCTGTATAGTTCAGTCACATAATACCTACTAAGCAAAAAGTTATTTATAAAACAAATCTCAACACTAGAGTTTCATTCCTCATTTCCCACAGCTCCAAATGGCATTGTAAAGCAACGATAAAGTACAGAAAAAGACAAGAAACCTAACTCACAGATTGAGCCAAAGCATACACAAACGTTATAATTTCAACGACAGTAGTCCTTCCTTATCTGTGGTTTCAGTTACCCAGTCAACTGCAGTCTGAAAACATTAAATGAAAAATTCCAGAAATAAACAATTCATACGCTTTAAATTGTACGCCTTTCTGAGTAGCATGATGACATCTTGTGCTGTCCTGCTTCATCCTGCAGGGACATGAACCATTGCTTTGTGCAGTGTCTACATGCTGCACGTGCTCCCCTGCCTGTTAGTCACCCAGTTACTTACCAGATCCACTACTGTGGAAATGTAGCGCTGGTGTTCAAGAAACCCTTTTGTTTAACAATGGCCGCAAAGGGCAAGAGTAGTGATGCCGGCAATGTAGATACACCAAAGCAAAGCTGTCAAATGCTTCCTTTAAGTGAAAAGGAATGTACGTATAGGAATAAACATAGTATATAGAGGGTTTGGTACAATCCACAGTTTCAGGCATCACTGGTGGTCATGCATATTATCCTCCTGTGGATAAGGGGAGACTACTACACAGTATTTTTAATGTACCCAAGTTCACAAGTTCCTTCTTTGCTTATCTCTGTATTTTCTCAAGTCTTTATTTCTTCTACTCTCTTTCTCTTCCCTCTCAATCCCTTAAAACTTTACAAACTACTGGTATGACTGACTGCACGGGCAGAAACCAATACGGATGGCATGAGTTTCATCTCTCTTTTCTACATTTGAGAGAAAATAAAAGGCACTTTCTTACCATCCCCCCAAATATAGAAAGCAAACCAAATTTCTCTAATCTTATTTAACTTTCTGCTAAAAATGTTTATTAGGGGAGAGGTAAAGAGACTAAGCACAAATATGCAAGTGTAAATACTTCATCTATTCACTTCATGTTGTAACAGCACACCTTGATAAAATATAAGTACATGACACAATTATACACCTAAGTTCAAAGTAAGTGATTAATCTGTCCAGACATAAAAATATCTAAAAATGTAAACTTTTGTTTTCTGAATCTTCTGTTTTACAACATGGAATACTAAGATCCTTTTTAAAATTATTTTAGGTTGTAAGATTTCAAAAAAAAAGTAATTTACAATTTATTTTAACCTTGTAAAAGATTAGTAGGACATACACTCTGACTATAGTTAAATCCTGCCAGAATGAGGAAACTGTGATTCAGAAAGATTCGGCCACACAAAATACAGGGTTGGATTATTGTGAGGTTAATAAAATGATAAAGGTGAGCTTATACACTAGCTGGCTAGGAGTCGCCCTGCAATTCAAAATCATTCAGCCCAGGCTGTAGTTTGGCACCACCTGGTGGCAACTGTCCACTCTAGCGTCAAAATCCACTGGGGGCATTCTGGGTCTTGTGGCTGGCTGGGGCTTTCAGGACAGTGGCCCTAATTCCAGGAATCTCCTGATTAGGTGGCATCCATTTCGATGTAGATATAGAGTCAGAACAACAGTAGAGAAAAGGAAACCTGCTTTCAGCTTCTCAGCTTCCAGAAATGGGTCTGTCAGCTGTTTCCCAACCTACCTCTACTAACCATTTTAGAGAACGGGGGCTAATTTATCTAAATTTATGTTACAATGGGATGCATTTTAAAGAATTAAAAAGAAAAAACCCAGTGGCAACAATAAAAACTGAAAAATCAGGAAATTCTCAAAATGCATACATATCAAAGTTTGTGATTATATGAATTGTTTGGAAATAATCATGCATGTTATCATGAAAATAAGTCCATAAATTTTAAGGCTATTACCTCAGTCAATAAAAGCTATAAAATCCATAATAGAATTGAACCACAGGACTAAAAGTATGTATTTGTAAAACAGAAATAGTATCACCTGTGCCACAGGTCTAGCTCATGTCCACATTTTTCTCCTGCGATTCAGAACCTTATGTAGTCAACTTTTCTATGTGCATATCTCAGGATTTCAAATAAAACTAAACTAAATTTATCATGTTTTCCGATTAAAGTCTTTTTTCCCTTAATGTTTTAAAAACTGCATCACCATCCACAAAGCTGATCAACTGGGAAACCTGGTGTTGATGAATACTAACTAGACTTTTGGGGGTGATCACTTTGTAGTGCATACGGATGTTGTACCCCTGAAACTTGAAGGGAAGGAAGAGGGGAGGGAGAAAGGAAAGGAGGAAGGAAGGATGGAAGGATGGAAAGATAGACAAATGAACGAACCTGTGAAATCCTTAAATTCTTACCACTCTCCAATCCAATCTAGTGATAAATCCTGTTGATTCTACCTCCTGAACATGTTTTGGCCTGGCCCATTTCTCTTCATCTCTACTGCCATTAATTCCATCATCCTTCTCATCTTGATAATGGAAACAAACTCTAAAAGTGGCCTGTCTATAGCCTTATATTTCTCTGATCTATTCTCCACATTGCATAGTGGTCTTTTTATATAAAATCAGATGATATCGTGCATTTTCTTAAAATTTTTCAGTTGTTCCCCACTAGTCTTGATTTGGATCGGTTTCCTCTTAAAATTCCCTCCCCCTCCTCAGTCTATGTTCTTGCCCTACTTAATTATTTTGTTTGTTTAGAAAGCTTCATTTTTGTCTTGCCTCCAAGGTTTTTATACACACTATACATTTATTCCCCCAATTTCCTTCCCTCCTCTAACTCATAGTCTTGTCATCATGTAGGTGTTAGCATAGGTATTTCTCTCTCTATGAAGTCTTCCCTGATTCCTCCCAAGGCTGGGTTATAAACACCTTGAGTCTACGTACTCACATCTTGTATATCCTGTTGTTTTCTCCATTATCAGCATACTTATCATTTTTTCTTTACTTGTTTTTATTTTCCATTAGAATTCCAGCTTTGTAAAGGTAGAGCCACCACTTTATGGCATCTGGCACATGGTGGGTCTCAAAATATATTTGCTAAATAAGTGAATTTATTGCTCTGAGAGCTCAGATGTAAACTTTTCTAACATCAACCTTAGTCTGATTTAAATTCTTGCTTGTTGACAAAAATCAAAATATCATATACTCAAATCAGTGCTGATAAACTACTATGATGATTAAGTCAATTTCCAAATAATTTCTCACAATATAAACTTTCAAAAGCCATATGAACTATAATGATGGTAGATAAAAATAACTGTTATTGAAATAAGAAGAATTTACTTTCTTCTAATACTGCCAATCACTAAAGGAACCTAACATATACATATCTGAAAGTAACTGCATAAAAAAAAAATAATTCTCCTTCAAGATGATCTTACATGATGTTTTTCAGAGTCAGCAACTAAATGAGGCATATGCAATATTTCATATTATTATTCTAGTTATTAAAAATTTCCTGAAGATTTTAGGCACAGTTATAGGGCAGAAGTACTGATCTGTTAGTACTTTCCAATTTCCTTTTCATCTCTGTCCTCGATCTGAACTGAGCTAAAGGCAGAAAGACAAGTTACCAGGTAATAAAGGGAGAATGGGAACACCAGAGTCAAGAGGCCTAAGGCCCAATAAACCCTGTTCTAACCTAGTTATCGAAGACCTTAGAACTTAATATTCCATTATATTTAGATTTATGGCAAATTTTATTTAATGTATTAAAATAGATATTATGTCACAGAAATAGTTTAATTTAAAAAAAACTATAAGCTTCAAATAAACAGAAATATTACTCAAATTTCCTTTTTTTTTTCTTTACCTGTTTTCCCGTTCATACATTTCCCTAGAGGCACTTCGAAGTTGATCAATTTCTTGATTAGTTTTCAATTTGATTTGTTCCAGTTCATTATATAGTTTATTTTCATATTCTGTTTTATAATGGTCTCTGCAAGGAATCAAAAAGAATATCCATAAATTTTCTTTTTGGTAAAGAAAGAAGTTTTTGCCTTTCATGTAAGATTCTAATATGTCAAATATGCTCTAAATACAATGTTACTTGAAAGACATAGCTATTAGATATAAAGTTTTATAGTTTCTAAAAATACTATTCCAAACTTGTTCCATCTAAAGTTTGCTTTTAAGGCTTGATTACTACACAAAAAGTTAACTCATGTTGAATAATTATTGATTTTCAAAAATATTTTACTGATAGTTTTTAATGTATATGGCTAGAGACTTGAAAACTGATGCACATGGAATGTCCTTCATCTAGAAATATAATCTGGTATGTTACAGATTGACAAATATTTTTAAAAAATGATTCTCATTGACTCTACAAAACCTTTCCTTCTAAACACAACCATAGCCATTGTGATCTCTTAGCAAAGTCAGAGCGTTACGTAAGGCATTAGCAGGAGTACAAACTAATGAAAATGCCACAGGGTAGGGAAAAAGTTATGAATGTGTGAAGTCTTAAAGTATAAAATTTAGAATTTGTTTTAGTTTTTGATGTGCTGCTAAAAATAAATAACTGAAGGATTATAAGGGCTATTAGTATAAAGGAACTCTAATAATTTATACATCCAGTTGGAGAGAAGACAGGATTGAGATGCAGGCATCTGATTCCAGAGCCTGTGCCTTAAAACAGTATGCGGTGCTGTCTCCTCATCTTTTTATGTTTCATACAGTTAAGAAAAGGTCAGAGTAATCAGGCTCCACAGGATTAGATTAGTTTTTTTTTCTTAAAAGATACTTCTATAGAGATACTTTTATACCCTTTCTTTCAAAAATACTTATGTAGCGATGTCAGTTATAGGGAATTAAAAAGGTTATGTCGTAATGAAAAAAAAAAAATAGTAATACCTAAAAGAAATAGGCTTTTGGTTGTTGGAAAAATCACAACATGTTAAGAAAAAAAATCGATTAGAATATCTTATAAGTAAACAAAATGAACTATAATCTTAACATCATCTTATAGATATGAAAAAAATCGCTATTCTTCCCCAAAGCCAGGAGTTCCCTCAAAGAAGCTGGTGTTAATTTATATCTATTTATATGGAAAACAATGAAAATCTTGCCTGGATGCTACATATTTTTCATACATCTCTTCTCTAGCCTTTTTGGCTTCCTCAAGTTGAGCCTGAAGTCTTTCAAGGCGATCCTCTTCGTGGGCACAGCGAACACTAAGCTCCATGTTTTGGCGATTGAGATATTCTTTATCCTTTTGTAGTAAAGTAACAGTCTGCTCTAAGTTGGCTACCTACATACACAGAGAAACAGAGTGTTCTTACTTTTCAAGGTTTACTGTATTGTTTTCTTTCATACAAAGGGCTCATTCTTACCTTGCAATTTTTCATCCAAACGCTACTAAAAGTACCTTCTTCCTGGCAACTATATCAAAAAGAAACCAATGTCCCTTCCACAATTCTGCCCTGGGCTATGTCCACAATCACACTGTACAATAAAATACAAGTGACTCTATAAGCTTACCTCTTTTGATAATTCATTTCTTTCTTTAGCTTGATTTATGTGAGAGACTTCAAGTATTTCATGTTTTCTTCTTAACTCCATTATTTCCTGTTCAAGTGCATCACGTTCACTAAAACATTCAAATACATTTATTTTTAGTAAAATAAAATTCAAATACATATGTAAATTTTATAGCCCTTTTTACAATGAACATTTAAAAACTGTTGACTATGTTACAGAAAACTGAACAGAGATACTAGCAGTGGTGCTTTAGCGTCATTCTATAAACAATAAACAAGGTCCTTCAAATTTAGAAGGACCTTGTTCAGATACATACATATGAATTTATCATCTTTAAAAAATAAATACACAAACTACACTAGTCAGTAAAGTAAATAATAAAACTTTCTAAGGCACAATATGGTATCTTTTCACTAATCATCTTCAATCTTATCTTGAAGCCAAAATTTTTAAAGAATTTATACCTGGCTCTAGGCTTTCAGTTCGATATCATAAAGGCCTTAACTCATCACTCAGGTAGCCAGCAGACACACAGGCAGGAATTCTTGTGACTCTTTCATTCACAAATTGGTTCTGATTACTCAGAGATTCTACTTTCCATATTGAGACCAGCTCTTTCTCCTAAACAGTAAAAACCAAGGAGTGGACCACAACAGGTTTCTTAAAAAATGAGCAGAGAAATAAATTTACTTACTCTTAACCTCTCCACTCAGAATCAGTTCCTTTGTACTTTATTTCATCTACTGACCTGGCATTTCCATGGAGAGGGCTATTAAAACTTATTTTTGTTTCATTATTCAGTAACTCATTTAGACTTTTTTTTTCTTCTGATTAACAAAGTATTATATATACTGAAGAAAAGTGAGCAAAGGATAAGTTAAAACATAACAATCATCCATAAACCCACTTACTAAAGATGTCTAACAGTATTAATACTCTGGTACATATTACTTTTAAGTATTCTGCGCTTTTATATACAAACGTTTTTATTCTTACGAGGTAATGATCATGTTCCCTGTACTTTTTTTTTTGTAAACAATAATTATAAAGTATGATATAGAAAAAGTTTCATGAACTTGCTATCTATAGTTGACATAAGTTACCATGTTTATATTAACATTAAAGTTTTGTTTTTTAAAAAGATAGAATACTATGAATAAACTTGAAGTTCCCTATATTTTCCTCACTATGCCTATATCGTTTCCCAGATAAACTGATGAATTTAGTGTTTCTATATATGTTTTTACTTTTACTCGACAACTGTTAACATTTTGTCATATTTACTTTGTATTATTTACTATTTTGTCATAGTCTCTGTTGTCTCTATCTGTAAATGAATATATATGAATACATACAGATACATACACGTATACATATATATGTACAAACATACACACAAACGTGCATTTTTTCCCCTCTCAACTATTTGAGTTATATGTAGACATTATTAGTACCCTTAATCCTAAAAAATTCACTGTGAATTTCATAAGATTAAATATATTCTCTTATATAATCAGAGTATAATTATCAAATTCAGGAGACTTAGCCCTAATACAATATCTAATACCTAATCTAGTTTCAATTTTTTTTCTTGTCTCAAAAATGTCTTTTATGGAAATTTTTTCCCTGTTCCAGGATCCAATGTATTATCATGCATTGCATCTGAATGTTATGAGTCTTTGGTCTCCTTTAACCTTGAACAGTTCCTTAGCCTTTCACTGTCTTGTACGACACCGACTTTTTTACAGATCAGAAGCCAACAGTTTTATGGAATGTTGCTCAATTTTCATTTGTCTGATATTTCCTTATGATTAGATCCAAGTTCAGCACTTTGGGCAGGAGAATCACATAAGTGACAATGTGTTCTCAGTATAGCACATAAAGAGGCACATGGTGTTACTTTATCCCATGGTTGGTGATAGTGATTTTGATCATTTGCTCAATGTGGTATCTGCCAAAGTTCTCTATAAAGGTACCGTTTTGTCTTTTGCAATTAATAAGTAATCGGTGGTGACATACTCTGAAATGGTATAAATATTCTGTTCCCTGACATACTTTTACCCAATGGTTTTAGCTTCCATTGATGATTCTGAATTAAACAGTATTATGAAGTTAGAAAATGATAATTCTAATGTGCATATATATTTGCTGGTTTGCATTCTATAAAGCTCGTGTTTATTATTTGCATGTACTTAAAAATTCTTATTCTATTCAATTAAGTAACTCATTTTTGTTAATACTCATCTTGATATTTAAGTTGCGCCACATGTGGCCAGTCAGAGCCCCTTCAAACTAGCTATTATCATGCTGAATTGGAATTAAGTACGCTCTTATCCATAGTGTGTTAAGCCATCTTCCCTCTTCCCTCACTGCCTTTGCCTACTGAAAGGACCTAGAAACAATGACCAGTACCCAGATATTAATAATCTGAGTAATATTCCCCACTATAAGAAACCAAGACACCTTAGAGAAAGGGCTAAAGCAATGAAATTACAAAATAAACCCAAGAACCTTATATTATGCCATAAAGTTAAGAAGCTGCTTTAAAAAATAAAAAATAGACTCATGCATTTTGCTTTTTAAAATTTAGTATTATGTATTTGACTTATCCATATACATTCAGAACTATCTTAATGATTTTAACTGCTACACAGAATTACACTATAGAAATAGATCACAATTTATTTTCTATTCTGCTGTTGAAAAGCATTTGAATTCTTTCTAGTAATGATGCAGTTAACATCCATACCCGTTTCCTTTTGCATATTTGTGAGAACTTATGAAGAACAGAAAAGTGATTTTCCTCCCCAATTTATTTTATATTTTTGTGACCAGATCCTTTTTTCTTTAAATCCATTTTTTCTATTGAGTGAACCAAAGGATTTATAGTTTGAGCCCCTGTTCCTTGTTTGTTTTTCTGTTCCATTTCTAGCACATGAAGATGTTTACGTTTTTGGTCAGGGCTACATTTTTTTCTTTCCTCGTTTTTCATTATAGAAAATACCCCTCCCACAGCAGTCAGTCACACACACACACACACACACACACACAATACACACACACACACACACTCTATAATGAACCCCTATGCTCTTATCACCTGGCTTCAAAAATTATCAAGTCATGACTCAACTTAGTTCATTTAACTTTAATTCATGGCCACTCTGCATTATTCTGATGATTATGCTTTTTCGTTTTCTCTTCTCATAATTTATATATTATTACTACACATTTATAGTGGTAGAGAAGACATCAAAACACCAACTCAAAGTATTATTTTACCATCATAATCTGCTTCATTTTGAAAATGAGTCTTTTGAAATCTAGTTTTATTTAAGAGTGCATTGAGTAGAACTCTCATGATTTCAAGCTCCAGTAATTATTATATATTGACACAATAATAAATATTGCATGTCAGTCATGCTGGGAGTAGGAGCACAAAAGTTATATCCCCAAATCTTTGCAGATTTACTTATTGTATTATACGATTTATAGTGCTCATTCATTAAAAAAATATTCACTGAGTGACTAGTATATTTCAAGAATTATTGTAGTTGACGCAGATATAGCAGTGAATAATTAGGGTGATATTTCTTACTCTCTGTGCAAATTTATAAATAAAGATCTCATAAATTTTTCTTTGATTTTCTTACTTTATATAGTGCAGTTATTTGTATTAGCACTATCTCAGATGACAAAACTTCGGCTTAGAATGGATAAGAGATTTACCTAGGCACATACAGTTATGGAGTGGTTCATTAATGCACAAATAACATAAAAGCATATTCCTGTAAAAGGAAAGTTATTTGCAATAGCTGCTAAGCAGTGACTGTTTTTGAAAGTGTGCGTGCCTTCTGTCAGAAAGGAATAGCTGAAAAAACTTCAAATAAAACTATCAAGTATTTAAATTGATTTCATAAAATAAAAATAATCTTTAAGTAAAATTTAAAACATATGTATATACATGGGATTTTACTGGGTTCCTAGCTTCTAAGATATTACCTTTTAAAAGACAGCAGCAACTTCTAAATAAAATTAAAACGATTGATATGAAAATACAATTTAAACCCAACAAAGTGCCCAAACTCTACACTTCTATGTAATGAAGAATAAAGTATATGTCAGGAAAATAAAAAGATAAGCCAAAGACTGGAAGAAAATATTTGCCAAAGACATATCTGATAAAGGACTGTGATTCAAAACATAGAAAGAACTCTTTAAACTCAACAGTAAGAAAACATACAACCCAATTAAAAAACGAACCAAAAATCTTAACAGCTATCTCACCAGAGAAGACATGCAGATGGCAAATAAGCACATGAAAAGATGCTCCAAACATATGTCATCAGAGAAATGCAAATTAAAATAACAATGAGTTACTCCTAAGCATCTAACAGAATGGCCCAAATCCAGAACACTGACAACATCAAATACTGGCATGTGCGTAGAGCAAAAGGAATTCTCATTCATTGTTGATGAAAATGAAAAATGGTACAAGCTACTCTGGGAAAGTTTCGAAGTTTCTTACAAAACTAAACATACTCCTACTGTATGATCGTGCTCCTTGGTATTTATTGAAAGGTGTTGAAAATTTATGTTCACACAAAAACTGGTGCATAGATATTTATAGCAGCCTCATTCATAACTGCCAAAACTTGAAAGCAACCAAGACGTCCCTGAGTAGGTGTATGGATAAATAAACTGGAAAGTCTAGATATGGAATATTATTCAGTGCTGAAAAGAAATAAGCTATCAAGCCATGAAAAGATAGGAGGAAACTTAAATGTATATTACTAATTGAAAGAGGCCTGTCTGAAAAGACTGTAAACTGTGTAATTCCAACTATATGACATTCTAGAGAAGTCAAAACTCCAGACATGGAGACAGAAATAGAATAAGGTATAGTCATATGGCACATAAAGACGTTTTGGTACGACAGACCACATATACGATGAGAGTCCCATAAGATTATAATGGAGCTACAGAATTCCTCTTGTCCAATGACATCAAACCCATACATACTAACGCAACATATACATGTTTGTGGTAATGCTGGTATAAACAAGCCTACAGCACTGCCAGTTGTATGAAAGTATAGTGCATACAATTACAGCACTAGGCTATACCATTTAGGTTTGCACTCTATGACGTTCGCACAAAGATGAAACTGCCCTATGACACATTTCTCAGAATGTACCCTGGTTAAGTGGCACACGACTGTACAAAGCAGAATTAACAATGTCGATAGTAAAAATTCAGGTGACTTTGATGCATACTAAAAATAAGAAAAACTACTGTAGCCATCTTAACCACTTACCTTTTGACTTTATCATAGTTCTCCTGGCGGTAGTCACCTTGCTGAATTAACTGTTTTGTGTCTGCTAATTCTAAGGCCAAACGTTGACATCTAATTTGAAGCTCAGAGTAGTTTCTTCGATCTTCCTCATAAGTCTATAAACCCAAACAATAATAAAACATGTCAAACTAAACATACCTGACCAAATTCTGTATTGAGTTCTGTTAAGCTGTGAATATCCTCGTAATTAAAAAAAAATCCTCAATTTTTCTACTTAGTAATTTTTCTACCTAGTAATTTTTCTCTACTCAAAGGTAATCATAAATCACATAGTAGTTTTTTAAAGTTGTTTAAAACTTGAGCTCTGTTTTTCACAGAAAAAAAAAAAAATAGTACAACCATGCCTTGGTTACTAGAATAGTACATAAAATGACTACCAATGCCAAATGATGTTTTTAACATCCTCTGTTCTTGAAGAGTTTCATAATTTAGAAACAAAGAACCACTTGAATATCAAATGTCTTCAATGACATAGTTAGTGAAGACATTAATTATGCAGTGTCAGTGGTGATATTCAGAAAAAAAAAAATTGTGGTACTTGGAACATATTTCTACCCTGCTGCTCCCTCTACTCACCAGACCAGTAGAAAGGAATTGGAGAGCTATGGGAGAGGCGTAGAAGTGAAAACCTTAAAATCACAACCTGGCCCTGCTTATTACGAGCCTCATTTCTCACCATTTCTCATGTTCACACTTCACCCTCTAACACCAGTGAAGATCTGAAGTTCTCTAAATGCACCAGGCTTTCTCTAACCTG
Organism: Pteropus medius; assembly: GCF_902729225.1. NCBI lineage: Eukaryota > Metazoa > Chordata > Mammalia > Chiroptera > Pteropodidae > Pteropus > Pteropus medius. The sequence goes on along the minus strand of NW_024349800.1, from coordinate 13,154,313 downwards.
TTCTTACTGTCTGAATAGCTACACAGTATCTGATTATTTGCCTCCTCCAGAGCACGAATCTCACTGTGCCATCAAATTAATTTTCTATATACCTCACCAGAATGTAAACATCTTTGTTTTATTCACCACTGGATCTCCATCACTTTACACATTATTTGGTATACAGTAAGAAGGAAATAAATGTTTTTGAACGAATTAAGAAATAAATGAATCAGAAATAGGGAGGAAAAACATGACACAACGATGGGAGTTCCTACTTATTTTTCTTTCAACTTATCAGATCTTGCAAGCAACTGTCAACTCCACCCCAGAACCTGTCATGTTGAATATATCCTGTCCCAAGTCACTCTTTCTCAAGTCACTGACCAGCTAAGTGTGGTCACATTCATTCCACAAATACTGAGTGAATTATTTTTATGTGACTGGTCCTGGGATAGGCACTGTAGACACCAAGATGAGTAAGACACTGTTTTTGTCCTTTTTAAACTATCAAACACAACTTTGAAATCTTGGCCCCCAAATTTCTATCAAAGGGCTAGACAAGAAAACTATATTCGATGTGTTTTACTTTGGTGTAGTATTATGTTCTTCTTCCACACTGATATTCTCCATGAGAACAGAATGTTACTATGATATTTATTATAGGGTTACAGAGGAGGGTACTCCATCATCATTTTAAGAAACTACTTTCTTTGCTCACCCATAAGAGGAAACTCCTCATCCATTCAAGTTTTATCATGAGATTACAGCAATTCAGTCATATCTTCAGGCTCCACTTCTAATTCTAGTTCTCTTGCTACTTTCACTGCTGTCATTCACGAGAGTTGGAATTAACTTCTTCCAAACTCCTGTTAATGTTGTTATTTTGACCTCTTCCCATGAATCACGAACTTTCTCAATGGCATCAAGTATGGCGAATTCTTTCCAAGTTCTCAATTTACGGTGCCCAGCTTTATCAGAGGAATCACTATCTATAGCAGCTATAGCCTTAAGAAATATATTTCTTAAATAATAAGACTTGAAAGTCGGAATTTCTCATTGATCCATAGGCTGCAGAATGGATATTGTGTTAGCAGGAATGAAAACAATATTGTTCTCATTGCACATCTACATCTGAGCTCTTGGTTGATCAAATGAGTAGAAATATATTGCAAGGAATCTTTTTTTCTGAGCAGCAGGTCTAAACAATGACATAATATTCAGTAAACCATGTTATAAACAGATATGCTGTCATTCAGGTTTTGTTGTTCAGTTAAGTTCACTGGTTTACATGGGTGTGGTTTGTGGTACCCTAAAACAATTATAATAGTCTTATAACATCAAAGATAAGTGGTCACAGATCACCATAACAAATATCACAATGAAAAAGTTTGAAATATTGTGAGAATTACCAAAATGTGACACAGAGATATGAAGTAAGCAAACGTTGTTGGAAAAATGGAGCTGATAGATTTGTTCAATGCAGGATTGCCACAAATCTTAATTTACAAAAAATGCAAAATCAGTGAGGCACAAAGCAAAGCGTAATAAAACGAGGTATACCTATATTAAAAACTTAAGTTTGATGTCCTTAGATATCAAGGATGTTTGACGTCCTTGCTATAAGCCTTAGAACCACTCCTTACCCTATTGCTTCACATATTTATATTAACCACTTGATTTCTAAAGGCATATTTTTTTTCCACTCCTTGAAAGTGAAATTCTTCCCACTATAAACAATAACAAACAAACAAACAAACAGACCAAAATGAATGCAGATGTAAATATGTTTGTAGGATTGGTGGTAGGAAACTGTGGGAGTTCGTCTGAGGATTTCCACTGTCTGTGAAATGGAATACCAAGTCGTCTGCTGATAGTGAGAAAGAAAGTGGAAAGCTAGAGATGTGAACAGAATGACGAATGCCTAAAATAACCTCTGTGAAAAATGAGAGGACCAGAAAAAAATGAAGTTTAGCACAACTGCGTGGGTCCATTTGAGGTTGATATCAATAAACTTATAGTGCTTGCTCCTGCCTATGGGATTTTATCCAGTGGTGCTCAGCTGGACAAATGAGGAGTGAGATTTCTGTCAGGCAGGGTTTCAGAAAAAAAACAGCTGGGGAAGAATTAGAGAACACCGGCAAGAGAAAGGTTTAAGACTGATGCCATGATAAAGAGAGAAAATAAATTTAAAGATTGGTAAACAAATATATAGATGGGAAATGCTGTTAAATATAAGTTGGAAGCAGATGATTAAGACACACAGAAATATAGGAAGTAATATGTTCAGCGACCAGCCTGAACTGGTAACTTCCCAAGTGAATCAGTCTGGGTGACAAGGAGCAGAATGTGACTATGAGACTAAGTTCTCAAGATAAGAGACAATCACTAAAGATGAGAAGATGAATAAAATGCAAGGCCATGGCTGTGGGTGAACCACAGAAGTAACCAAGGCCAGGAGCTAAGGTGAAATGGATGACTAAATCTATAGCAAGGGATTCACTTAAGAAAGGAGAATGTCCCAGTTGTCTGAAAATGAGAAAGGTTATAAGGTGAGGTATCTAGAGAGCATCAATGCCCAAAGAAATGGGGTTTTGTGAGTGTGCAAATGCCAAGATCTGAAACTATAAAGATCTAAGAGAACATCAGCACCTGGCCCTGGTCCATCTCTGCTAGTTCTGGAAGCTTCACAACCTTAGCTAGCACATAATCCTCACCTTTGCTCAGGCCGTTAAAAGAACTTTAGTTGCAAATTTTGGGGGTTCAATTATGGCATATGCATAAATCATAATTAATTTTAGACTCCTCTCCTTTAAGACAATTACTATATGGGGTATAAACTCCTAGATCGGAGAGCAATTCCTAAGGAGATATGAACACACACATACACACATTACATACGTGTTTATATACAGGTATATAAAATATCTTTAACTATAAACACCATAAGACCAAGTATAAACTGAAGTTCAGCACAGGAAGGTACATATTCTACCAACACTTTTCTTTTCACCTGAAAAATTTCCCCTTAAATAAAATGATTACTTTTATATTTTGAAAAAAAATCTACTTCACTTACTATTAGCAACTAAAACAGATTAAAGCATAACACTGGAAAATAGGAAAAATAGCATCTTCTCTGAAAATGAACCAAACTCAATGACTGTGTAGAACTTTGAGGTTAAGGCTAAAGAGAGTAGACAAGTCTATTTTTATATTATTCCTATGCATTCTTCTCTGCCTTAAAACTCAACATCAACTTATGTGGGAAGACTCCAAGCCCCAAATCTGACTCAGATGTCCTTCTTATATTTTCCACAGCACCTGGTTCTTACATCTGTCAGAAAACATATCCTATGTGCTGTAAGCAGCCACTACTTGCCTTCCACAGCAGAAGGAAAATTTTAAGGTTTTCCATAATCTTAGTACCTAGTACTCTGCTTATTATATAGGTTTGCAATTAATGTTTGTTGAAAGGAGCAAAAGAGGACATTAAATAGACTAAAACAAAAGAAGTTAAAAAAACCACCTTTCAAACATAAAGGGACACACAAAATTCCCAGTCATCGGCCCTTTCTAACAGAAAGTTACTATATAATAGTAAATGGCTTAACAGCAAATCTCAATCTCCTTTTATAATAATAATTTTAAAAATTACACAGGAAAAATAAAGACTAAGAGAGGATTTCAACCGTTGCCAGTTTTTTTATATATCTAGAATGGAACTGATTTTGACTGCCAGAATTAATGTTTTCATTTCAATCTCCTAACTTATTCACACAAAGAAATAAGAGGCTAAAAATAGTAAACCTGGTATTGTAATTGTATGTTTTCTTGTTTCACCTTTTTTTTTTTTTTTATGGGTATCTTACTTTCTTAAATTTGGGAGCCTAACTGCTCACAAAAAAAAAATTCATATTTTTATTGTTAAGCTGTAACATACATGGTTTAATACAACAAAAAAAATTTAATCAAGTGAAAAGTAATAAACTGAACAATAAACAAATAAACATTCAAAACAAAACATTTTCCATTGGAAACATGTTAAGATGAATACAAGGTTTCATTACCATCTTACTGCAATTTTCTTATGTGTTACTAGCCTACATACTTCATGTTTTCTGTAGTCATGCAGATGTAAATGGAAATCTGAATGATTAAATAAATGAAAAGTCCGCTTACTGGAGAGAATCATTTCACAAGGCAGCCAAACTGGATTCAGAGAACAAAACTATTCAAGAAATTCTCCATATACCTAGGTTCATTTTAGAATCCATGAACCTTAAGCTGGTCCTCCTTGACAATGCCAACCTCACCTTTCCCCGCACTCACTTAAGACCTAGAGCTCCTTGAAAACCTGTAGCTCATCATCTCTGTACACCCAGTAACCTTTAGTAGATGCACTGAAAATGTTTGCAGAATGAACTAATGTTAAAATACCAGTGGACTATGCATATTTAAAATAATTAGCTCAAGACAAAGGAAAAGTGACTTTAAAAACTGGTATTTAATAAATTATCACTTCTCCAATTGAAATTAATGATTATTATAAACCTATAAATAAAATACCTCATCTGAAACGATGATATGTATGCAACATATATGCAAAGTTTTCTCAAAGATTTTAAGAAAGAGCATAAAAGGAGCTTCCATTTCTTGATCTGGGTGGTAGTTAACCAGGTGTGTTTATTTATGAAAAGTCAATTAAAATTTCTTCTATATGTTACAGAAACATTTTTAAACAGGAAAACAAGAGGCTTCAAACCAGGAAATGTTAATGGGAGGGTTCTGCAGGGAGGCTGGTATCTGGCATGGAGAGGTGGGTCTCAGAGTCACATCGAAGGGGAAGGGAGCAGGACAGAAGGAGGGCAGTGAACAGACACTCACTTTTTTTACTCGATATATTTATTTCTCAACTGTTCGACATTAAAAAAAAACTCAAAACTTTACATCATAGAGTGTTTTGGTAAAGTTATCAGCTTAATAGACTTTTCTTATTCATAATGAGATGCCTTTCCCTCCCAAGCCTATTGCTTCTACACATCAGTAGTTAAGTACTTTAGATTTATAGAATTTCATAGATAAAAGATATCCTGGAGATAATCTATTGCCTTTTCTTATTTTTGAGATAGATCATTAAGGCCTAGAGGTGTTAAATGATTTGTCCAGGATTCCAGAGATGGCAGAGCTAGAGCTAGAATCTAGGCTTTTGAGTTCATACATAGTTCATTCTTTTCTTAATTTTAAGTTCCTATCTCCCAAGAAATCTATTCTGTGGAAACCATAAAACCATAAATTAGAAGTTAATATTATTATTTGTTGACGAGGATGTTAAAAGAACTTTAGTTGTGAATTTTATGGGTTCAACTATGGCACATGTATAAATCACAATTAATTTGGGACTACTCTCCTTTAAGGCAATTACTACAATTATTCCTTAAATACACATTTAAAAAATCATTTGACAAAATAACATCAAATCTTAATGTTTTCTACAAAATGTAAAAAGATTACTCAAAGATGAAATCAAATAGGCTCATTTCAAACAGCAGCTGTGTAAACTGAAAGGCATTTACTTTAGATATAATTTCTAAGCATCGTTTAAATCTTTTGTTTCTCACACCATGTAAACTGAGAAGAGAGTGGCAACCTATGTGTCAAAATAAATCTTTAATAAATGAAGTGATCTCCTGCCTGTGGGGAGTCAGAGCAGCTAAGGAAATTGGAAATGGGATATAGTAACAATTAGCTTAGTTAGTTCGGGGTCAACGGTTCAAATCAGAATTAGTTTACATTGGTTTGCAGTTTAGTAAATGAAAAGAAATGGTTTGGGAAGGTAAGAATTCACTCAGAATTCTCACAAGTTGGAGAAAATAAAAAAACTTCAGAAAACAAGTTAATATTCCCTGAAATATAAAAATGTGAATAATATGTACCATTAATAAAATACCTCATTTTCATACAAATAAAATTAACTATATTACTCATATATGACTAAAAATGAGACTCATGACTCAAGGTAATATTGCAGGACTTTTCTCAATAAATATAACTAGGTTTCTAAACAAGGAAGTTATCTTGAACACTTTTTGCTTCTTAGTTACCAGTTCTCATAAGAGAAAAAGATTTCACCATTTCCTCATGAAACTTAACAGCTTTATCAAGCGCAGACTCATTAATGCCCTATATAGTATCGTTAACATTTCTTTCTTTAAAATGAAAGAAGCATGCTGAAAAAACTCTGAAATAGCAAAACAGTTGCACATTGCTTAGCAACAAAGTCTGGGCCAAAATTCTGACCTGCTATAAAGAGATTTCATAAACAGGGAATAAATAGCACTATGAAAACACTAAGTAGCATACCTAAGCTCGTGTACATAATACAGCTCAAAATATGCAATAGACTATGTTACTGACACTTATAAACAAACTCTAAACTTGAAACCTAAGCTCATGTACATAATAGTTCCAAATATGCAATAGACTATGTTATTGACACTTATAAACAAACTCTAAACTTGAAAGATGAACCCTGTTTTTCAGTGTTAGCATCTAGATATTAGTCCCCAAAAAAACTAAAGATGTGGGAAAAAATGGTAGAGGATCCCAGAAATTCACTAAAATTGGCATTTGAGGAAGAGTGACTTCTTTTTCAAAGGTCAGAAATTATATTGTTAAATTTCTAAAACAGTTTCAACTCCTATCTGCCAAGAACTAGTAGATTATATGAACAAAAGCAGAATTAACTTTGTAATTGTAGGGCTTTAACATCTTGAATGTTTTTGTAGGGTATAATTACGAAATCAATGCAATAACTGTGATACCTGTGATATGAAGACTACTACATGTCATGCCAGAAAAGTTTTGGTTTTTATAATTCTCTCTCCCAGTTATAGATCTACTGCATTATATGAGGAAAAAATAGTATTTGATTGGTTTAAAGCAATTGATATGAATTAAGGGCTGTAAATGAAAATATGGTAACTCAATGTAATACTCTGGCCTCTAGGTCAAAAATGCCAAGATTTTCTGAGTAGCCCAAAACTGGATGAAGAAATAGATAGATAGATGCTGCCACCATGTGGTGAAAGAAAAAAATTAAGACCGCTTTGAAAAGACAAAGTCAATACTGAAAATTCTTGGTGGAAAGTTTTATTTTCCTAATCCCCAGTCTCAAAACTCAAGAGACATAGCTAATAAATAGTTACTTAGTTTTCCTTAGTAAACCACTATGGAGTTGTGATAACAGAGAAAGTAGAATGGAATAAACACTGCTAAGAGTCCCTTAAAATAGAGTCAAGAGGCTATTAAGAAAGTGTAGCCTATGCACGTCTTCTGCCTCAGTTCCCAGAGTTGCTATTAAGTTACTAAAGCTGTTGCTGAACTCTGCTCAAAAAATCTTGGAGCCCTAAACATACTGGAGCACCTGCTGCTGGAACATCTGCTGCCTGGACACATATGGACTTTCTTTCCTTCTTTGTAGTTTTTGCCTCCTTCATTTGCATATTGTAACTAACCAATCTGTTAACCTAGCCAGCAATCTTTTAATATTAAATATCAATATTTACTGTTTACTATTTACTATATACTTATATAAAAATTCTTTGCTGATTTGGCTTTTAATTTAAAAATATTCAGTTTATAGAGCATTAGAGATCTTACTTCTTGGTATATATCATCAGTTCGGCTCAAATAAACTCTTATGAAAAATAAAATAAAAATATTCAGTTTATTTTTTTCTCAATGTTGGGTGAGTTGACCTGTACTAGGTCCTTGACAGAGCACAAGAACCAAACTTTATGGGTGGCTTTAATGTAAAAGTAATTCTATCATGTCAATCATAGTCTCTGAATTTCCAAGATCTTTTATTAAGTAGATAAGAGATTGCTTAATTCTTTTTTTCTAATTGTGATTCAATTCTGTTTATATTGTTATTAAATTTAGAAAATAGTTTAAGACAGAGGATTGTATTTCAGCTAAGAAGTGATAAACTTTTAAGAAACAAATCTGCATATAGAAGGAGTCTGTGATGGTTAATTTTATATATTAACATTATTTCAGATGTTTCTGTGAGGGTTTTTTTTTTTTTAGATGACATCAACATTTAAATCTCCATGATGTGGAGAGTAATCTGCTTTACTCAGAGTGCACTGACTCAATCAGCTGAAGGCCTTACTAGAATAAAGGCTGACCTCCCCTAGGCAAGAAGGAATGCTGACAGCAAACTATTTTTGGATTTAAACTATAACTTTTCCCTGAATCACCAGCCTGCCAATCTAACTCATCAGATTCTGCACTCATCAAGCCTCCATAATCATGTCAGCCAATTCCTTAAAATAAATCTGTCTATATGTATATAGTATCCTGTTGGTTGTTTCTCTGGGAACGCTGACTAACACAGGTTCACGAACAAAACTGTTTCTAAGTTCAAGAGTTATCTGTGCATTAAAAACACTCAGGAACCCTATCTGTTAGTTATCTTTTCTTTCCTATCAATTAAATACTAAAAAGTGTTAGCAAAGTTGAAACAAAGGAATGTTTGGGATACGATGCCAGTCCCTCGAGAGTAGAGAGACTTGCTTTATCACAGAATAAAAATATATCACATACTAATTAATAATTCTGGATTTTAAGCTCTTTTCTTTTTCTTTTTTAGCCCAAAGAAAGAGAAACCACTGTTAGAATCCTTAAATGTTAAAAGTGATTAAGAAAGAGGTGATTTGATATAAACAAGGATGGCAAACTCCTTCAGCCCTCCTCAAAAACAAGAAGTCCTTGAGGGATGCTGAGGCACTATGAGGTGTTGCACAACCAAGTCTGATAACTTCCTGTCTTGTCCCCAATAAACCTTGTACTGCCACCACCACCACCATCCTGGGCATTTTATAGAAATAACAGAGATTAAATGATTTGCCCAAAGCAGCAAGATTAGTTAGTAGCCAAACTGAGGCCTTGTAACTTTGTCCTTTATTATTTTGACTATAGATGCAAGTTTTTTTAAAAATTAAAAGCTATCTTTCTAAATGTGCAATTTATCTGCACGATGTGGCAGGTGAGCAGAAGGAAAAACACCCACAGTACATAGAACCCTGTAGTAGTGTTCGTATAGGCACGTCTGCCTCTCTGGCATTGCTCCCGAGGGCTTCCTCAGTCCTATGAGAAGAAGGAAGCTAAGTCTTTATTTTGCCTGTAATACTGGCTCTATATTAATGACACAAGTAGATTCTGTCCAGCACTAATAGTGCAGCAAATTATAGCACTGAAACATAAATTAAATTATAATTATTTTTATCAGAACAATAGCTCTTTTGTAAAAGCTTGAAATAGGACTCGAAATTAATATTTACATGCAACTTTACTAAAAATCACATTTTTCCTTTGAAACAGAAACATGGACAATTCAATGAAATGAATGGATGAACATTATTTTTTCCATTTGACAGAACGGGAAACAATAAATGAGTTGTTCAAGGTCACACAGAAAATGAGAGTGTCAAGAGATCATCCAAGATTCTAACTCTATTCAAATTTGAACTCTAGAAAGGCAGACATTATCTCTTGTGTTCACTGCTCCAGCATCCAGTGTAGCATCATGCACATTACTGGGGATGATGCTAGTATCAGGGCACATGCTCTGAACAAGTATTAGGAGAGCTAACTGTATCTGATGTAGAGGCAAAGTGACTGATGAGTGGATAGTAACTCATTTCATATCACAAACAAGGCTAATCTGTATGAACTGAGAACAAAAAAGAGTTCCAACAACAAAATGTTCAACTGTGGATTACAGGTCAATATCATGCATTTATTTTGTCAATCTTTAAGATGACTTTCCAATTTAACCTCCTTCCCACCACTTATGAAGACTCACAGCAGTCAGCATTCCCTAGTCCTATTTTTCTAACATGGACTTTTACATTTCTATCACAAATCTTGAGGATTTCCTTATAGAAAAATATGGCTCCTCTTGCCACCAGTGATCAAAATCATACAAACCTCTGTCAGTTGTTTCAGTTGGCTTTTGTTTTCACTTAATTCTTCTGCTAGGTTATTCTTTTTAACTTGTAGTTCACAGATTTCCTTTTTTAATGGATCCACTAGTTCGTAGAACCGAATCTTTAAAAAATAATAAGCAGTTTTAAAACCCAAATTACAATAGAAATTTGCTAATTTATAGGACTCTCCATTATCAGTAATAAAAGGAATAAAGGTAATAAAAGTGTTAAGAAGTTTCAGATTATATGCCTGTACAATACAGTTTTTATTTGTATAAAACTAAGACAAGACAGTCATTAATTGACCTGACTGATACTTTAAGTCTTAATGTTCCAATTCAGTTCTCTCAAGGCTCAGATTATCTATAACTCCCCACCTTTGACAGTCTTTCTTTCTTCTCTTCTATCAATATTCTTCTCTTCATCTCCCACTACTGCTCACTCAACATTATATGCTTGTTATTTCCTAAACACATCAAATGTTTAAGAGTTTTGCTGTTATTGTTTCCTTTGACATTAGATCACTGTCCTCAGGTCTGTGATCTAATGTTACCTTATCAGTCAAGCCCTCCCCGATTCCCCCAACCTGATTTAAAATAGTATCCCCATGTGGCAGCAGTCCCTGTTCGACTCTTGTACTTTTCTCCGCAGCATTTATGACATTCTACATATTTTACTTTCTATTTACTATCTGTGTTGCTCCACTAGCATGAGGCCAGGAACTTCTGTCTGCTTTGATAAGCTTACATCCTAGGCTCTTGCTGAAGCTCTACTCACTGCTACCACTGCACTGGAAGAGACATTCAGGATGAACCAGGAGGCATCTTTCATATCACTAATTCCATTCAGTTCAGACCTCTCGTTCCTACTCATAATTCTCTTTGGGGAATTTGCCTGCATTAACCTAGTAAAGTGTTCCAACTGACAAGTACCTATAAAACCAAGAAGCCATGAGTAAAATAGGGTAATTAGGGGCTACTTTTTATATAGGGTAATTAGGGACTACTTATTATATAGGATAATTAGGGACTACTTATTATATAGGGTAATTAGGGACTACTTATTATATGGGTAGACAGTCTGAAACACCTTAACATATTGCTGTATTACAAAAGTACCATATTTGTTGAGAGGCAAGCGCTAAGGTTGGTCTCAACATAATACATCTGTGTATAAATAACTCGTTAGCACAATACCTCCTGAGAAAACAAAGGGTATGACAAGGAACACTAACAAGGCAGAGGGCAAACTGAAATAATGGGATACTTGATATCTGCTATGGATAAAACCTCAAGGACAGCACTTAAGATATTTAATTTGTTTTGGACAGCACATGTTGGGTAGAAAAATATTTGTTTAAATAAAAAGCTGGACAAAAAATAACACTCTATTTTGTAGGAAGTCATTAATCTGGAAACCTTATCCATGTGAGAACTAAGAGTAGCAATCACCACTCCAGCAAAATGATAGGTAATATTTATTATGTTTACTATGTCCTAAGGACTGAGCTACGCATTTAACAAACATAATCACAGTTAATCTTCATAATCACCTCAATTGAAAGGTGCTATTATTATTATGAACCCTTTCACAGATGAAAAATTCCAGCCTCTAAAGGTGAAATGGCATCTATATATCATCTTTTTTTTGTTGCTCGTTTGACCTATATATCATAATCCAGCAGTTCTCAAAGAGTGTTCTGGGGACCCTTCGCTCCTCACCCCACCACTCTGAGACCTTTCCAGGGAATTCATAAGATCAAAACTATTTCCCTAGTAATACTTAAATTTTTTGCCTGTTTTGTTCATTCTCTTACTCTTGTTTCCCAGTGGCTACATGACGTGTGACGAGATCATCCTTAACGGCTAATGGAACATATGCTTAAGTATTCTTGTGTTTTAAAAATGTCTCCATTTTAATTTCTAATATGCTAAATATTAATAGATATAGCCCATAAAAACAAAAGCTCTCTGGGGACCACAGGGAGTTTTAGAGTGTAAAGGCATGCTGACACCAAAGGCAATCCTATGTGTAGATGTGTGTAACCAACTCTATAGTGGAGATCCTGAACTAGACCCACACAGACCTCCCTCATTCGACCCCTTTGTAATCACACGAACTCCCCTCTCCTCTACTATCCCTAACCCCTGGCAACTCCCTATCTGTTGTTTATCTCTATAATATTTCATGTTAAGAATGTTACAAACCACCAGTTTATGATAAAATAATTCATTTCTATAGTCTACACAGCCATTAACTTTGGAGCTCTATTTATTCCTTGACTTCGGAGATCAGTGGTCAGGACCCTTTAAAATTTGGTGATCTGAACACCATTCGCCATCTTCAGATCAGGGCCATAAAATAATTGGGTACTTCAGAAGTTATGGCTATAACAACATAAATGACAAATTTTAGTCTGAAAACGTATGCAGTTTTTAAAAAAGCGATACAAGACACTTACAGATACATATTCAGGAATAGAAAGCTGATCTTCGGGAAAACCTTTGAGTTTCATATATTGCTCTTCTGTCAACTCAAAGTCACGCAGATTTCGACGAATATCTCCAGCTTTCTCTCTTAGCTGAAGATTTGTTTCTTCTAGTTGTTTCTGTCTCAATAAAATAGTTTCCATTTCTTGTTTCATTAGTTCTTGATATTTCCTGTTAGAAGAGAATTTGTGGCAAGCTTCAAAAAATTCTCAAGACTTAATTTTCTGAATCATCTTTTTATGGTAACATGAAACTAGAAAATGAAAAGCTTAAATGGTATATTGACTTTAGCTAAATGCTCATTTACTTAACCAGTTAAACATAAAATGACAATTCTATAATAATTACTAAATGTATAGCCACATAAATTATTAAATAGAGAATATTCTTAAAAAATAATTTCAAAAATTCAAATTATATATTTCTTCTGCCTAAGGTTTAAGTCTTATACATCTGTTTTGGACCCTATTCATTAAAATAATTTCCATTTCTCTTTATCCAGGTACTACAAGTTATAACCCTTTAAAATGGCAACAGTGAACCACCATAAGGTATTCATTCAAACAATGAGGTAATGAAAACAGTAAACTGCACATCACTCTCAAAGAATACATGTTATAATAGACATTGTTATTGTCAGTTGCCTACCCAATGATTTTGAGCTGGAAGGGAACACTTGATTTTTCCCTTCCCTATATCACTCTCACCAACATCAAACACGCTGTTATTTCTCCTATCTTAAAACAAATGAACAAACAATAACGCAACTTTTGATCCCATTTCTCTAACCCCTTTGCTCCTCCTTGGAGGAAAACTTATCAAAAGTTGTCTATACTCACCGTCTCCAACGTTTTTCCTCTTAAACCTATGCCAATCAGGTTTTCACTCCCCTCTCTTCACTGAAATCTCAAGGTCACCAATGACATCCATATTGCTAATGATTAATTCTCAGTTCTTTTCATCTGTAATCAAATTACACTTGACACAACCGATCTCTCCTTCCTTATACACTTTATTTGCTTGGCTTCCAAGACAGCATACTCTCCATTTTTCTCCTATTTTACTGATGGTGCTTTCTCAGTCTTCTTTTCTAGTTTGTCTTAATGCTGGAGTACCTGGTCCTCTCTTCTGTTTATATTCACTGCCTTAGGGAATTTATCCAGTCTCATGACTTAAATGCTGTCTATATTCAAATGACTCCTAGATTGATATCTCTGGACCAGCCTTTTCATGTACCTCCACATGGATTTCTAATCAGACAACTCTAATTTAACATGTCCAAAATAAACTGCTATTCACTCACAAACCAATTCCACTGTGGTTTTTCACTTAGTTGACTTAGTGATTCCACCCTTTCACTTAGCAATTCCAACCTTTCATTTATTCAGGTCAAAGATGTTAGCACAATCTTTGGCTCTTTTTTTTCTCTTAAACCCCACATCTAATCCGTTAGGGCATCCTATCGGTTTTACCTTCAATATATTCAGAATCCAAGTACTTTTTACCTCTATCAGCTATCAAGAGGATTATCGCAATAGCCTAACTACCCTCTCAGCATCATTCACTAGCATAAATGTCTTAAGCATGAGAATAGCAGCCCTATTATTGAATGCAGTGGTTTTCAAAGTGTTATCCCCAAACCAATAGGAGCATCAGCATCACTTGCAAACCTGGCAGAAATGCAAATTTTCAGGACTCCAACACAAATCAAACCAGAGGAGGAGACCCAACAATCTTTTCTAATAAGACTTCCATGTGGTTCTGATGCATGCTAAAGTATGAGAGCCACTCATCTAATGTGACAGTGGCTAATAATTTGGTCAGACAATTTTTTAAAATATCAGTTAAATAGTAAGATCTTATAAAGGAAAAAGATATCTGCTTTGCACATTCACCTCTAAAATATAGAAACATTCACTTGCCAAATATTTACATGGGGTCCAGATATTTTTAAACATGGAGGTACTCTGTGTGTGTGTGTGCGTGTGTGTGTGTGTGTGTAAATCATTGTTCATAATTTTAATTTCTTTACAATGGCAGACCTTAAAACATGCTTGAAAAGAAATGTGAGAGGATATTTTTTACGAATTTGTTTAATTTTTGCCCCTAATCTCTAAGTCTGTCTTGCTTATACTTAATTTGATTTTTAGTTACTTCTTTTTATTGAATCTTTCCAAAGAATTCATTAGTTTTCATAAAAATGATGTATCTTTTTTGTACTCATATTTGTTTATATAATTTTAATTAATTTATATAAATATAATAATTACAACTGGCATAGGTATATTGGAGAGTAAACACGATGGACTTTTGATAAGCACATGACCTAGAGAAGGCACTTTAGTTCAATAGGCCATGACAGTCTATCACTATGTTTTTCAAAGCAAATGAAGAAAGGTTAATCTAGATAGCAGTTAAGTGGTGGTCAGTTTATTAGGGAGCTCCCATTGTTGTTTATGCTTCATTTACATTGGCAATGTTTGCTAAATGAATGTTGAATTTTGACTTTTTAAATTTTGTATACTATAGCAACTAACCTATTTTTTTGTTAGTCTGGATGTAAAAACTGTTACCATCTTTGGTTTAAAATTTCTCTACTTTAATGCTCGCTTTGGCAGCACAGATACTAAAATTTCTCTATTTTAGCTTATAATTACATGCATGAAAAATAACGGCATTACTTTTAACTGCTAAATTGGTATTGTTCTTTTTAAAGACTTACCTGGTATCCTTTTGCTGAAAAGTCAATTGGTTGTCTAATCTCAATGTCAGGAGCTGCTTCTGGTGAAGTGCATCATTAAGTTTCTCCTCCAATTCTTCAATCTTAATAAAGAGGAAAAGGTAAATTATCTGGCCAATTTTCAAATTTATTATTAAAAAGCTCTTAAAAGAAATAGTCAAAAAATGGATAGAGGTTTTTTTGCAATGGTTGTGTCCACAAACTACAAAGTCCGTTTATAAAATGGTTTTTAAACTGTAGTTTGAAACTGTTGCCTCATAAATGCTTTTTTTACCAGGCCGTCATTAAAACTATTTTTTTCTCCTTAATCCACTCTCACTGAGAAGCCCACTAGCAAATGAGATTTTATGCTGGTGTTTCACCTAGGTAATTATTTCTAGGCCAGATCTTGCATTTGTGCTTTAGATCCATATATCTGACTACATCTTCAATTGACTATTATAAAACATCCAAAATGAAACCAGTCATCAACTTTACCTAATCTTATATTCCTGGCATTACCTTAGTCTCCAAAGCAAAAAAAATCTGAACCATATTTGATATATCTAGTTCTCTCTCACTGCTTAGTATGATCAAACACCATTTTGTTTTGTTGAGTTTACTTCATAAATAGCTCTCAAAACTGTAGCATCCTCTTTAATACCCATTGACAAGTCTTCAGGCAGATCTTTATTATTATAACAGTTTAATAACTGGATTATTATAACGGTTTTCTCACTGGTTTCCCCAACTCTAGTTTGTAAACCTGCAAACCAATCTTCCTTTATTTTACTTATAAAAAATGCTATCAAAAATTAATTTTCTGAGGTCTAAATCCTCCAGTGGATCCCGTCTTCATAATAAATTTCCAAACTTCGTGGCATAATATACTAGTTTTTCTTTAACTGACCCTTGCCAACCATTTCATTTGCTACTAACTTAAAAGGAAAACACTGTTCCAGCTAAAAGAAGGGCTTACTATTCCCTAAATATGCTGTGCTCTCTTAAGGCTCTATGAACTTGGATTTTGCTCTTAGTCTATTTAGATAATTCTTTATTCTCAACCCAAGCAATTCTTCTTACTATTTAAAATCAATTAATTTCACAGCCAGTCCTTAATATTTTGCCTCGTCAAATTCCCCCTTTCTACTGGATCATTCCTACCTTTAACTAAACATATTCTGTCTCCCACTAAAATAAGCAACAACGACACTCCCTTGACCACACACTCCTTGGCTGTAGTACCATTTCTCTGCTCACCACTGGAGCAAAACTTCAATGTGGTTTTTGTCCCATATTATTCCAGTAAAACTATTCTTGCCAGTTATAAATCACCTCCACAGTGCCGAGTCCAATAGTTATTTCTGCATATTTACCTACTTGACAGCATAATTTGACAGAATCAACTGCTCCATTCTCTTTTGGCTTCCATGATATTCCTCTTTGGTTTTCCTCCTAACTCAACAAACACACATTCACATGCACACCCACTCCCACACATCTAGTCATGGACTGTCTCCTAAATTCCAATTGACAATTCCATTTAGAACTAACAGGAATCTAAAGTTTAACATGTTCACAATAGAACTTATATTTTACTTCCCAGATCAGTTTACACCCAGCCTTTGATTTCTCAACAAATGGCTCCAGTTAATGAAGCCAAAAACGCAGGCATCGTACATAAGGAAATAGCCTAGTAACTGTCTACTGTTTCTACCTTATCTGCTCATAGTTTATTACTTCTATGATATTTTGAATGCAAAAATCAGGAAATGTAACTCTAATTGCCCAAAATCTGCCAATGGCTTCTCTAACTGCATATTTTAAAGTTAAGGGTTAAATAAACAATGGTGATGGCCCAAATCCGGTCTA